>NC_057801.1:106578076-106898446 GCF_018294505.1 Triticum aestivum | reverse complement strand
ACCCCCTGAAAATCGACTGACCCAAAAGTCGATTCAGTCGACTGAAGTGTAGCTAAATCGGAGCAGCATTGCAAGCAAGAGCAAGAGCGAGAGCAGCAGCGCGAGCAAGAGCAATAGCAATAGCAAGAGTAGACCAAGCAGGGGACCGAGATCAAGAGCAGAGCAGCAGCGCGAGCGAGAGCTAAACAGCAGCAGCTCCTACTGATGTGGACGTCGCCGCCGAGGGAGCGACGCCGTGGAGGAAGTGGCCGGCGACGCCGCCGTGCATGGAGCCGCGCCGTGTCGGCTCGGGACCGAGCGCCGGCAGCACCATGAGATCGAATCAAGAAGAAAATGCGGAGATTAGTGTACAACCTCTTTGGTGGCGCCGATTAGGCCGCAGCTTCATCCGAGGAAACGGCGATGATGATGCTCTTCCGGTGGTGCAGGTGAAGATGGCGGTGTGGGAATGGAGGTGGCGCCAAAGACGAGGGGAACATCAGGGCAGCTTCTTGGAGGTGGAGGACGGGGTGGCTGAACCAGCGGGACCACGAGATCAACGACGGATCCTCATCCGGTACGGTGGATGAGGGACATCGAGGTGTTGCTGTGGATGACGTTGTCGGGGAAGAGGCTCCGGCTGGGTGGCGGACGGAGCAGGGTGTGGGGCTTCGTCGCGGGTTTTCGCGGCCTCGGTGTACGAATGGGTGGGCGGATGGGATGGCAGTGGGGAACCATGGCTTAGGGACGAGCTTGTCCGAAATGTGGGGTAAGTTACGAAAGTACCCCCACCGATTTGAGGCGCTTCTTTCGGTTCAGGGGTACCACGGGCATTTTGTGTGTCGGGATTTCATAGGAGGTGGGAGTTTTCGCGCGCGTTGTAATTTCAGAATAGCAAGGCGTGGGTTGAGATGGAGGGAGTTGTCGGAGCACGACGAGACAAAGATATATCTTAAATATTTCGGGCTAACAAGGCGCGGGTTGAAATTTCCGGACAAGCCTAATGTGTATTGTACCAAATCAATGCACACTACAAATGTCACTCAAAATTTGAATTCATGTCATGTTCAATTAAAATATTTCGCTACAT
Organism: Triticum aestivum; assembly: GCF_018294505.1. Lineage (NCBI taxonomy): Eukaryota > Viridiplantae > Streptophyta > Magnoliopsida > Poales > Poaceae > Triticum > Triticum aestivum. Next base: position 106,897,377 of record NC_057801.1, on the reverse strand, counting down.
GTATAATGCATGCAACCTACTACTCAAATGAACGTTTTAGTGCATTCCAAACGTATATACTACCGCTTCAATATGAACTAAATTTGAATTCGTTTCTATATTTGAATAAGATCTACAACAATGATTATTGTGAAGTCAAAGCATTTGAATTCGTTTCTCTGTTTTAGTAAGATCTACAATCATCATTATTGTCAAGTTAAACCATCGTTTGTGTATTATCTTCACGGCACACCACATGATTAGTCTCGAGTTACATATGAACTATGTGTACTATATGAACTCGAACTCAATTTTTTGAATCCACTTTATTTTGATTTCAAATCACACTACATTTCTAGCTCTAGCTAGATCTTCATAATCTAAACCATGTCTCATATGTATAATGTGTTTATCACATTATGTGCCCCACCCCCTACGCCTACAAGTATTTAGATGTGAGTTGCAAACACCACACATTACCACAAATTCAAATAAAATGTGAGAATGTTCGATATATAGTATTGTTTAAATTGTTTGATATTTAGTTGTAAGCTGCAAACGCCACACATTGTCACAAATTCAAATAAAATGTGAGATTGTTTGATGTATAGTATGGTTTAGATTGTTCGGCATTTAGCTATGAGTTGCAAACGCCATGCATTATCACATCATGGTATAACATGTGCACAACACGTGTATCACCGCTATATTCATGCATGCATATGTTTAAAACACTATGATCTCCTATTCAAATATATGAATCCGCTTTCATATCAAATTATGATCTTTGTTAGTCTCTTACACCCACACAGTCCTCTAACCTTTGTAGCTACCACTAACTTTCTCTCGTGCATGCACACGCCCTCCTCGCCCCCCCTCCCTCGGCATTTTATCCATCGGGCACATTCATTTTTCCTTTAGGTCGTTCTCCCAGAGTCTCCACAACTCCTTTCCGACACACACCGATCGATAAACCTCTCCAGTGATGCCTGCCTACAACATACACACACACCTTCAATCTCCTCCTTTATGTGTCCTTGCCTCGTGTCTCTCATACGGTCACACACACGTGTAAACTCTCACCCCTCTTTTCATCTATCTCACAACCGCACACTCCTCCCCCTATCTAGCTAGTAGCCGGGCCTCTCGCACCACCTCCTAGCTCCATTCTCTCTGTCTATCCGTCTCGCTGGGACTTATTTGCCTCTAACAAATGGACGTACACCGACCGATCTCTCGCTATACATATAGCTAGCTAGGTCCTTATAACTCGTTTTTACCCACGCGTCGATCGATCTACCTCATTAGTTGTGTCTCTCCCTTCCTCCGACAAACAACAATTGATCTTCTGATCTAGTTAGATTTGCTTACCAAACACATGGTTCCCCTTCATCATCCATGGATGTGTCCCGACAGATCTATCACGCACATGCACACACAGAAACACTTCCGCACTCTTATTGATAACATTGCAGTTCCACCCTCAGTTTGTCTAGTAGGCCTCTCCCACCATCTTCGAGAAGCAACTCCATCACCCATCCAGCACTCTACCCCTATCCCCCCTCTCTCTCCTCTCTCTCCGTCCCATCATATTTCCCGTCCTTCAGTTATGTATGGATGTCGACTGATCTCCCTCAAGACATAACTGGGTCTGTCCTTCTCAACACATATACGAGTCATTCTACCTCTATAGTTAGGCCTCTGCCTACCCCTCCCCCACCCCTCCCCCCACACACACCGATACATCGAGCGCTCTAGTCATGTCTCCACTACAAAAAAAGACACATCCGTGACATTTTGGGCCGAACGAATTTTTTTTCTGTCATACATATGACACTTCTATGACGATAATTGTGACAAAACCCGGTATCATCATAGATGTGGTGGGCTCCTACTTCTATGACAAAAAATCATGACAGAAAATGGGCTTTTCGTCCTAGGCGGGCCAGAGACGCAACTGCATGACATTCTTTGGGCCGTCCATGATGGAAAAAACTGTGGTAGAAGCGAGGGGGAGGAAAATTTAAGGGAGTTGCCGGTTACGGTGGGAGGTCGGGGGCCGAGCGATGCGCGTTTATCTCGTACGTACGCGCGTGTGTGTGCGAGGCGTTGGCTCTAACTGAAGCCGAGCGAGGCATTGGGCTCTAACTGAACCCGAGCGATTGCACTGCAGGCTACGCGTTACTGAACCAGAGCGATCGATCGATGGCTGTTAACTGAACCCGATGGAGTGATTCCTTCGCTACTGCTACTAACTGAAGCCGATCGATTGGATGAACAGTGAGCGTTGCGGGGGGGTTTGGATGAACAGTGAGCAGTGGCGTTGCCTTTGGATGAACAGGAACCCGTGGTGTGGAGGGCTGGATGAACAGTAGACGGTGGAGGGGTGGCCGTGGAGGGGTGGTTGAACAGGACCCCGTGGTGTGGAGGGCTGGATGAATAGTAGATGGTGGAGGGGTGCCCGTGAAGGGGTGGTTGAACAGTAGCCGATGGAGTAGCGCGCGGTGGAGGCTGGATGAACAAGAGCCCGTGGAGGCTGGAGGAGGTCAACGGTAGCCCGTGGAGGCTGGAGGAGGTCGACGATGAAGATGAACAGTATCCCGTGGAGTCCCGTTTTGCGGTACGCCACACCCCTCCCCCCCGTTTCGACCGTAGCGCTCCAACACAAGTCTGTTTCGTCCATTTTGCGGTACGCCACACCCCTCCCGATCAACAGGACCCCTGTTTCGACCGTAGGAGGTCCGTTTCCTCCATTTTGCAGTACGCCACACCCCTCCCGATCAACAGGACCCTCGTTTCGACCGTAGGAGGTCCATTTCCTTCGTTTTGCGGTTTGCGCAGGCGTTCGAGACCCCGCCCGTATGTACACATACATGACCATATTTTCTTTCTTGCACCCTGGCCGCTGTACGTACGTGTACATGCTACGTGTGTGCCTCTACTACGACACGTGCGCGCTTCTACATCGACCAGTATGTATGTACACGTTCGCGACCAGGATGACAACGTTACGTACGCTTCGACCAGGTGGGTCCCGACTGTCAGGCACTTCCTTGCCTGCGAAGATGTAGCTGGTGGGTCCTGGCAATGAGGGGGGCGAATTGTTTTTTTGCCCGGACGCACTTCCTTGCGTGCGAAGGTGAAGCTGCTGGGTCCAAGCAGTCAGGGGGGAGAATCATTTTTTTGCCCGGACGCACTTCCTTGCGTGCGAAGGTGTAGCTGCTGGGTCCCAGCAGTCAGGGGGGCGAATGGTTTTTTTTGCCCGGACGCACTTCCTTGCGTGCGAAGATGTAGCTGGTGGGTCCCAGCAGTCAGGGGGGCGAATCGTTTTTTTCCCGAACACACTTCCTTGCGTGCGAAGATGTAGCTCGTGGGTCCCAGCAGTCAGGGGGCGAATCATTTTTTTCACGAAATACGGTGGCCCGTCCGGTGGGTCCCCGCTGTCAGGTGGAGGAATAATTATTTTGCGCGTAATAAGGAGGCACTTCCTTGCGGTTGCCGTGGACCCAGCTGTCAGCCTCTCCACGTATAGTCCATGTCCGATGGAAGTCGTTCCTTGACCATGTTGACCACGCCGCGCCGAGAGCACCACGGCGGTGGACGACGGCGAGGCCTAGGAATGGGACGACGCGGAGCCGGGGAAGACGCGGCAGTGGATGCACACGCGGAGAGGAGTACGAGGGTTCACTGGTTCGGCTGCGCTGCCGTCGCCGCAGAATAACAGGGGGTGTGGGTCAGTGGGTGAGTGGAGGGATGGCCTGGCCAGCGATGGGAGTAGTAGGGGGCGGTGAGGCCTCTGCGGTAGCACAGCCGGCCACGGGAGGCAGGAGCAGGCGACACGACCGGTGCTGCTTTGGGCAGCTGGAGAGAGAAGACCAGAGGTTGAAGAAGCACAGCAGCCGTTGGATGGACATCGTACGGTTACTACAGCTAGAATCGTTTATATTGACTAAGTTGACAAAGCCCTTGGTACGTCAACTTAGTAGGCCCACAGGTCAGCTTCCGAAACGGTGCTCCCCAGATGTCAGGGGGATGAATCATTTTTTGGGCGTGTGAAGCTAGAATATCCGAGATTGAAGAAGAAGCACGACATCCGTTGGATGGACATCCAATGACCACTGCTGCTAGAACTGTGTGTTGACTATAAGTTGACAAAGCCTTGCATAGCCGTCAACTCTGTTTTTTTAGGGGACGCGTCAACTTAGTAAGGCCAGAAGTGTGTGGCAGAGAACTTATATCCCATTTGAGATTTGTAAGAATGTGTAGCCCATTTTTGAATTCTAATGGAATTTACTACAACCCATTTATAGTTTTTTAAAAGACAGCCCATTTCAACCAACCGTTCAAAACAGAATTCAATAAAATTTCCCACATTTTGATGGGATCCGAATATTTTTATCCCGAAATTTTAGTCAGATTAAATACAATTTCAATATAAATTTATATTGCATAAAAATCCAATGAAACATTCCGCTCGCAACAATTAATGAAATTAAAATTTTCAATATTCCAAAAATAATAATTTATAAAGTAATCACTGTTTGGTGCATTTTTGTAGTTACTACCCAGTTTTTATAATTACATCCCATTTATTATTTCTTAAAACCCATTTTCTTGTTAAGCCTAATGCATCCCTCCTAGGAAAGATTTGCAGCCCAGCGGGGCAGAGAATAACAACTTGACCTTGCCTGGGTATTCCTAAAAAAAGTATAGCTGGTCTAGCCATTTTCAGCTTGAAAAAAAATTAATATCTGGGCTGGATATCTGGCTTGGGCTAGACGGGCCACAGCCCGCCCAGTTAATACCTGCAGCGATGTTTTCATTGTTGTTCAGAGGAGAAAAATTAATATCTGGGGTAAACATCGAAAAACTCTGCAGTGCTCACACCTCAAAAACACAAATACTGCTCGAGCTGCTTGGTCCCAGCTGTCGGCCACTTCTTGTGCAATTCTCTCATTTATTGACTACTCCCTCCTTTCCGCTTTATAATGCTCAATTCAAAAATCTCACCAATCAAGGTCGATGGCGAGTGGTGGAATACTTTTTATAGTTTTGGAAAAGCACCTAATTAATGCTTTTGTTATCCTCAAAAAATTATGTTTATCATTGGTCAATTTTCTCTTAATACTTGCATGCAATGATTTAATGCACCTTAGAATCTGAACATGTGATGGAAAACAACCAAATTGAGCCTTATAAAATGGAAAAACTAAAATTTTGAGATAAGCCCTATAAACCGGAAAGGAGGGAGTACATAGGTAGACAATGGTGTGGGACCGTGATGTCAGGAAACCAGGAGGAAGCAAAATAAATTATATATATATATATGTATATAATAACGAGGCACTTGCGTACGTGAGGCTATGGACCTGGTGGGTCCCCATTGTCATCCTATCCAAGTAAAGTGATCTCCTCGTCCGCGCGCGCTTTCCGCTTGAAACAGTCAGCGCCGGCCGCCCCACTTCCCGGTGCAGGCGATTGCTCCACGTTCAAACGACACAAGTGCCGTCCGTCCGTCCATCTTCCACACACATTAATGATACGCGGTTGCCGAGGCGGCTACTCCGGCGTCACACGTCCGTCCCTCAGCCCGCCCACCATTGCTATAAACTGATATGCCGGCCATAGCCGCAGTCATCCGCATCCGTTGCCTTTCTCCTGTCCACACCACTACTGCCCACCATGGCTTCCTCGTGCTCCAGCGTTCTTCGGGACAGGCGGACGATGGACCACAAGGAGATAGCAGCCATTGCTGCCGACCGGCTAGCCGGCAGGCAGCCGGAGGACGACGACGTCCCAATGGAGAACATGGTAGTCGAAGATCCGACGCCAACCCCCTCCTCCGTGCCATCCTCGCCGGTGCATTGCACCATGACCATCGGCGAGGCCCATGCCCAATATATGGACAGGGTGAGGCAGATGCGTGAGGAGCAGTTTTGGGAGGCGCAGGCCGACGCCGCCTACAACCACCATCTCCTCCAGGAGCACCTGCAGGCAAAGGAGCAGATCGCCGCAGAGCGGGCGGAGTAGGAGGCGCTGCTCGACTCGTACCGCTCCGCCCGCAAGGGCCGCCTCGAGCGCTGACGGTACCGCATGCGGGTGATGGAGGCTGCAGCCGCCTACAAAGAGGCTAGCAAAGAGGGCGATGAAGCGGGCGAGGCGCTGTTTGGCGAGACCGAGGACGAGGCAGAGGACAATGCCGGCTCCGACGAGTCCCCGCTCCGCTAGCGTCGACGATGCCCCGCGGCGCCAACAACGAGGCAGAGGACACCGCCGGCACCGCCGAGGCCCCGCGGCGCCAACAACGAGGCAGAGGACACCGCCGGCTCCGTCGAGGCCCTGCCCCGCCAACAACGAGGCAGAGGAAATCGCCGACACAGCCGAGGCCCCACCGTGCCGGCAATGTGGGGGAGGATTTCCACCGCTCCGTTGAGGCGCCGCCCGCCGGCAACGAGACAGAGGCATCGCCGGCTCCGCCGAGGCCCCGCCCCGCTGCCAACGAGGCCGTGCCACACAAAAAACGAGGAAGAGTAGAACACGGTAGGTCGCCGCTGCTCGGGTCCAAGTAAGGCCACCGCTTCTACCCTCCGGTTGAAACCAAGCTAGGCGGGTTGACCATTGACGGCCGGTTAGCTTCTTGGCGGCGACGTGGAGTCGGAGAGTTGTGCTGGAGAAGAATGTTGCTTCTACTTAACTGCTGGTGCAATTGGCTAACTGACACGTGGGCCCAATAGGCCACATGTTAGTTACGCAACTGCACCTGCAGTTAAGTCACTGAAGCTTCTGTTCGGCTCAGCGGGACACAGGTGGGTAGCTTTGGTTAATTAATTATACCTCCAGCGCACCCCTTTTTAGTTTTTTTTCTGAAAAGGAGGATGACCCCCGGCCTCTGCATCTGGGAGATGCATGCAGCCACAAACACCCCTTTTTAGTTGAAGAATGTATGGAATGTAATGAAATCCGGCATGTTTATATGAAATACGACCGTGTATGAATGAATTTATTTCGATTAGTTCGAATTCCTGTATCACTGGCATTGAATGAACATGCAAAACAATACGTACTAGCATTATTCCCAGGGTGATCACCACGTTTGCAGTAGTTTCACATGTACTCCCTCCGGTCCTTTCTAGTCTGCATACAAGTTTTGTCTGCAGTCAAAGTATCTCTACTTTGACCAATCTTATACAAAAAAGTATGCACTTTCACAATGTGCAAATTAAAAAGGAACAGAAGGAGTACAAAGAGTTTGAGCAGCTTTTTAGCGTTTCTATACATTGCAATCGAACACACAGGCCTGGCAATTCATAGAGAACATTCAAAACAATCAATGATTATGCATCTCAGTGACTCACATGTCAGAGGCAATATTTACTTCACAACTAAAGAATAAAGAAAAAATTGATCGCCGCTGCTGACAGCAAAGGGTGTCCCATTCGAAAATATCAAACACATATCTTGCTAAAATCAATGAGCAAAATTTGACAAGGTTATCCCATTCCAAATTATCAAATGCCTACGATTGTGGAATGGGCAGGGTTTTCCATCAGTTCGGACATTGACATGGCAACTCGTGCTAAATAAACCAGCTGTTCTTTTTGTGCAGTTCCACCAAAATCAACCAAATTCGCGCGTAGCTTGTATGATTTCGCCCTTATATGTTGCAATGCCTTGAACTTGTGGGCACCTCCTTTCTTGTGGTGGAAATGAATGATTCGATGTATTCATGAACATTTTGTGCAGTTCCCATTGAAATCAAGCTGAGCACCCCTGTTTGCACAAATACAAAAAAGTGATTAGTATAAAGCAAACTGTACTATGAATTGATAGTTTCAATAGGCACATACATGGTCCATGTAGAGCACACTTTTAGAAAAATGGAACTCACCAGAAAGAATAAAACAACATTGTACTCGCGCATCACAGCAAAAAAATGGAGATTTGTCAGTCCCTCTGAGCTGAAGTTAGTTTGGTCTTGTGGGGAGTAATGTAACCATCCTTCAACTGCTCCTTCTGATGAGAAGATAGACAGTGCTTCCTCATCCTGGCATAATCGGAACTAGTCACTTCACGTACTCCATATTCTTCTTCAGAGGAAGATGGTCCTGTTGTGCAAAGACAAGAGGACTACTAAATGCTAGCATCCATGTTTGCTCGAAAAAAAAGAAAGGAAATATTTAAAATAGCACAGATGAAGCACTTCCCAAGGACAATACCACTTTTTCATGACAGTATCTAAACAGTAGCACAACACCAATAGAGATGACAAAGCTCAATCATATGGATGAAATCAGTGGGCGAGTACCAACCTTTGCCAGGAGGCTGATTGTGTAGAGCATACAGATGAATCACTTCTCAGGAACCATCTGTTGCTATCTATGGGGGTGGCCATGCTTACTATATACTCCTCGATTAGTTTAATGTTTCCAACATCTTCTTGTGTAGTTCCACTAAAATATATGGTATCTTCAAAGAAGATCCCTGTTTGCACAAGTAGAGATAATTACGTATGGCATCAAATCAGTGGAAAAACAATTGCTCGTTCCAGCCATAGCAATAAATTAAGATGCAAAACTATATCATTACTTGTGTCATCACAGTTCCAGTGCTTCATTATAGCACCGGGAGTTGATTTTTGTTTTTCTTCCGCTTGTTCTTCCCCGTCATCACTTGGTTCAATAACAGACAAGCTTCACCTTCAATGTAAGAATTGGCATGTCAATTAGGGAGCACAAGTATAGTACTAAACTTAATTTTCTGATGAAAGTGGCAAAATACAGGCCAGCAGTTGTGAAATATTCTTATCTTACCTCAATGGGATATTACGGTGCACATACAGATTGGAAGTCTTGTCTCCATTTGTGTAGTTCACTAAAATCAAGCAACATTATCATACAAGTAGCACAACATATGAAAGCACACTGCAGAATCATGTGAAAGAAGGCTAGTACTGACCTCTCATGATGCGGAATTCAAACAACTCACAAGAAGAAGATCTGAACCAAATTCGCCTTAACGGATAGGAAGTAAGATCTCCTCTTGTGCAGTTCCACTAAGATCAAGCAATCAAGCAACGTTGTCGGTGTGACATTTTGGTTGAACTGCACAAAAACACTCTTGAAACAAAAGTGTTTTGTGCAGTGCAACAAAAGGTCACAATGGCAACGAGGTGAAGTAGATAACCCTGTTTACACAGAGGTGCAAAGGAAACAATTAGTGGTCAATAATGGTGGATGACACAGAAGCCAACAAAAAGAAGCATCTTCCTTATGGAAATGGGAAAGAAAGCAAGATAGTAGCATTTCTCAAAGGGTGGCATTGATTAATATTAACATAGAGATTATATTATCAATAAAATTTGTTAAACATGTAATTTGCTTTTAACTATGGCATTGCATCAATTTTCCAGCGGCATTATTAGAGGGTGTTTGTTTACAGGGACATTTTGGTGTAGGGACTAGAAAAACTCCATGTCAGTCACATCTAAACCAAACAGGAGGGACTTTTCGGGACTAAAAGTGGGCATTTGGGACTAAAGAAAGAAGACCCCGAGGGAGTCTTTTTGGGACTTTTTCCAACAGTTGCCCCTGCCACGCATCGCATCTTGTTTCTATTAGTTCATTACTAGGGGTAACATGGTCTTTTATCATGTCATTTAATAACCTCTAGTCCATGTTTAGTCCCTGGAACCAAGTAGGTAGGGACTAGGGAGTTTTTAACCACACAGGGCCATAGATTAACAACAGTTAATGAGTTGCACGGGACAGTGGATGCACCAGCACCATGTGCATCTACCGATGTACTGTGGTCATGCACAGTCTGTTGCAACAAAGAACAAACAACCAAGGAGCATATTTGTGTTGGTCCCAGTTTTGTTATCTTTAGAAACATTTCCCTATGTGAGCGCAGCAAATCTAGTCATGCTCAAACTCTACAGCCTTATCCCTTCCTTTCCTTTTTGGACTAGTACTTTTGCCCCTTCCTTTCCTCTTTGAACCACGTCCTAGATTTATGTGATACAACTTTCCCCACAACTTTCCCCCATTCCTTTCCTCTTTGAACCACGTCCTAGATTCATGCTATACAACATTCTCCCTTCATTTCCTCTTTGAACCACGTCCTAGATTCATGCTATATACAACTTTTCCCACTACTTTCCCCCACTCCTTTCCTCTTTGAACGACGTCCTAGATTCATGGTATATATGCAGCTAGAGCAATGCATGTGGAGTAAGTAAAATATACCTTAAGGTTCTTGGGGCGTGGTTCGGTGGGCGACGGGACGACGACGACGAAGAAGGGTCGGAGGCCCTCCCGTGCCGCCGCTGGGTGGAAAGTGAACAGCAGAGCCGGTAGTGGATTCCCTCCCTCGCCGAGGGTGACAGTGTTAAGCCTCCTTCCCTTCCCGGCGGACGGATCCTGCCGGCTCTTTGAGCAGCAGTGAGGGGAGAGAGAGGCCAATGAAGTCTTGTTTAGATCTGGAGAGGGCGAGAGAGTGTGAAGAGTGCAACTACAAGCGCTGATGATCCAGCGGGAGAGGGCGAGAGAGTGTGAAGAGAGCAACTACAAGCGCTGAGGCTCCAGCGTGTATATATATACTGGAGAGAGAGTGTGAAGCGTGCAAACCCTAGAAAACATTTTGACCAGTCAAAGAATCCTCCTGGCAAAAATTATGCTCAAGTGTAGTTATCGAACCTGAGACCTCAAGTTTGATGAGCGAACAGGCTAACCAGCTACACAACCCTCCCATTATGTTCAACGAGAGGAAAATAACCTTTTATACATTCCTGCATTCGTGTGACAGGCATGCCGTGTTTTTTTGTGTGTGTGTGGGAGTCATTAGGATTTCAATCATAATCGTGTCATGTGGCTTTGGTGGTAAGACTATCCACAATGGTGCAGAAATAATGCAGCCTTAGTCACCTTACCTCTCGCCACGTAGTACGTTGGGTCCCACCAGTCATAGGGTGAAACAAACAAATTAATAAGAAAAATTAAAAGCGCCAGCGGTGTATCTTACTACCTCACACATCTCGCTACTGCTCGGGAACACTGTCCAATTGATCCCTCTGTTCGCTCACGTACTATTTTAAGTGAATCCTTATTATAACATGCACACAAATTTTGGGCACTTGTATTCGACTTAAGTCAGTGTGCCACCGTATCTCGTATACTTACTACTCCCTCCATCTAGGTGTAATAAGTCACGTTAGAAGGTGCAACGGGACCAAGGTGCGTGCGTGTGCGTGTGTGTGTTTAACAGCATGTGTGTGTTAGAGAGTGCGACAGATCGACCTAATCCTACAAAGATATGGTGTGTAGTGTACGATTTTAGCCGCGAGAGTCGGTGCATCCTCTTGTTTCTGGGCGTGTCCGGTAGGGACATGCCGACATCTGTCACGCCTTCTCCTGACCAGCCTGGCCCACCCAAAGCCCCTCCACCGCCCGCGCGCTTCCCACCCGAAACGGTCAGCGCCGCTCCAAAGAATCGGTGCCGCATTCATGCCTGGGCAGAGCGAACACGACCACTCACTGGCGCAAGAGTGATGGTTGCTTCGTCTGTCTAACTTACTGCTAGGTCTATGTGATTTGACGACTCATTGGTCTTTATTACTGAGGTGGTAGGACTGCTGGATGTCCCACGCTTTCGACGAAAGGAGGTAGTAGATTACAATTTTCTCCATTCTTACAGCGGAGGAGTGCAAGAGCAGTGAAAACACGCAGGCTTAGTGATTACATGGCCCACCTCACACTATCACCGTGCGACACCTAACTCTTTACATAGTACTCCCTCCGTTCCTAAATATTACTGGATGAGTCCCCGCTCGTTGCCGCAGAACAGCGGTATATCTCTCTGCACAAAATTATCGATTTCTTAGAACTAAAAAAAAAATCTATAACCGCGTGACAAATGTGGTAGCCAAACTAAATAAACTCCCATCATCATTTAGATCATCCCACATAAGGAAAAAAGATCAGCCAACTCCTACTGCATAATGGGATTATATTTTTCTTTTTGACATGTTAATGGGACTTAAAAGCTCACCTACATGCATGCTACCGGTGCATGCTTGTATGCAGACATGTTGATGTGATTTAAAACCCACTCACATGCATGTGCCACGGTATTTCTGCATGCTTGCATGTGGCTTACTGCTGAGCCTCTCAACGTCTAGATCAGACGACTATTATGACTGATTTACTTCATCTAACGGCTACGTCAATTTTGATGATGTGGCTCAAGGAGAGGATAGAGAATTCCTAGTAGTGGGGGCTAGCTATTACTAGTAGATAAGTCTTTGTAGAGATTCCACTAGGTGAACTACATACGAAACAAAATGAATGAATCTACACTTAAAATGCATCTATATACATCCGCATGTGGTTAATGGTGAAATCTCTACAAAGACTTATATTTAGGAACGGAGGAAGTACTAGTATAGTACTAGTACATACTATAATTTATCAGCGAGATAAATTTGTACAATGCTATGAAGCTTCCAGCTCCTGTTACATGTATCTTGCTTCCAAGGTTGCCCGTTGCAACATTTCATCAAATACAAAGGAGACTAACATGCATGCTATTGCATCTCAATGATTGACAGATCATAGCAAATATGTACTCCCTCGGTTCCAAAATAAGTGTCTCAACTTTGTGCAAACTTTAGTACAAAGTTGTACTACTACTAAAGTTGACACTTATTTTGGAACAGAGGCAGCTAAAGAAAAAAAATGATCCATGTAGTTCCTAGCCCTTGAACCGTGAACCCTGACCAGGCTTCAATTTGCTGGCAATGTTCGAGCTTCCTAATAAATGAAGTTTGCAGCCTTTTGACCATCGGATGATTTTGTGCAGTTTCACCAAAATCGAGATGAGCATCCCTGTGGAAAAGAAATTGAAGAAGCGTGATTAGAATAAGATTACTAGGACTAGTTGATGAGAAATAAACTCATCACAAATACAGTACGTACAAGCCAGTAGAGGTATCAGGTATGTGCGGGGCAAAGAAGTAGAGAAATATCCACAGGGAGTGATGTGGGCAGCTGGAGCAGTGGTGCAAGCCGGCTGTAAAGGGAGTTGTACCTGAGGGACGTAGCTTGACCTTGAGGAGGGCGGCGGGAGGCAGCAACTGCCCATGTCGCGGCAGTGAGCAAGTGACGAAGGCAACCTCACCGGCTTTGTGAGAGAGAACGGCGGGGACCCCTGATCGGGACGTGCCGACAGTGGGTTTTCACCGTCGGTGACGGACACTGCATCTACACTAAGCATCCACCCCTTCCCCAAGCGGACGTGATCCGCCGAGATGTTAGAGATGTGGCCACAGTCGTTTTGTGCGAGAGAGTGTGAAGAGAGCAACCCCAGCAAGCAACCGTGTAGGCTGGCCCGTCCTGACTATGTATATAGTGGAGCGGTTTCCTTTTCTCTCCATATGAACCTATCATATTGCGTATGTGCCACTAAAGAAAAAAATTATTTATAAATGACGCGGCACCTACTACTCGTTCTCCTATAACCTTGCACTTGGCATCTCCAAAATATTAACCTTGCGATTGGCTCTTCGCCTCTTCGGGAACTTGAGCAATAATGGTAGTGCAGTATATATCATTCTGGCTATATGAGACTGAATGAATTGCTACACGTCCACCACGTGGGCGAGGGTCGAGGGGCGAGGGAGAGTGCTACTACATACGGAGCAAAATGAGTGAATGTACACTCTAAAATATGTCTATATACATTAGTGTTTGGAGTATGTACTAGTAGTTCATATTGAAATCTACTAAGGACATATATATTCCAAACAATATGATATAATCTCTATAACCAAGGTAGTAGGGACGAGTAGTAAACGGAGGGAGTAGTAAATTTTTCTCCTCGTTCTGCGAGCCACCGCGCGCATGGGCGAGGGAGGAGCAAGCTTCACCTCATCCTGCGAGCCACCGCGCCCGTGGGCGGGGGAGATGGCGTACTAAGCAAGCTTCTCCTCGTTCTGCGAGTTGATGGGACACATCAAAAGTACTCCAGCGTATAGAGCCTTGCCTCTAAGGTAGGCCCCACATGGTTTGCCTCTTTTTTTAATTTAACATAACGCGTCAAGTCGTAATTTGTTTGTTCACCCGTGGTAGACGATCCTCCCTCCACCAAGTGGACAACTAGTACACGTGCCAAATTACCACGTGGGCTGCCTTTTTCGTACAGAAATGAGGTCCACCATGTACCCGCATGGGTGTGGTTGGGAAAGAGACGGGAGTACGTGCGCCGTGCATGCACCTCTTCCCTTCGTGCACGCCCCCCACCTACGTGGGTGTGTGTGAGAGATACAAACCGCGTTTATGAGTGTTTTTTGTTTTGTGGTGGGGGGTGGGGGTGCGGTGAGGGGTTGATTTCGTGAATTATTTGTGGGAATATGTGTCGATGACATCTCAAACAAAATTTTGCATGCAATGTGTGTGAAATGGAGGCCTATCCATATCATACATAGAGGGTCGGGCAATCCACGAGAAGAGAGGGAGGGGTCATAGCTATCGATAGAGTCGAAGAGAGGATCAAGTACGGGTGGGTGCAAGATCGATGAAGAGAGCCATCGAAATTGTGTGTGTGTGTGCAAGTCAAAGATATAGGGCGACTGGCCTACCGGAACGTTAGAGGGCACATGTCAAGTTTGTGTGTGGCAGGGAGACATGACTAGAGCGCTTGATGTATCAGTGTGTGTGTGGGGGGAGGGGGTGGGGGGAGGGGTAGGCAGAGGCCTAACTATAGAGGTAGAACGACTCGTATATGTGTTGAGAAGGAGAGACCCAACTATGTCTTGAGGGAGATCGGTCGACATCCATACATAACTGAAGGACGGGAAATATGATGGGACAGAGAGAGAGGAGAGAGAGAGAGGGAGGGAGAGGGAGGGAGAGGGGTAGAGTGCTGGATGGGTGATGGAGTTGCTTCTCGAGATGTTGGGAGAGGCCTACTAGACAAACTGAGGGTGGAACTGCAATGTTATCAATAAGAGTGGGGATGTGTTTCTGTGTGTGCCTGTGCGTGATAGATCTGTCGGGACGCATCCATGGATGATGAAGGGGAACCATGTGTTTGTAAGCAAACCTAACTAGATCAGTAGATCAATTGTTGTTTGTCGGAGGAAGGGAGAGACACAACTAATGAGGTAGATCGATCGATGTGTGGGTAAAAACGAGTTATAAGGACCTAGCTGGCTATATGTATAGCGAGAGATCGGTCGGTGTACGTCCATTTGTTAGAGGCAAATAAGGCCCAGCGAGACGGATAGACAGAGAGAATGGAGCTAGGAGGTGGTGCGAGAGGCCCAACTACTAGCTGGATAGGGGGAGGAGTGTGCGGTTGTGAGATCGATTAAAAGAGGGGTGAGAGTTTACATGTGTGTCTGACCATATGAGAGACACGAGGCAAGGACACATAAAGGAGGAGATTGAAGCTGTGTGTGTATGCTGTAGGCAGGCATCGCTGGAGAGGTTTATCGATCGGTGTGTGTCGGAAAGGAGTTGTGGAGACTCTGGGAGAACGACCTAAAGGAAAAAATGAATGTGCCCGGTGGATAGAATGCCGAGGGAGGGGGAGGGCGAGGAGGGCGTGTGCATGCACGAGAGAAAGTTAGTGGTAGCTACAAAGGTTAGAGGACTGTGTGGGTGTAAGAGACTAACAAAGATCATAATTTGATATGAAAGCGGATTCATATATTTGAATAGGAGATCATAGTGTTTTAAACATTGCATGCATGAATATAGCTGTGATACACGTGCTGTGCACATGTTATACCATAATGTGATAATGCATGGCGTTTGCAACTCACAGCTAAATGCCGAACAATCTAAACCATACTATACATCAAACAATCTCACATTTTATTTGAATTTGTGATAATGTGTGGCGTTTGCAGCTTACAACTAATTATCGAACAATCTAAACAATACTATATATCTAACATTCTCACATTTTATTTGAATTTGTGGTAATGTGTGTAAATACATATGAGACATTATATATGTAACATTCTCACATCTAAATACTTGTAGGCGTAGGGGGTGGGGCACCATACATAATGTTATAAACACATTATACATATGAGACATGGTTTAGATTATGAAGATCTAGCTAGAGCTAGAAATGTAATGTGATTTGAAATCAAAATAAAGTGGATTCAAAAAATCTAGTTCGAGTTCATATAGTACACATAGTTCATATGTAACTCGATACTGATCATGTGGTGTGCTGTGAAGATAATACACAAACGATGGTTTAACTTGACAATAATGATGATTGTAGATCTTATTAAAACAGAGAAACAAATTCAAATGCTTTGACTTCACAACAATCATTACTGTAGATCTTATTCAAATTTAGTTCATATTGAAGCGGTAGTATATACGTTTGGAATGCACTAAAACGTTCATTTGAGTAGTAGGTTGCATGCATTATACACGTAGCGAAATATTTTAATTGAACAAAACATGAATTCAAAGTTTGGAATGACATTTGTAGTGCGTATTGATTTGGTACAGTACACGTTAGGCTTGTCCGGAAATTTCAACCCGCGCCTTGTTAGCCCGAAATATTTAAGATATATCTTTGTCTCGTTGTGCTCCGACAACTCCCTCCATCTCAACCCACGCCTTGCTATTCCGAAATTACAACGCGCGCGAAAACTCCCACCTCCTGTGAGATCCCGACACGCGAAATGCCCGTGGTACCCCTGAACCGAAAGAACCGCCTCAAATCGGTGGGGGGGGGTACTTTCGTAACTTACCCCACATTTTGGACAAGCGCGTCTATATGCCATGGTTCCCCACTGCCATCCCATCTGCCCACCCATTCGTACACCTAGGCCGCGAAAACCCGCGACGAAACCGCACACCCTGCTCCGTCCGCCACCCAACCGGAGCTTCTTCCCCGACGACGTCGTCCACAACAACACCTCGACGTCCCTCATCCACCGTACCGGATGAGGATCCGTCGTTGATCTCATTGTCCCGCCGGTTCAGCCACCCCGTCCTCCACCTCCAAGGAGCTGCCCCGACGTTCCTCTCGTCTTTCGTGCCACCTCCATTCCCACACCACCATCTTCACCTGCACCACCGAAAGAGCATCATCATCATCATTTCCTCGGATGAAGTTGCGGCCTAATCGGCGCCACCAAAGAGGTTGTACACTAATTGCCACATTTTCTTCTTGATTCGATCTCACGGTGCTGCCGGCGCTTGGTCCCGAGCCGACATGGCGCGGATCCATCCACGGCGGCGTCGCCGGCCACTTCCTCCACGACGTCGCTCCCTCGACGACGACGTCCACATCAGTAGGAGCTGCTACTGCTTTAGCTCTCGCTCGCGCTGCTGCTTTGCTCTTGCTCTCAGAGCCCTGCCTGGTCTGCTCTTGCTATTGCTCATGCTTGCGCTGCTGCTCTTGCTCTTGCTCTTGCTTGCGATGCTGCTCCGATTTGGCTACACTTCAGTCGACTGAATCGACTTTTGGGCCAGTCGATTTCCAAGGGGTGGGCTCGCCGGAGTGAAGGAAGAACCAGCCGCAGCGGGGAGGGGGGCTCACCGGAGAGGTACCCCACTATCTATCTTAGGGTTCAGGATGGGGGCGGTGGTCGCCGGCGTTGGCGGGGCGGTGGCGTGGGGATCGCCGGAGAAAAAGCTCGGCACGGGAGGGGGGGAGGCTAGAGGGATGGCCGGGGCGGCGGCGGACCGGTGGTGGGGAGTGTTTTTGGGGCGGGCAGGGCGGTGCACCGCCGGCCGCGGGCGATGGGGGGCTGCTGTTTGGTCGGTGGTGGCTGGCGGCTCAGGGGGGGGGGTGGAGGTTGAAGATGAACCGCAGGCCCTTGATTTCGTATCCAACGGATGCGAAATCGACTGACCAGAGATGAAAAAGTTAGTCGACCGACGTGTAGCCTCACCTTGCTAGTGCCTTCAGTTTCGACAGCAAAATTCAGTTTCGACAACAAAATTCAGTTTGGACAGTTAGGTTTAGTTTTGATAGTTAAGTTCAGTTTCGACAGTTAAGTTCAGAGATGAGCGGCTGATGTATTTTACATCTAGAACTTTGTGGTTATGTATTTTACGTCATGTATTGGAGATGCTATTAGAATTCCACTCAGGTTAATGTTGTCCATTGTCTCTCTCTTGTCCTGCTTTAGCCTCGGCGTCGTACAACTCACTGGAGCTGCTCCAACGACGAAACCCTCCATCACAGCGGAGTAGTACCTCGGGCTCCATCTCTAGACGCCTAAGATCTTCTTCCCCTCCTCCGACAGCAAAGTCAGCCGGATCATCCTCACCGGCCAACCCAATCATGCTGAGATCGACATGGCTTCGCCAAAGAGGTTGTACACTTGTTGCATCTCTTTTTTACTACATGTTATATATATATTGTCCACTGAGCACACATATTTGTTCCTTTAGTGTCTCCTTGAAAGAAAAAACATAGGAATTTTAATTTTCACTTCTCCTTTTCAAATTCCTATTCATGAAGCACAAGACTAAGAGATAGTAGCATAATAGCATTATAACCATACATTTTCTTGTGGTTTGACTTAATCTCACCATGCTTCTTTGCATCCCGTGATCTTCCAATTATTGTGAACCAAACACCCAGATTGGCAGAAATCCCGTGTTTTTAAATTCTCCGTTTTGCACGTGCATTCCTATCCTATTCCTGTCTATTTCCTATCCCTGCATTGTTGGAATCCTCCAATTCAAACGGGCCCTTACAGAATTACTTCTCTTACATATAGTTGTCAAAGAAAACCTTGCGTGGTTTGTCCCGGTCCTGCTACGCCGTCGTCCACCCCAGCTCAGCTGCTCCAATGACAGAAGGGTCCAGCAGAGCAGGGATCCGGCCTCCAGACTGCCTTTCGCCGCCTCAGATCTTCTTCCCCGCTGCTGGCAGCCATGAAAACTGCATTACCATCATCAACCAAGCAGATGACCTCGAGGACTACATGGGTCCGCAAGAGAGGTCGCACTCTTTCGTGTCTGCTTATGTTATGCATCGCTTAATATTACATGCTACTTTATCGTCCTGTTCACCGATTAGATTCTGAGTCAGCTCCAAACTAATGGTTAAACTTGAGTTTTTAAATGGTTGTGGGGGTACATATCGGGGCCGCTATCAACAGTATCTATGTACTATCTGGTTAATCTCCGGTGTCTACTATGAGTTTCATGTTGGGTGGGAAACAAACAGTAAAGAATCCATTATCTGTATTTATTAACTGAAGCCATTATCTGCCTGCTATTATTGGTTTTGGGTCTATCCACAGGTTGCTACCATCACTCTGGATTTCTGCATGCACTCCTTACATAATCTCACTATGTTTTATTCCTATGCATGACAGTTATTGTAAACAATGGAACTGAACATGTAGAGCAAAAGAGACGAGCCTTGCGTGGCAATATAATTTCATGCAGACGCCGCTCCATGGTAGGCGCAAAGGCAGCCCCCCCTCCACGCATTTTGGATTGTAATCGAGAGGAAGATATCTGTTCTGAGGGGGATTCAGAAGGAGAAGATAACTCCTATTTACCCCCTGAGGTCTTTGCTCTAACTTGGCATGCTGACGTTGGTTATATCATGCATATGATGTCTTGCATTGCTTACTTTATACATCAAATATGTCATCTGCTTAGTTTAGACATCCTTTGTGCGAATGCCATCTGTTTAATTTATTCATCGTTTATGTGAATTATGCAACACCACCTTGTTTAGCCAGGCATCATATATGTGAATTTTGCAATGCCATCCTGCTTAGCCAGTCATCTTATATGTAAATTATATCAGGCCATCTTTTTTTTCCTTTACATATTACATTCGTCAACAATGTTAGTACATTCAACTGCTCTTCGTGTGCATCAGCCATTTGACACGGTGATGGCAAATTCTGGAGTGAAAACAAGGTCTTCTGAGCAGACTATGCTATCTGACGAAGCGCATATCTCGCTGGTTACGGATAGCTCCTCAGAGGAGGATTCAGAGACAGATGACCAGTCCTATTCCCCCCGAGGTGTATGCTCTAACTTGGCAGGGTTATGTTGCTCATATTGTGCGTATGGTGTCTCGCATTGCTATGCCATTTGATTAGTTTAGACATGCTTTGTGTGAATGCCACCTATTCAGTGTCTAATTACCATATATGTGAATTATGCATTGCCATCTTGTTGCAAGACATTATATATGTGAATTATACAATGCTATATTGTTGCAAAGGCATTATATATGTGAATTATGCAATGCCATGCTGTTTAGCCAATCATCATGTATGTGAATTATATCATGCTATCATGTTTTTATATTACGTGTTCCATTTGTCGAAAACGTTAGTATATTCAACTACTCTTCCTGTGCATCAGCCATTTGAAGCGGTGATGGAAGTATCTGGAGTGAAAACAAGGTATTCAGAGCAGACAATGCTACCTGCTGAAGCAGACATCTTGCTGGCTACAAAGAGCTCCTCAGAGGAGGATTCAGAGACTGATGACCAGTCCTATTTCCCCCGTGAGGTCTATGCTCAAACTTGGCAGGGTTATATTACCCATGTCATGCATGTTGTCTTGCATTGCTTAGTTTTTACATCATATATAGATTGCCATCTGCTTACTTGCTTACTATATAAATCATATATTTGAATTATATCATGCCATCATGTTTACATAGTACATACACATCATCTATCTGAATTATGGCATGGCAACCCATTTAATAGAGACATCATATAGTTATATCATCTCATCCTGTTTAGTGTTTACAGTCATCATATTTAGAATTATGGCATTCTATCCATGAATGTGAATTATGGCATGCCAACCTATTTAATAAACACATTATATAGTTATGTCATGTCATCCTGTTTACATAGTCTCATATTTTGAACTATGTCTTTCCATCTTTTTTAGTTAGCCATCATAATGTGAAATTATGTCATGCTATCCTGTTTAGTTAGCCATCATATATGTGAAATTGTGTCATGCTATCCTGTTTGGTTAGACAACATAAATATGAATTATTTCATGCCCTCTTTTATTCCCCACTATCCATTGCACCTGTCTATCATACAATGTCTATATTTTCAATTACTTTTCTTGTTTATCAGCCATTTGAATTGGAGAGCGTGATGGCAGTATCTAAGGGAGTAACAACACGGTCTTCAGAAAAGATAGTGCTACTAGTTGATGCAGATAGAACCACGGTTGTACTTTCCCAAGGACCAGATTCACCACACATAACCCAGACTCTCGCAGATTGTACCCCTACCCAGTTGGGCAGAGAACCAGCTACACCCCTTTTAACCCCAACCCCGGTAGATAGTAACCCAGTTCGAGTTGACACAACACCGTCTCCACCACAGAGCACCCAAACACGAGCGGTTAGTAAGGGAACTACAGTGCCCAAAGCACGAGGACCACCACTCCGAATCCCAACTCAACGCTTAAAGGAGAAGAATATTTGTTCTCAGGTCAGGTTCTGTAGCTATGGTTCATACTCCTTTGCTCTTGCATTACTGTATTTACGCATACCAACTATTTTCAAATTTGAAGGATGGAATTGAAACTCCAATGGCGCAACAGGTATGTTGTAACCTTCTCTATGTTGATTTCAGTTTCAATTGAATAAACAGTTATGTTCTCATGTCATGCACATTACAAGTGTTGTTATTGCTCTATAGTTACCCACACTTATATTCTATCTATTCTGCTTTGTCTTGAACAAATATTATTTGAACCGTGTCTCTATCTTGATTTGGCAACAAAAACTAGAATGATATAGACCAAAAAGTGACCATGGCACATAGATATATGTTTGTTTCATGCTGTTATCCTGTCCACTTTACTACTGAACTCATTTACCAAAATGAGTTTCATATACAACATGGTAAACATGTGATGTGTCTGCTTGTTTCTCTTTTAGAATGCGGACAAAATATTGGAGAATAGTACCACGTTATCCAATGGTAAAGGAAGTAATGCAGATAAGGTTCAAGATAGTGAGACATCCCTGTTGGTCTCCAAGAAAGCTGATAAAAACTATCTTGACGACAGTGAGGGAACCCAAAAGTCCTGTCTTGATGTAGTGTTCGAGTTACTGGCCACTACTGCTGGCACAAGCTCTTCAAACTCGATGCCTGAATCAGTTCATCTTATTGAGTCTCAACTTTAAGTTGAAAGACATCGATCAGATGTGCTGCGACAGGAAGCTGAAGGACTGAGGAAGTCCCTGCAGAATTCAGATGCATATTTTCTGGTGCAACAACAAGCGCTGGAGGATTTAAGCGCCAAAAAAGGTAAATTTAATAAGCTTGCTAAGCATCTTGCCAGCATTATGGGTACCCAGGATATTGTTTCTTGAGATCTTCTCAAGTGGTTTCAGTTCTGGATTTGTTTTGCTGCGGCGTTTATTTGCGTAGGTCGCCAACTTTGACAACCAGTGTATATGATATGCTGCTTTGTTCCCTATATTTGCACTGGTGGCGAACTTTGATGCCCAGTGGATGTAATATGTGTAACAACCGTGATATCCTAGCATAAGTTGCTTGCTTATTTATTTCCTTGTTGTCTTGTTTATTTGTTTGCTTGTAGTCAGTGCAGTTCTTTTTAAAACTAGGCCACAATAACCATGGGCTAATATTTACTGTAGTGACACTTGGCCTCCTACGGGCCGTAGAAACAGTAGGCCTTCTACGGGCCGTAGAAACAATGGGCCTTCTACGGGCCGTAGAAACAATGGGCCTTCTACGGGCCGTAGAAACAATGGGCCTTCTACGGGCCGTTGAAACAATGGGCCTTCTACGGGTCGTATCATCAATGGGCCTTATACAGGCCGTATGACCATAACGGGCCATCGTTAATAGGCTGTATTTGATGACTCTATGAGAACGGCCCAACGTATTAACGGACCACAAACGGGCCGATGTAACCACGGGCTGAATTTGGCCCACAAGCAGAAAATGACAGTAACGGGCCGTAAGTAAACGAATGCTGGAAATGAGCCCAAGAATAAATGGGCTCTGAGAAGGCCGAAAGATAACATTTGCTGGAAACGGCCCAACTGAATAACGGGCCCTTAATGGGTATAAAGTGATATACTGTTCATTACGGGCCAGTTTCACCACGGACCGTTAGTGGGTGTAAAGTGATACACTGTTCATTGCGGGCCAGTTTCACCACGGGCCGTTAATAGGCCAAGAGTTACATAGGGCCTCATATGGGCCGAAAGACGTCATGGGCCAGAAGTGAAAACGGGCTGGAATCATATTGGATGGCCCAGATGACGCTACTAGGCCTAATTCGGATAGGGCGTAACGGGCCTTGGGTTAGCGGGCTATAAATGGGCTATATGCGAACATGCCGTTAACAGGCTTTCCATGGGCCGGCCCACCACCTTTTGACCAAGTTAAACGGGCCAGCCTTTTTCACAGGAATGGGCCTCTGTTGGGCCGTGCCACGTGTCGACTTATCATAGGGGCCTTCTGTCCAATGAGTGGATGACATCTGTCCCAACGATGAGCCGACACGTGTTTCCTCCAGCCAATGATGATTTTACACGTGGAAAATCCCCATTGGTCGGGGCTGTTAATGGGTTATCGGATCCAAAACCCGACCCGATAGCTTAACGGCGTTCCATTACGGTGGATGCCACGTTTCGTCACCCTTGACGAAAGCAGTTCTGTGACGCGCGATTTATCGTCATGGAAGTGGACACTTCCGTGATGATAATTTTGGTAATGTCATCGAACACTTCTACAATAGCACAGGCATGACTATCTTGATTCTGTCAAAAATTTGTCATGGATGTACATGCATGACAAAAAACGCGACCTACTGTGACAAACACGTATCATCACGGAAGTGCATTTTTTTGTAGTGTTCCCTGCCACACACAAACTTGACATGTGCCCTCTAACGTTCCGGTAGGCCAATCGCCCTATATCTTTGACTTGCACACACACACAATTTCGATGGCTCTCTTCATCGATCTCGCACCCACCCACTTGATCCTCTCTTCGACTCTATCGATAGCTATGACCCCTCCCTCTCTTCTCGTGGATTGCCCGACCCTCTACATATGATATGGATAGGCCTCCATTTCACACACATTGCATGCAAAAATTTTGTTTGAGATGTCATCGACACGTATTCCCACAAATAATTCACGAAATCAACCCCCACCCCACCCCCACCCCCACCCCAAAATAAAAAACACTCACGAATGCGGTTTGTACCTCTCTCACACACACACGTAGGTGGGGGACGTGCACGAAGAGAAGAGGTGCATGCACGGTGCACGTACTCCCGTCTCTTTCCTAACCACGCCCGTGCGGGTACACGGTGGAGCTCATTTCTGTATGAAAAAGGCAGCCCATGTGGTAATTTGGCACGTGTACTGGTTGTCCACTTGGTGGACGGAGGATCGTCTACCACGGGTGAACAAACAAACTGCGACTTGACGGGTTATGCTAAATTAAAAAAGAGGCAAACCATGTGGGGCCTACCTTAGAGGCAAGGCTCTATACATTGGAGTAATTTTGATGTGTCCTGTCAACTTGCAGAACGAGGAGAAGCTTGCTTAGTATGCTGTCTCCCCCGCCCACGGGCACGGTGGCTCGCAGGATGAGGTGAAGCTTGCTCAGCCTTATGCCCGCTCCCTCGCCCATGCGCGCGGTGGCTCGCAGGACGAGGAGAAAAAGATACTACTCCCTCCGTTTACTCCTCGTCCCTACTAATACCTTGGTTATAGAGATTATATCATATTGTTTGGAATATATATGTCCTTTAGTAGATTTCAATATGAACTACTAGTACATACTCCAAACACTGATGTATATAGAGGTATTTTAGAGTGTAGATTCACTCATTTTGCTCCGTATGTAGCACTCTCCCTCGCCCCTCAACCCTCGCCCATGTGGTGGATGTGCAACAATTCATTCGGTCTCATATAGCCAGAACGATATATACTGCACTACCATTATTGCTCGACTTCCCGAAGAGGCGAAGAGCCAATCGCAAGGTTAATATTTTGGAGATGCCAAGCGCAAGGTTATAGGAGAACGAGTAGTAGGTGCCGCGTCATTTATAAATAAAGTTGTTTTTTCTTCAATGGCACGTACGCAATATGATAGGTTCATATGGAGAGAAAAGGGAACCGCTCCACTATATACATACTCCCTCCTTCCATCTATACAGGGCCTAAGTTTTGAATCTCTCATACCAAGGCTGTTGCATAAAAAGAGGAGCAAATATTTGGAACAGTACTTCATTAAACCCTCACACCATCACACGCAACTTCCTCTCCTCCTTTTTCTACATGCAGCCAACAATAACTCCTCCAGTCCTGCATGCATTGGCTGAAAGAAACAATTTTGTGGAGAAAAAGGAGGAGGAGGCGAGGTGCAGCACTCCTAATAACTGCTCTATGCATGCATGCAAATCAATGCTGCCGCCATTGCGTTTTCACGAGGACAACCACGCGATCTGCGAGGGGGAATTAAGTGGGAGATGCATTGGTTAGCTTGTTTGGCCTTGTATAGATGAAAAAAAAGAAATTTGGGGTTAGGCCTTATATAGATGGAAGGAGGGAGTAGTCAGGACGGGCCAGCCTACATGGTTGCTTGCTGGGGTTGCTCTCTTCACACTCTCTCGCACAAAACGACTGTGTCCACATCTCTAACATCCCGACGGATCACGTCTGCTAGGGGAAGGGGCGGATGCTTTGTGTAGATGCGGTCGCCGTTGCCGACGGCGAAAACCCACTATCGACACGTCCCGATCAGGGTCCCCGCCGTTCTCTCTCACAAAGCCGGTGAGGTTGCCTTCATCCCTTGCTCATTGCCGCGACGTGGGAAGTTGCCGCCTCCCACCGCCCTCCTCAAGGTTGAGCTACGTCCCTCAGGTACAACTCCCTTTACAGCCGGCTTGCACAACTGCTCCAGCTGTCCACATCACTCCCTGTGGATATTTCTCTACTTCTTTGCGCCGCACATACCTCTACTGGCTTCTACGTACTGTATTTGTGAATCAACTAGTCCTAGTAATCTTATTCTAATCACACTTCTTCAATTTCTTTGCCACAGGGATGCTCATCTCGATTTTGCTGAAACTGCACAAAATGATCCAATGGTCAAAAGGTTGCAAACTTCATTTTCTAGGAAGTTTGAACGTTGCCAGCAAATTTAAGCCTGGTTAGGGTTTACGGTTCAAGAGCTAGGGACTGCATGGATCGTTTTTTTCTTTAGCTGCCTCTGTTCCAAAATAAGTTTCAACTTTAGTAGTAGTACAACTTTGTACTAAAGTTTGCATAAAGTTGAGACACTTATTTTGGAACGGAGGGAGTACATATTGGCTATGATTTATCAATCATTGAGATGCAATAGCATGCATGTTAGTCTCCTTTGTATTTGATGAAATGTTGCAACGGGCAATCTTGGACGCAAGATACATGTAACAAAAGCTGGAAGCTTCATAACATTGTACAAATTTATCTCGCTGATAAATTACAGTACGTACTATACTAGTACTTCCTCTGTTCTTATGAACTTAATACTCTAGATGCATGCCGGATAGCGGTCGATGTGTGGAGTAATAGTAGTAGATGCAGAATCGTTTTGATCTACTTGTTACGGACGTGATGCCTATATACATGATCATGCCTAGATATTCTCATAACTATGCACTTTTCTATCAATTGCTCGACAGTAATTTGTTCACCCACCGTAATACTTATGCTATCCTGAGAGAAGCCACTAGTGAAACCTATAGCCCCCGGGTCAATTTTCCATCATATAAGTTTTTGATCTACTTTATTTTGCAATCTTTACTTTTTAATCTACAACATAAAAATACCAAAAATATTTATCTTATCTTATTATCTCTATCAGATCTCACTTTCGCAAGTGGCCATGAAGGGATTGACAACCCCTTTATCGTGTTGGTTGCGAGGTTCTTGTTTGTTTGTGTAGGTACGAGGGACTTGAAGTGTAGCCTCCTACTGGATTGATACCTTGGTTCTCAAAAACTGAGGGAAATACTTACGCCACTTTGTTGCATCACCCTTTCCTCTTCAAGGGAAAAGCCAACGCATTCTCAAGGGGTAGCAGAGAAGGATTTTTGGCGCCGTTACCGGGGAGGTATTCGCTCAAGTCAAGACATACCAAGTACCCATCACAAACTCTTCTCCCTCGCATTACATTATTTGCCATTTGCCTCTTGTTTTCCTCTCCCCCATTTCACCCTTGCCGTTTTATTCGCCCTCTCTTTCCCGTTCGCCTCTTTTTCGCTTGCCTCTTTTGTGCTTGTTTGCCCTGATGGCTTTACCTAAAAATTTTGATCCTCACTTTAGAAGGTTGGAAGAGATTGAAATCAACGTTAGAAGCTTTATGACTTTACAATTTGAGCACAATAATTTCTTTAGAAATGAGCTTAAAGAACAAAAAAGCTTTATGGAATACATGAATAAAGAGCTTGATGATATGTCTAAGGAATTTTATGGTTTGAACTCTCAGTTTGCTCATCTTGAAAAATCAATAGCCCAAATTTCTGATAAGCAGGCCACCTTAGTTAATAAGATGGCCGCCAAACCAGAAGGGTTAGAGGGAAATAATGATGAAGATCTAAAAGTGATTGATGTGTCCCCTATTAAATCTTTGTTTTGCAATGTGAATCTTGGTAATGATGGGACTGGAGATGAGTCAACTTTAGTTAAAAGGCGTCCCAATGATTTGGAGTTTTTTGATCTTGATGCTAAAATTGGTAAAAGTGGGATTGAAGAGGTCAAAACTTTACATAGTAATGAACCCACTATTTTGGATCTCAAGGAATTTAATTATGATAATTGTTCTTTAATTGATTGTATTTCCTTGTTGCAATCCGTATTGAATTCTCCTCATGCTTATAGTCAAAATAAAGCTTTTACTAAACATATTGTTGATGCTTTGATGCAATCTTATGAGGAAAAACTTGAATTAGAAGTTTCTATCCCTAGAAAACTTTATGATGAGTGTGAACCTACTATTAAAATTAAAATTAAAGATCATGAATGCTATGCTTTGTGTGATTTGGGTGCTAGTGTTTCCACGATTCCAAAAACTTTATGTGATGTGCTAGGTTTCCGTGAATTTGATGATTGCTCTTTAAACTTGCACCTTGCGGATTCCACTATTAATAAACCTATGGGAAGAATTAATGATGTTCTTATTGTTGCAAATAGGAATTATGTGCCCGTAGATTTTATTAATCTTGATATAGATTGCAATCTTTCATGTCCTATTATTCTTGGTAGACCTTTCCTTAGAACGATTGGTGCAATTATTGATATGAAGGAAGGAAATATTAGATTCCAATTTCCATTAAGGAAAGGCATGTAAACTTTCCTAGAAAGAAAACCAAATTACCTTATGAATCTATTATGAGAGACACTTATGAATTGAATACCAAAGATGGCAATACTTAGGTCTATCCTTGCTTTTATGCCTAGCAAGGGGCGTTAAACAATAGCGCTTGTTGGGAGGGAACCCAATTTTATTTTTATTCCTTGCTTTTTGTTCCTTTTTAGTAATAAATAATTCATCTAGCCTATTTTTAGATGTGTTTTCATGTTTTAATTAGATTTGTGCTAACTAGAACCTTTGGGAAGACTTGGGTGAAGTCTTTATGATCATGCTGTAAAAAACAGAAACTTTAGCGCTCACGAGATTAGCTGCCATTTTTTACTGGAGAGTGATTTTAGGTTGATTCTTTTTGAAGATGATTAATAGACAAATTACTCACCTTCAAAAATTTATTTCAGAATTTTTGGAGTTAGAGAAGTATTCGAAGGTTACAGATTACTACAGACTGTTCTGTTTTTGACAGATTCTGTTTTTCGTGTGTTGTTTGCTTATTTTGATGAATCTATGGCTAGTATCGGGGAGTATTAACCATAGAGAAGTTGGAATACAGTAGGTTTAACACCAATATAAATAAATAATGAGTTCATTACAGTACCTTAAGTAGTCGTTTTTCTTTCTTGCACTAACGGAGCTTATGAGATTTTCTGTTGAGTTTTGTGTTGTGAAGTTTTCAAGTTTTGGGTAAAGATTTGATGGACTACGGAATAAGGAGTGGCAAGAGCCTAAGATTGGGGATGCCCAAGGCACCCCAAGATAAATTCAAGGACAACCAAAACCCTAAGCTTGGAGATGCCCCAGAAGGCATCCCCTCTTTTGTCTTCGTCTATCGGTAACTTTACTTGGGGCTATATTTTTATTCACCACACACTACATGAATCAGCTACTTTGCCATCTGCCATGACAGACGGCAAAGGAAGGGTCGGCGAACGGCAAAGGCCTTTGCCGTCTGCCGCGGACGGCAAAAGACTCCGGCAAAGACTAGATCGGCAAAGAGCTACTTTGCCGTCTGCTTTCTGAGGCTGACAGCAAAGGGTCCTTTGCCATAAGCAGTGGACGACAAAGAAAGCAGACGACAATAAATACGCTGTTAGTCCGTTAGATGGCTAATGGCAGCCTTTGCCGTCTGCCACTGTAGGCAAAGCCTTTGCCATCCGCCACCATAGGCAAACTGACCAAATGGGTCAGCCCCCCCCGGAGGCACAGGTGGCCGCCGCGTGGCTTCTTTGCCGTCCACGGCTGTTGGCAAAGGTGCCTTTGCCGTCTGCGACTGACGGCAAAGATCCTGCATTGCCTCTTTTTTTCTTTTTTTTAAATCCAACAATTTTCACAGCAAATATATATGACACACACACACACACACACACACACACACACACACACACACACACACACACACATATATATATATATATATATATATTTAACAGCAAACATATGACATATCCATCACATAAGTTTCATCGTACATACATATATAGTTCCATCCATTCATACATAGCAAGTTGCACATACACATTGTTCCATCCATACATATTACAATGCAAAGTTTCATCAAGATAGCAAGTTTCATCATAGCAAGCTAGAAGAATACTTGAAGAGAATGAAAGAAAAAACAAGCACTCCATCATAGCTAGCTAGCTTCTGTGAAGTGAATGAAATCTACAAAATGACAAATAAGAAAGTTAGAAAAAGGTGACTAGAAGAAGAAGACTAGAATAAGAAATATATGTCATTTATGAGCTAACTTAGGTCAAATGGATCATATATGAGCTAACTAAGTTGAAATGGATCGTTTTGGAGCTAACCTAGGTAAGATGGGTCATTTTGGAGCTAACCTAGGTAAAATGGGTCATTTTAGAGCTAACGTAGGTAAAATGGATCATTTAGGAGCCAATCTAGGTAAAATGGGCCATTTTAGAGCTAACTTGGGTGAAATGGATCATTTATAAGCTAAGTAAGGTAAAATGGGTCATTTTAGAGCTAACTTAGGTAAAATGGATCATTTATGAGCTATCTAAGCTAATTATGCCATTTTTGACATAAGTAAGCTAAGTACAGATCGTTTTAGAGCTAACTTAGGTAAAATGGATGGTTTTGGAGGTCAGTAAGCTTATTAAGTCATTTTGGAGGAAAAGAAGCTAACTCTAGGTCATTATGGTAAGCATATTGGAGGAAATAAAGCTAAGTCTAGGTCTTTATGCATTTGTTAAGCAAAACACTAGAGACACTTACCGTGATCATGGAAGTGTAGGAGCGGGCTGGCTCGTTCCGGTAGCTGGAGAAGGATCATGCGATGCTTGTCTGGAGTTATGCTGCACCAAAGATCATTTCCAATGTCTCGTTAGCATGATGACACTCAAATGTTAAGACTAGCAAGTAAGGTCCATTCAAATTAAACTCACCGTGGTCCCAGGAGCAATCACTGGCATCGGCGGAGCAGTTTGACCGGACTTCTCGCACACATACTGCACATTTGGTTTTGACGACTCAGTCATACTAGTTAGTAATGAGACAAACACTACATGAATGTTTTGGCTAATATGCAGAAGAAACTTAACACAAGGAGCTCGTACATGGCCCTTTCCTGCATGTCATTCTGTGCCCTCTCCTCCTCCAACATCTTTGTCGTCCTCTCCTCCAACTCCCGCTGCCTCTCCGCCGCCTCCGCCAGAAGTTTCTCTGTTCTATCTCTCTCACTCTGTATAGCAGCCTGCAACACCACTCCTTGTTACCATATGTAATCATTGATGGAAGCGCACACAATGTAATGGAGAAATATAGCTGAGTACGTATAACTAACCTTGAAGGCGAGTTGGACTGGCCATTCACGAGGCCTTATCTCAGGAGCGGAGCTCTACTGGCGCGCCTTGATCTCTGAGAGAGTGCTAGGACAACGGATAAGTCCACCTCCCATGGCTATGGAGCCATGGGACCTCCCACCACCAAAAATCATTAGCAGCTCTGTATCAATGGGACCCTGGCTCGGGTTAAAGTCCTCCCCGTTCCTCGCCTTCCCCTTATCTCTATATTTCACGAGCTTGTCGTGGGAGGAGATGTTGGTGAAGTTCTTTGGATCATCGAGGTCAGACAAAGAGAATGTCTTGACTTTCTTGTAAGAGGTAGTGTGGGCCATGGCATACAAGTCGTACACCTCTGGCACCTTATCCGCCTTATTGTAGCGTGTTTGAAAGAGAGAAACAAAGTAAATTAGTAATTAAAGGGCTAAAGCTAGCATGATGAATGAATTGCATGAATCATGAAGCAAACCACATACCCAGTTCCGCCCGAACTGATATAAGTTGGAGCTGCCTTGATGGTGTGGCACACCTTCCATTTGGGCACGTTTTTCCTTGGCCTCGTTGTGGAGGGCTAGCCATTATTTTGAGCACCTCTCATTGACCAATACCTCCCAACAATCCATCCGATCCGCACACCATCTCGGAGGGGCCTAAGTTAGCAAATAGAAACTTGAGCGCTACGACTATGAGTTACTAAATGAAGGAAGTAAGTACAAGGCCTTAAGAATTACCTTCATGTACTCCTCCTTACTCCAGAACTTCCCGCGGCACGCCGGCTTGGTCTTCTTGATACCACATGAGGCGTAGTAGTCTCGAACAGCCTGCACCCGAGCCTTGTGTCATAAGTTCTGTAGTAGGCGCTTGCAGACGTTATCGGTAACATTTGCCCCTTCCTCCTTGTATCCCTCCTCACACCTGTAGAATGTCGGCAACCAAATGAGACAATATTGATTAGTACAATTAATAACTAGCTAGTTGAAGATTTTTAATTGTGTAAAGGAGAAATTACCCAGAACTTTCTGATCACCACGTCTGCCCTCGTCTTGCACAAGACACCATCGATAATCTCACCCGGCGGGGCCGAGGCAGCCAAGTAGTGCTCCCAACTCAATCCAAGCTCTAGAAGCCGACCCTCACCAGACAACGTGACAAACCCCGGGAAGTTTTGCCAATAAAGAACTCCAAGGATGGAGTTGGGCCGGTGGACACTATGATGGTGGTCCCAACCCCTGCAGCATGACAAGGCCAACGCATTAGATATTTGAAGAAACGTGAATGCAGAAGGGTACAAAAAGATTAAATGCACTTACCTCTACCCATCAGGGAAAATCAACCACCTCTGCTCGCGGGTCGCTGGCACGGACGGGAGCCATGTACAACCACACTGGTAGACGGTGCCCCCATCCTCCTCAATATCAGTCGGCTCCCCACCATCATCAGCATTGCCACTCGGCCCCTCAGGCTGATCTGGCCAGGTACCCCATCCATACGTGTGCTCCTCTGGGGTCTCATGGGCCGAACTCTCGTGGCCCGAAGGCTCGTGGACCGGAGGCTCGTGGACTGGAGTCCGTGTAGCCTCCTCCTCAGATGAGTCCACCCTAGCAGTCACGTGCTCGGGTGAAACAGCTGGGGGTGGCGGCGAGGAAGGCGCCCTGGCAGTCACCCTACCTCCTCTCCCGCGACTATGTGCTCCAGCTCCTCTCTTCTTCTTACCTCGTCCCCTGCTCGGCACCGCGATCGATGAAGAAGGGCCCGGCGGTGTCGCCATACTGTCCAGCAACGCTCGGCGGAGAGGTGCGTGTGGAATGGAAGACCTCACACCACTCGCCGACGAAGAAGGGGCCTCAGAGCGCTCCCGACCAGCGCCCACCATCTTTCAACACCTGCCATGACAAAGAGTAAACGAAATTAGTACAACATAAAAAAATACCGACATGAATAATAATATGTATATCACTTAAGTGTATCATCATCAAGTACAACATAAAAAATGAATACCTGGCACTACTAGTGATCTCGATCAGTATCATCAATAAATGCATAATCATCATCATCACTATAATCAATGACGGGCTCATAGGGTTCAGTGGCATCAACATGTGGAAGGCCACCTTGTCGTGTCGGGGTCGGGGTGTCGGGGTGTGGTGTCGGGGTCAGGGGGTCGGGGTGTCGTGTCAGTGTCGGGGTGTCGGGGTGAGTGTTGGGGTCGGGGTGTCTGGGTCAGGGGGTCAGGGGGTCGGGGTGTCGTGTTGGGGTCGGGGTGTCGGGGTGTGGTGTCAGGGTCGGGGTGTCGGGGTCAGGGGGTTGGGGTGTCTTGTCGGGGTCGGGGTGTCGAGGTGTGGTGTCGGGGTCGGGGTTCGAGGTCAGGGGGTTAGGGGGTCGGGGTGTCGGGGTGTCGTGTCGGGGTCTTCTTTTCTCTTCTACTTCTTTTCTTCTTTTCTTGTTCTTCTTTTTTCATCTTTTTTCATCTAAAACCCATGTACTAAATCTAACACTAACACATATGTAGCACTAAATCTAACACTAACACTAACACATATCTAGCACTAAATCTAACACTAACAATTAAACAGCAAAAAAACAGAAAAAAATACTCACCGGAGCCGGTGGGGCCGTGGTTTCGCGGCGGCAGGGTGGCAGTGGCGACATGACTCCGGGGCGGTGGAGCTCGGGGGGGGGGGGGGGGGGGGGCGTTGAGGGGCGGCGCCGAGCTGGCAGGGAGGCGGGGGCAATGGGGCCGTGGTGGCACCGGGGTGGTGGGTGGGTGGGGGAGGGGCGCCGGGCAGTGGGACGGTCGGGCGGCAACGTTGTGGCGTGCCGGGGCGGCGGGATGGTGGGGCGATGGGGCGTCGATGGGTGGGGGAGGGGAGCGGCAGGGTGGTGGGGCGATCGGCAAGCTGCGGCGGGTGGTGGGGGCAGGGGCGGTGGTGGGGGCGGGGGCGGGTGGCGGGGCAGCGCTGGGCGGCGGGGGCGGGGCGGGTGGCGGGGGCGGCGCCGGGCGGCGGGGGCGGCACGGTGGGTGGATCTGGTGGCGGTGCGCCGGGGAGGAGAGAGGGAGAGAAACAGAGAGAATAACGGGCGGGGGGGAGGGGGGAGGGGCTCGGCCGTTTAGTTAGGTTAGTCTTTGCCGTCCGCTTTTTGTTTATCTTTGCCGTCTGCTGCAGACGGCAAAGAGGGGGGACGTTAAATTTTTTCTAGTCAGATCATTAGTGGGTGCCACCTCTCTCTTTGCCGTCAGCCAGCAGACGACAAAGATTCTTTGCCGTCAGCTAGCAGACAGCAAAGAAATGACAGATGGCAAAGACCTTCTTTGTCGTCTGCCAGTTGTTTGCTGTCTGCTTCTTGGTAGCTGATGGTAAAGACCTTCTTTGCCGTCCGCTAGCAGACGACAAAGAATTGGCAGACGGCAAAATCCCTGATTCCAGTAGTGGCATGATATGTGTTTTTCTTGGAGTGTCTTGTATGATATGAGTCTTTGCTTTTTAGTTTACCACATTCATCCTTGCTGTACACACCTTTTGGGAGAGACACACATGATTCGGAATTTATTAGAATACTCTATGTGCTTCACTTATATCTTTTGAGCTAGATAATTTTACTCTAGTGCTTCACTTATATCTTTTTAGAGCACGGCGGTGGTTTTATTTTGTAGAAATTATTGATCTCTCATGCTTCACTTATATTATTTTGAGAGTCTTTTAGAACAGCATGGTATTTGCTTTGGTTATGAATTTAGTCCTAGTATGATGGACATCCAAGTTGGGTATAATAAAAACTATCATATAGAGTGCATTAAACACCATGATCAATTTGATACTTGATAATTGTTTTGAGATATAGAGGTGGTAATATTGGAGTCATGCTAGTTGGGTAATTATGAAATTGAGAAATACTTGTGTTGAAGTTGGCAAGTCATGTAGCATGCACGCATGGTAAAAGTTGTGTAACAAGTTTGTAGCATGGGGTGCTCTTTGATTGCCTTCCTTATATGTGGAGGTCAGGGGCGCGCGATGGTTAACTCCTACCAACCTCCCCCCTAGGAGCATGCGTAGTAGTACTTTGCTTCGAGGGCTAATAAACTTTTGCAATAAGTATATGAGTTCTTTATGACTAATGTGAGTCCATGGATTATACACACTCTTACCTTTCCGCAATTTGCTAGCCTCTATGGTACCGTGCATATCCCGGTACACCACCGGAGGCATTCACATAGTCATATTTTGTTCTAAGTGTTGAGTTATAATTCTTGAGTTGTAAATCAATAAAAGTGTGATGATCTTCGTTATTAGAGCATTGTCCCAAGTGAGGAAAGGATGATGGAGACTATGATTACCCCACAAGTCGGGATGAGACTTCGGACTTTACAAAAAAAAGATGCCAAAGAAGCCCAAATAAAAAAAGAGAGGCCAAAGAAGCCCACCAAAATAAAAAAAAATGAGAGAAAAAGAGAGAAGGGACAATGTTACTATCCTTTTTCCACACTTGTGCTTCAAAGTAGCACCATGATCTTCATGATACAGAGTCTCCTATGTTGTCACTTTCATATACTAGTGGGAATGTTTCATTATAGAACTTGGCTTGTATATTCCAATGATGGGCTTCCTCAAAATGCCCTAGGTCTTCGTGAGCAAGAGAGTTGGATGCACACCCACTTAGTTTCTTTCGTTGAGCTTCCATAAATTTATATCTCAAGTGCATCCGTTGCATGGCAATCCCTACTCACTCACATTGATATCTATTAAATGAGCATCTCGATGGCCCTCTGATACTGTCGGCGTCCTGGACTTGGGGGTATCCAGTCCTGCCTGCCTACGGCCCACCACGTGGCTTCATCGACGGCCTGGTACGACCCAGCTTCGGCACCAACACTACAAGACCCTCGCGAGGGGCCAAGCCTCGTGAGGCGAACGACGCCAAGACCCCCGAAGGCAGCAGCCCCCTCAGGAGGGCTCCTAAGGGGGGCGGAGAGTTCTACGCTGTTACCTCATGAGGCTTAGCTGACATGAGCCATGACGACTAAGGCCAGGCAGGAGCTAGGCGGGCGCAGAGCGCAGGTTTCCTCTTTGATGCAAGGGAGGCAAGCCGCAGGCGCGGAGTCCTGAGGAATCAGCCAAAGGTTTCCATTTTGGTGCAACAAGACCAAGACTGACGGCAGGATGGAGGTCATCACCGAGCCCACCGTAGCATCACGACCAGAGGCTTTGCCCAGGCGGAGAATACTTTTGTCAGGATAGACTGTACTACTTGTCCCCTTTCAAATCCCGCCGTTGTGGAATCCCTTCCCGCTCATATTTGGGGAGAGGACCAAGGCCACTATATATAGGATCTAGCCACCACCATAGACGGGGGACGGATCCATTCGGACCAAAACCACTCCGTCAGCTCAAGAACACCTCTTCTCCTGAGGCTTGTTCATCCTCTGTACTTGTTCATCCATAGACCCTCGAGGCAATCCACCACACACACTGGAGTAGGGTATTACACCACAATGGTGGCCTGGACCAGTATAAATCTTCATGACTCTGTGTCTCTTTGAGCTCCACGCGTTAGGCCTAGTGAGATCGCGAGTAGTTTGGCTGGGCAGGTTGAGATCTCCGCACGCACCCCAGAGTTCAAACCTATCATGGGTTGCCGGATCCCATAATCCGACATTTGGCGCGCCAGGTAGGGGTGCGTTGGATCCTCTCTCCCATAGTTCGATCCGCCTCTGCTCCGACATCTCCATGGCCAACATGCGCAGGGCTCGCGCCGAGCGTCGGGCTGCTGTCGCTGCCCGCGTCACTCAGACGGCCACGCCCGCTGCACTCCTTCTCAAGTGGCTAACTCCGCCACGGGCCCTGCCGGGCCCGAACAACAAGCCACATCGCTGCACCCGTCGGTGCACCGCGACGGTCGCACCGCCACTCTGTCGGTGACTCTAGCAGCTTCATCATCCCATGCGCGCCGCAGCCAGGTGGACCCGCAGGTGGCCCTCCTCATGGCGCGGGAGCTTCTTCGCTACTGCCCGATGGGAGATCTCTATGAGTAGTGGCTCACGCGCATCACCGAGCTCATCAGCGTTGCGCATGGGGGCTCCGACGGGCCGGCTCGCTCGCTGCCTCAGCAACCACCTGCAGCGGGCGACGTCACGCACGGTGCTCCGCCCCCACCTCTGGCCCAACACGTCATCGTCGAGCCAAGGCGCATGGCTCCACAGCGCCCAGCGCTGGCTCGGGATGACGTGAGCTACCAGGTGGTGCAGTGCCCCCATGGAGAAGCGCGCGTACTTCCAGCACCCCAACACTAGGCCCGCATGCCGCCACAGGAGGTGGCGGCGTGCATGCACCAAGACCATGTTCCATCCCCTCGACGACCTCCAATGACCACAGCAGGATGCCGTGCGTTCACTCCAGAGCTTCGCAACATCGTCTGGCCGAGCAAGTTCAAGCCCGACCTGCCTCCACGCTACGACGACACCATAGACCCCGCCGAGTTCTTGCAGCTGTATGAGCTGAGCATCGAGGCGGAAAATGGTGATGAGAAGATCAGGGCGAACTGGTTTCCAATGGCCCTCAAGGATGACGTGTGTTCTTGGCTGCTGAACCTAGCCGAGGGGTCGGTTTCTTCCTGGGAGGAGATGCGCAGTCACTTCATCGCCAACTTCCAGGGCACTTGTGATCGCCCACAGGCCGCGAGTGACCTGCGTTGCATCAAGCAGCAGCCTAGAGAGACCCTGCAGAAGTATATCTTGTGCTTCAACAACATTCGCCTCAAGATCCCCAAGGTGTCGGATGAGGCCATCATCTCTGCATTCTCCAATGGCGTTCGTGGTGTCAAGATGAAGGAGGAGCTCGCCATCCACGAGGATCTCTGCACCGATCAAGAGATGTTCAACCTTGCAAACAAGTGCGCAAGGGTTGAGGAGGACCGCCTCTCCCTACTCGAGCTCCCTGATGCTAATCCAGAAGACAAGAAGACCAAGGCCAAGGACGCGAAGCGCAAAGGGCCAGCCATGCTCGTGGCCGAACCCGAGACCAAGCACGGATGTGACCACCTCGAGTCGTCCAAGGGCAAGCGGCCGTTCTGCGCCTTCCACAATGTCTACAGCCACAACACCGGTGACTGCCAGGAGCTCAGGGTTCTCCATGACGGGCACCTCGGTCGACGCCCCAAGCGCAACGATCGATGCTACGGTCGCGGAGGTGGCCAAGGAGGAGGATGCTGGGACGATCGCGACCATCGTCAGGAGTGGCGCGACCAGCCCCGCGAGGGCAACTGGAGGGAGCAGCGTTGCGAGGATCGACCTCAGGGCAATGCAGCCTTACCTCCACTGCCTCTACCGCCAAGAAGGAAGGAAGATCACCACTAGGACGAGGGGGCTGGGGGCTTCCAAGAGCCTCGGGCCATCGCCTGCATCTTGGGTGGCTCGCAGGCCCTAGCTTCCCACCGCATCTTCAAGCAGTTTGCGCGCGAGGTGAACGTAGCGCTCCCCAAGCCTGAGGCAATCCGCCCTCTCAAGTGGTCCAAGTGCGCCATCACCTTCGACTCCTCGGACCGGCTCAAGTGCGCGGCCACTGCAGACGCGCTCCCCATGCTCTACTCCCCAGTTATCAGCAACGTGACTGTCACTAAGACCCTCATCGATGGGGGAGCGAGGCTTAATGTTCTCTCCATTCAGACGTTCGACATGCTCCAAGTGCCATACTACTAGCTTCACCCCACCAAGCCATTCTCCGGAGTAACCGACAGATCGACACACCCAATCGGGCAGGTCCGCCTCCCAGTCACCTTTTGGCGAGTGCAACAACTACCACACATAGCTCATCGACTTCGGCGTCGCCGACATCCACCTGCCCTACAACGCTATCCTAGGGTACCTAGCACTGGCAAAGTTCATGGCGGCCACGCACCACGGCTACAACGTCCTCAAGATGCCAGGAAGCGGCGACATCATCACGGTTGCCTGCTAGGAGAAGGATGCAGTGTGCTCCCTCGAGCGTGCCTTCCAAGCTGCAGCAGTTGAGAACCCCGAAGATGAAGATGTCACCCTCCCTCCTGAGGTCGCCTCCAAGGCAAAAAAGCTGCAGCTGGGACAGGGGTCTCATGAGGGAGCACCACTCGAGGATGCGGCGCTGAGCCCCGCACCTCCGGACGCGGTGCCTTTGCCCAATGCATAGGAAGGCGCGCCCGGCGCTCCTCTCAGGTTGGGCTCGGGGGCTCTCCTCTGGAGGGCCTCAGATCTAGCCAATGTAGCGAGAGTGGCGCTCAGGCACCATGTGGAGGCGCTCTTCAAAGCACGCTTCCTAGGAGAAGATAGCAGGCGTGAGGCACCAGGCGTTCAGGAGTTCATCAGCAAGGCAACCGAAGAGATCCAGGAAGGAAGGGTTCTGCAAGGCGATCGTCGCCTGCCGCGTGGCACGGCTCATTGCTCTAGCGAGGGTAAGGAGTTCCGCATCTGCATCGACATCCTCGGGCTCACTAGGGCCGCGTCTCAGCAGCTCATGTGGCCGTCTTATGTCGGTCGATGCAAGGGACTGCTTCACAGCTACGTTCACATGTCGTTTGGCTTGGCGAACGCGGCTAAGGTGTTCCAGCGCTGCATGACGGACGCTTAGGCGGCCCACGAGGCCAGGCGCCAGGTGCTCCCGATGGAGATGAAGGAGCACCCTCAGGAGCCTTCCAGCCGCTCCGAGTCTCCCGAGGCTCGGCATCGGAGCGGCTCATGAGGATCGGCTTCAGCGACACACACGTTTTTTTGGCTACTTCAACAACTCTTCACCGATGGTACCAGGTGATATCTCTCTAGTTCGTTCAGTTTGGGGGCGCCCCTCGGGCTGCATAATCCCCACGCCGTGTGTGTCCGTCCCTACGACATGTATCCCTTGCGCATCTATCAGAGCCAATTACAATCCCTTGCAAGTTACTTTTGAATTATTGACTGCCCGACCGGTGCTTTGTCGCTAAGAACGTCTCGCGCCCTTGCAAGCCCTCACGCGACCGCCTCATGATTAAGGACTGGCACGGCGTCTGTGCTCGGGTCCCTCCCTATAGCCACGCCAAACCCAAGTAGCTAAGCTCTGGCTCGCGGGCTCGCCCCCGTGTACGTCACCTCCCGTGGCTCTTGGTGCCTTGTTCTCGCATGAGCTAATCGCGCGTGGATGAGTGAGGGTGCGCGACCTGGTGCCCCCATGGCCATGGGAACTGCGCGCAGGTTGTTTTTCTTCAGGATCATTGCATGAGAAGACTGGGCACGGCGTCTATGCTTGGGTCCGTCCCTGCAGCATCGATAAATCCAGAGGCTCAGCTCTGTCTGGCGGGCCGGCCCCATTCACGTCACCTCCTGGAGTTGTTGGTGTCTGGCCTTCTCATGCAATAACCTCAGGAAACTCATTTCGGCACAGGCTGTCTAACCATCTCGCAGGATCAACTCAAGCACCCCAACCAATACCAGGCACAACCCGGCTTGAGGTAGGGCCTCGTGAGTCCTGCGCTGGCTCACGGGTGCCCATATACACCTCCTCCAGCCCTGCCGTGCAAGCCACGTGCCAGGGCAGGGCTGTACACGCCCCGGGGGCTCTCCTCAGAGGGAGCCCCCTCCCACGCACCAGTGGAAGCACCATGCTCCATGCTGGCCATTGACACTGTCGTGGAGTGGCTATGCCCGTGTGGGGGACGGAAGCGCTATGCTCCGCGCTGGTGATAAACAACTGGGGGTGGCCTTGCGGTCGCGTTAACCTCAGGGAGCCTCTGCGCTCGGTGGCTAGCCTCACCACGCTGCTCTCCCTCGGGAGGGTAGAGCGAGGGGGCTGGGCACGGGGCTACGTCAGGTCACGCCTGGCGTACCCCACCTCGCCAGGCCTCACGGGCCTGGTCTTCGCGCACCCCTCCCGAGCGAGATCTCGACGAGGGAAGGTAGGATGGTCTGTTTGTATGTCAAGGGGGACTCCTGAGCATTGTGACTCAGGAGCCTAACTGGCCACGTAGCCCCTCACCTCTTGAGCTAGTCCTGGTGATCCGGACGAACTCAATGACAGCTAAGGCATGCGCGGGGCCGGGCCCTGCCGACGCAGAACACCAAGGCTTACCCCTGCATCTTTTCCTAAGCTATTGTCACGTCAAGGAGGACTCCTGAGCATTGCAACTCAGGAGCCTAACTGGTCACATAGCCCCTCACCTCTTGGATTCGTCCTGGTGATCCGGACGACCCAACGACGGCTGGGGCACGAGCAAGGTCGGCGCAGAATGACAAAGCAAACAGAAAATTTGAAGGAGCATAACCTAGTTATTACAATACCTGTTGTTCCAAACAAACAGTTTTAAATGCCTCCCCGAGGCATGTTCCACGATGCAAGACAATGGAGAACAACAGAATCGCTGGGCCACCTCTTCATATTTCGGCGTCGCCACCGCCCAGTGGCGGAGCCTCGTCGCTAGGCGTGTTGCCCGTCCCACCGGCCTCAGCTAGAGGGCCAACGACCAGGAACCTATTCAGCATGGCGTCAACAGAGCTCTTCACGGCGGCGGCAGCTGCGTCCTGAGAGGCGGGATCCACCGTTGCCAGGAAGGAAGAGAGGTCGAAACTGGCATCCTGAAGATAAAGGCGACTGAAGACACGCGTCAGAGCCAAGGAAGACAGTGAGCGCGCCTTGCTTTCCACCAAGGAGGCGAACCCGTCGACCGCGTCTTCGAGCACCGCCACGACTTCGGGGAGCAGAGCGGCAGGGCTCTCTCTCGGGGTCCTCACCACCGCCTTCTTCGAGGGATCATCTCCAAAAAGCGCCTTGTGGGCCTTGAGGAAACATGCCTCGAGGGAAGCAAGGGTGCCGCGCTCTATGGTGACTATCTTCTCGGCCTCGGCGAGGGTCGCTTGGGCTGCCTCCATCTCACTCTTCAGCTTCGCCAGGCGGTCGCGCTCTCCAGCCTGCTCTAAGGCCGTCTTCTTCAACTCGGCGTCTCGGTCGGCGACGACAGCTTCTTGGGCCTTCAGCTTCTCCTCGCGCTCCTGGAGCTGGCTGGCCTGGGCGGCCTACCGGTCCTGGAGAGCCTTCAAATCAGCCTCCGCTGTGCGACACCGATTTTCAGCTTCTGTGGCGTCCTGCCGTGCCAGGTTGCGCTCCGTGGCGATGACCCCGAGCGCCTTCTGGGCCTCCTCCACAGAATCCCATGCTGTGCGGACAAACGCATCAGCCCTGAGACAGCCAGAGATCAGCCCCAGGCGTCCCTGCGCCGAACGATTCTACGGGCCCTGAAGGTCGCCCTGGAGGAGGTCCAGCACCACCCTTGCCTCTTCCAGGGTCCTGAAAGAAGCCAGAGCCCCACGACTCAGCCACATGCCGGGAAATGAAGGAGACGCCTGCGGCACCAAGACAGAAGAAACCTCAGCCTCAAGAAGGACCGGGGGCTCCGGAGGCTGGTCGGCCTCAGCAGCAACGGCCAGGTTGGGCGCCAGAGGAGTCGGGCCTGCCGGGGGCACCGGCATCCCCTGAGGGTGGGCGTTCACATCCTCCGGAGACGGCGTCACCTCTAGAGCCCCAAGGGCGACATCATGCTCCTTCACCAAGACCACAGCAACCTCCAAACCTTCCTTCTGCTTCTTCGACTGCTATTGCCTATAGACAGGCGAAGACGCTCAGCATCATTCCAAGGATCAATTAACAAGCTTAAGCGAAAACTTATGTGTCGGCGTAGGCATAGTTTCTCTTCATGCTCAGCAGTGGGCACAAAGGTGGAGCAATTGGCGCAGAGCTTTTCGGAGCGGGGGAGCTTGTGGTTGGTGCTGCCCGGGACGATGTTGGTGAAGGCGGGGTACCACCTAGTGGAATCAGCCCAGTACTGCTCTTCTTCGCCCGTGTAGTGACTCCCGTGGGGCGCGACACCTCGACCACCGTGGGCTCGTCGTCATCGTCTTCATCCGGAAGGTTGCGCAGGAGCTCCCTCTGCCCTGGGGCAGACGATTCGTCCTCAACATCATCCTCGGTGGCCTCAGAGGATTGGCCGTCGGAGGACAGGTGCACCAAGGGAGCAGGCTGCAAGGAAGGCCCCGGCTGCATGAACCCAAGATCGCCAAAGACGGGCATGGCCGCGATGACCTCCTCAGCGTCGTCATGGCAGTACAACGGAAGATAGTCCTCCGGAGGGTCGCTCGGATCCTTTCCCGTCAGGTAGAGCAGCACCTTGTTCAGCTCCTCCTCGAGAAGGGGGTCTCACCGCAGGCGAACAGTGTTGTCATCACCACCAAGCTTCCACAAAGGGCGAGGACGGTCTTGAAGCGGCACGACGTGCTGCTTCAGGAACTCCCTGATGAGCATGGCCCCCGTCAACTTCACGTTCTTCAACTCCTCGTCCAGCTTCCTCACGAACATCGCCAGGGAACGGTCGATGATCTTCTCGGATTTCCACCACTTGTCAGAGATAGGGAATGCAGTCGACAGCTTCAGCGAGCTCTGGGAGCTCTTGGCATCCATCAAGATCCACCTCTTCACGGCGTCCTCTACCTTCTTCCCGGCGTGGGAGATTGCATTGCCACCCCGCACTATGAGGAAACAAATGCACCTGACTGGATTGTCGCCGGTCTTGCGAAGATAGAAGAAATGGCGGAACAAAGCGACGGAGGGCAGTACCCCCATGAACGCCTCACAGTAGAAGGCGAAGAGGGACAGAAGAAGGATGTAGTTGGCATGGATGTGGAGCGCATTGAGTCCATAGTGGTGAATAATGGCGAAGAAGAAGGGGGAGAACGGAGGTACCAGCCCAGAGAAGACGCTGTGCATGAAGAAGGGGAAGAAGTTGCTGCCCGCGGGCTCCGGGACAGCGGTAGCGACCCGGAGCCTGGTCTTCTTCCACTCATTGTTGTCGCTCGCCGTCAGGAGGAGCATTGTCTGGAGCTTCTCTCCGGGCACGCAGGGCGCCAGCAGCCCAGGCTCATACTAGGCAGAGCTGACGACCGAGGAGGAAGCCGTGGTCTTCTCGGCGGCCATCAGGTAAGTGGTTTGGCAGAAAATCAGTAGATCTGGCAAGTTCTTTCACTACGGTGAGAAGGGGATCTGGAGCAAGAAGAAGGAGGAGCAATGAAAGCCTAGCGTCAAGCGGCACCCCTTTTGTCAAATCGAGCAGTTGCCAAGGAAGCGTGGGGAAACGGGGTTACCCGCGTCCCATCAATCGCCATGTGTCATCAAGGCCGCAGGTGGTTAGGGCCAACGGCGCTCCGCACTTGCCCTTTGGCTTCGCCTGGAAGCCAAGTCCAAGCGTGCCTAGGGCCCAGGGGCTACTGTCGGCATCCTGGACTTGGGGGTATCCAGTCCTGCCTGCTTGTGGCTCACCACGTGGCTTCATCGACGGCCTGGTACGGCCTAGCTTCAGCACCAACACTTCAAGACCCTCGCGAGGGGCCAAGCCTCACGAGGCGAACGACGCTAAGACCCATCAAGGAAGCAACCCCCTTAGAAGGGCTCCTGAGGGGGGCGGAGAGTTCTATGAAGTTACCTCATGAGGCTCAGCTAACATGAGCCATGACGACCAAGGCCAGGCGGGTGCTAGGCGGGTGCAGAGCGCAGGTTTCCTCTTTGGTGCAAGGGAGGAAAGCCGCA
The DNA here is from genome assembly GCF_018294505.1 of Triticum aestivum. NCBI lineage: Eukaryota > Viridiplantae > Streptophyta > Magnoliopsida > Poales > Poaceae > Triticum > Triticum aestivum. The sequence goes on along the minus strand of NC_057801.1, from coordinate 106,852,633 downwards.
GGCATGGAGTCCCGAGGAATCGACCAAAGGTTTCCGTTCTGGTGCAACAAGACCAAGACCGCCAGGACGGCAGGACGGAGGTCATCACCGAGCCCACCGCGGCGTTACGACCAAAGGCTTTGCGCAGGTGGAGACTACTTTTGTCAGGATAGACTGTACTACTTGTCCCCTTTCAAATCTCGCCGTTGTGGAATCCCTTCCCGCTCATATTTGGGGAGAGGACCAAGGCCACTATATATAGGACCTAGCCACCACCATAGAAGGGGGACGGATCCATTCGGACCAAAACCACCCCGTCAGCTCAAGAACACCTCTCCTCCCGAGGCTTGTTCATCCTCTGTACTTGTTCATCCATAGCCCCTCGAGGCAATCCACCACACACACTGGAGTAGGGTATTACACCACAATGGTGTCCTGAACCAGTATAAATCTTCGTGTCTCTCTGTCTCTTTGAGCTCGATGCGTTAGGCCTAGTGAGACCGCGAGTAGTTAGGCTGGGTAGGTTGAGATCTCCGCACGCACCCCAGAGTTTGAACCTGTCACGGGTTGCCGGATCCCGAAATCCGACAGATATGCCTAGTCAATGTGAGACTTTCTCCTTTTTTGTCTTCTCCACACAACCTCCATCATCATATTCTATTCCACCCATAGTGCTATATCCAGGGCTTACGCTCATGTATTGCGTGGGAGTTAAAAAAGCTGAAGCGTGTTAAAAAGTATGAACCAATTGCTTGGCTGAAACCGGGGTTGTGCATGATGGGAGTATTTTGTGTGATGAAAATGAAGCATAGCGTAACTATATAAGCTTTCTTTGGCTATGTTATTTTGATAAGACATGATTACATGTTAGTATGCTTGAAGTATTACTATGTTTATGTCATTATGAACTTTTATTTTGAATCATTTGGATCTGAACATTCATGCCATAATTGTCGGATTTAGGGTTCCGGCAAAACCCTTGAGGTTCGAACACTGGGGTGCGCATGAAGATTTCCCCTACCGAATCTCGCCCTCAGCCTCGCCGCGATCTCTAAGCTTAGCTCAATGAACTCACAACACAAGGGACACAAGATTTATACTAGTTCAGGCCACCATTGTGGCGTAATACCCTACTCCAGTGTGGTGGTGGTGGATTGCCTCTTGGGCTGATGATGAACAATACATAGGATGAACTAGCCTGAGGAGGTGAGGTGTTCTTGAGCTGGTGTAGTGCTTGAGTTGGAGCTAATCGATCCCCTTCCTATGGTGGTGGCTAGTCCTATTTATAGAGGCCCTGGTCCTCTCCCCAAATATTGAGCGGGAAGGGATCCAACAACGGCCAATTTGAAAGGGGACATCTAGTACAAGTTATCCTGACTAAAGGTGGTCTTCGCATGTCAAAGCCGCTGGTGGTGACGCCGTCTTAGGCTCCACGATGACCTTCGTCTTGCCGTCCTGCTGTTCTTGGTCTTGTTGCACCGGTATGGAAACATTTGCCTGATGCCTCGGTACTCTACGCCCGCGTTTGCCCCCTTAGCACCAAAGGGGAAACAAGAACACTGTGCGCTGGCGCCCGCCTGGCCTTGGTCGTCATGGCTTGCGTCATGGGAGCCTCACGAGGTACCCCTTGCCTTGATCTCTCCGCCCCCTCGTGAGCTTGCCTAGTGAGTCCGCTCCTAGGGAGGCCTTGTGTCGTCTGCCTCACGAGGCTTGGCCCCTTGCAAGGGTCTTGAGCGCCGATTGATGAAGACGGGCCGTACTGGGCCACTGGTGGAGCCACGCAGCGGGCCGCTCGTAGGCAAGTCTGGGGACCCCGTTCCCAGAACGCCGACAGTAGCCCCCGGGCCCAAGGCACGCTCGAACTTGGCTTAGTGGCAAAGCCAAAGGGCAAATGCGGAGCACCGCGGGCCCGCACAGCCTGCGGCCTTGGTCGACGCGTGGCTACTGATTGGACGTGGGCATCTTCGCTTCCCCATGCTGCCTCGGCAACTGCCCACCTGACAAAAGGCTGTCACGGGTAAAGCTTGCCTTCATTGCTTCCCTTCGTCTTGCACCAGATCCCCTTTCTCGCTCCTTGCTTCCAAAATCTCCAGATCCGCTTTGACCCTTTCCCTTTCAGCAACCGATGGCGCCCCGCAAGGTCAAGGTTGATGCGTCGCCAGCTTGGTACGAGCCAGCCCTGGACGCGCCCACTGTCCCATAGAAGAATCTCGCCGCCACGCGCCTGCTGACGGCGGGGGAGAGCAACGAAAAGAGGAAGCCTGAACTCCAGGCTGGCTCCGTCGTGCCGGAGTCTGAGGGGAGCACCTTCTATTCCTTCTTCACGAGTGCCGTCGTTCCAGGCCTAGTTCCCCCTTCTCCAACTTTTTCTATGCCATCCTCCGCCATTACAGGTTGCAGGCCCTTCATCTTCATCCCAACTTCTCCATCCCAGCTCCATTCGTCTCTTGTCGATTTTCTCCAACTACTGCGAGGCATATGTCGGGGTGATGCCGTCCGTGGCTCTGCTGCGCCACTTCTTCTTCCTCTGAATCAACAGCGACCACACCTCGGGGTGCACCAATTTCATCGCGTACGGCAAGGCCAATGCAATTTCGAAGGCCGAGAAGAGGGTTGACGGCTTTCAGAGCAAGTGAGTCATGATGGATGCCAAGTGTGTCCACCCCCGGTTGGCGCTGCAGATGGAGATGCCCCAGTCTGACGAAGGGTGGTCTCGCAAGAAGCTCACCGACGACCGGGCGACGTTGGTGATGGAGAGGGTGAACGCCGACCTGAAGCTGGGCAACACGAAGGCGGCGAAGCTGACGGGGGCCACGCTCCTGAGGGAATTCTTGATGCAGCGGGTGGCTCCGCTTCAGGCGCGCTCGCGCCCCTTATGGATGCTTGGGGGTGCAGATGGCAAGCTTTGCCTGAATCTGGTGGCTTTGGCTGATGAGGAGCTGGCCACAGCTCTCCGCCTCTTGGTTGGGGACGACCAGTAGTATCTGCCAAGTGCTACTGTCCCTTTGTTCCTCCGCAAGGAGAGGGCGCAGGTGGTGGCCGCTATGCCCACCTTTGACGGGCGCGGCGTGGTGCCGCCGGCGCCCCTTGTGGACCGAGGGGCGACGGTGCCGGTGGACGTGTCTTCAGGTGACTAACACCGAGGAGGAGGATAGGAGGAAGACGAGGGGCACGACTCGGAGGCGAACCCCGAGGGGACGAGGGAGACCTCCCCCTTGCTCAAGGCTGACATCCTCTGCGCCTTGCCAGACGACGACGAGGCCAACGCCACCCAATAGAAGGAGGATCCGCCCGTGATCCCGACAAGGGGTAGGTCGGCATTGATCTCCCGAGAGGCCGCTTCTGTCCGTACGCCACCTGGAGCCGCCTGCAGCCCTTCTGATGCACCTTCTTCTGGTCCTGGAGCCCTTGCGGCTGCGCCCCAGGCCGCGAGGCTCCTGGGCTTCAAGCTCAACAAGAGGAAGGTGGACTACGCCGCGGTAGACCAGTAAGTGTCCATTCTCCATCTTGTTGTTGATTATGCTGTTGGTCCTTGACATTCACCATTGATTGGCTACGCCGCCACCCGGGGTGAAGAAGACGAAGGGGGACGCGGTGACGCCGTCTGGGGCCGATCCATCTTCCGCGGTTGCACCTTCTTCCGCGGGGAGGGGAGGCGATGGCGTTCGTACCTCCCCTGCCCCATCATCCTCGCGAGGCCTGGAAGGGCATCCTCCTGTAGAGTTAGCCCCCATGGCCCTGCTGGCTCCAGAGGTGCCGTTACCTGATGCTGCTGCTGAGGTACCCAAGGCTCAGGAGCCCCTAGTCTCCCAAGCCATGGCTATGCTGCCGCCTCCTCCTTCTGCTGCGCCGCTAGTTCCAGGTCCTTCTGCCTCCCTTGATGTGTTGGAACGTGCCCTCTCCGAGATGGCCCAGCTGTGAGAAGACCTCCAGGGCACCGACTCCCATCTGGTAGCCGGGCGCCTGGAGCTAGTTTGTGGCTTGTTTCACTCTGACGCCTCCGTCCGAGCGGTACTAAGGCAGGTCGTGGCGGCCTCTGAGAAGGAGAAGCAGGCCGCCACCCAATCCGCGGTTGCTCGTGAGGTGGCGTTGAAGGATGCCGCGGCCGCCCAGGACCACTGCAGGGCACTGGAGGCTGAGCTGAAGGATTTGTGCGACAAGCGCGCCGAAGAAGCTTGCGACCGCCAGGCGGAGGAGGAGAGGATGAAGGCTCGGGAGGACACTGTCAGGGGCCGCGACACTGAGCTAGAGCGAGTGGCAGAGGCGCAGGCCACTGAGCGCGACCGGCTGGAAAAGCTGGAGCATAAGGTGAGGGCAGAGAAGGCCGAGCTCGGCGCTAAGGAGAAGGTCCTGGCCGAGGACTGCATGGCCTTCGCACTCCTCAAGGAGAGGTGTCGCACGGCGCTGAAGGCACTCTATGAGAAGGGCCTGGAGAAGTCGCTGACTACCGACGAGGACGACCCTGCCCAGCTGCTTCCTTACTTGGTCGAGGCGCATGAGGAAGTCGTGAGTGGCATCGGCCCCATGGTAGAGGAAGAAGCTCGCATCCTTTCTTCTGCTGCACTGACACGCGTCTTCAACCACCTCCACCTCCATGACCCTGACGCCAATCTTGACAAGCTGCTGGAGCTTGTGGATGGCGAGTGCTATGCCGCTGCTGCCGAAGCCGTGAAGGGCCAGGTGGAGGCCTTGTTGGAGAAGTTTCGTGCCTTCGATCCCGCACCCATGGCAGGCGGTGCTGCTGATCCTGCAACCCCGAGTGGTTGTACAAGTGAAGGCGACGCCAACGCGGGAGTGGAGTCCCTGGCGGGCGACGGCGGTGTCCAAGGGTGACTGACTTACGGCCTCTTTCCTGCTTAATTCCTGCAATGTGCATCATGCCTCGTGGAGGCGTTTAAACTTGCGTCTGGTATTGTGAAGACAATTATGGTTTGTAATATTTGCTTTGAGATTTTCCAGTTTTCTTCCTATTTGCTTTACGTTCTACGTCAACAGAGACCGGCCCTGCGCATACCTCAGCCGCCGTTGGCCCCGATCGGATCACCAGGACAGGACCAAGGAGTGAGGGGCTATGTGACCAGTTAGGCTCTTGAGTTGTGATGCTCAGGACTCCCCCTTGACGCGCAAACAACTTATAGGAAGGGAACGTAGGGGTAGATCTAGCGTTCTACGTCGGTAGAGCCCGACCCCAATACCTCAACTGCTGTTGGTCCCGACCGGATCACCACGATGGGACCAAGGAGTGAGGGGCTACGTGACCAGTTAGGCTCCTGAGTCGCGATGCTCAGGAGTCCCACTTGATGTTCAAACGACCTTCATACCTTGGCTCCGCTCGGGGAGGGCACGCGACGACCAGGTCCGGAGGACCTGGCTAGGTGGCGTACTCTCAGGCATGGCCTGGGCGCAGCCCCCGTGTCCATCCCCCTCGCGCGATGCTCCTGAGGGGAGGTGTTGCGACAAGGCCAGCCACTGAGCTCTGGGGCTCCCTGAGGTTGATACGGCTATGGGGCCGTGTCACGACCGGTTTTCCGGGATATTAATTTCCCAGAAAATTGCCCTTGTGCTCACCAGCCCCAGGATTACTATTAGCTGATGAGGCACCAACTTGATACAGAAACTCCAAGCAAAATACAAAATATGTAGTACAAGACCATTCTGGCCTATGAGTACAACAATTGATTTCTAGTGGCTGATGGCGGAAGCGGTTTGTGGTCTTTCAGCGTCTATGGGACTCCATTTCCCACAGGAACAACTGACCGGGATAATCCTATCTTCACAAGGCTGCTATCCTCATTGCGTAAGCTCCGGGGTTGTCATCGCAACACTCCTCTCCTATGCAAGAAATCTGGCCAAGACAATAGCCAGGGACAAGCCAGTGAGTACTTTGAATGTACTCGCAAACATTATGAACATATGAATAATATAACGACTGATAATCATGCTCTGAAATATTTCATGATCACAACGTCAGTCACAAAATAAAGTCCATGGTGCACGCAAGCAGGTTATTCATAATTAACATGAGTATGCAATAAAGGAGTAGAAATAGAATGCGCCGATCGGGTGTCTGAAGCGACGCCTCGAAACGATAATAATTTAAAGCATGCCTCAGTCAGGCGACTGAGCGACACCACATAAAGGGCTTGTAAATAATTAAATAACAAGCATGCCACAGTCGAGCATCTGAGCGAGACCACAAAAAGGGCTTATAAGTAATATAAATAACAAGCATGCCACAGTCGGGCGTCTGAGCGACACCACATAAAGGTCTTTTAAAAGAATAATCACAGTGAATATCCAGGAGGTAGAACCGTCCCAGGGATACTCAATAATTCAATAAAGTAAATGGTTAGTCCACAATAATAATAATCATAATCATCATATGTCACATGTCATATCAGTATTCTGGTTTAGCAGTTTTTCCTCCGAAGACCGACACTAAGACTGACACTTGACCCAACCCAGACTGTAGTCCTTAACCATGGACACAACTATTCGAATAGATATAATCTCTGCAGAGGGTGTACTCTTTACCCACGAGTAACGAATTCCGTTAGTCCATCGGGACTAATTCCATTTATGGTCTTTCAATTGAAAACACACCTGACCCGCACACACCAGCTTAACTTACCGGCGTCTGGAATCACCCACGACACCCGTAAAGCAAAACTCTAGATGGGGAGGCTACAACCTCGATTAGCATGGGATCAAATTTATACCGCGCGCTTACTAAGGGGTGCCCCCCTCTCGGTCCCAACCGGAAACACCCATGCCCCCGGACCAGGTGGCATGCCTACCGAATGCAGTCGGTATCTTCCACCATGGCCTCTTTGTACGGTGTGTGCCAAGAAAGGGGTTGACAATTTACTGAACTGTACCCTACCTGCGGCAGGGACAAGTGGTAGTATGAAACAAGTATGGGGGTTACTGGAACAAGACTCGATCTATGGTCGACTCAGGAGGTTTAATTATTCCCTGCATGATTAGCATAACAAATATATTTCAACCAACTGACAAAATCACCACTCATCATACCCCGTCATGCCATATCGGACACAACCGTCTCGACGAGGAACTAGGGACAAGCTCGTGTCTACCCAAGACAGAGACTTTCCTGGCTTCCTTCCGATATGCATGAAGGGCACACAAGGGGGATTACTATCACAACGTATCAAATTTCAGTAGCACGGTATCATCAATATGCACTTATGAGTATGATCATATCATCACATAAAATAACGAACACTCCGAGAAAAGGGGTGTTGTAACCGTATCAAACAACACACAACAATATTATTCCAGGGTTCAGAATGCTTGCCTTCAAGAGTATGCAAGTGGGGTGCACTTTTTTGAAGGTTGACTTCTTCTTCAAAATCCTATTTTTGAAAATATTCAAATTAACACAACTTTAAAAACAGTACAAAAAGTTTGCCCAATTATTTTTGAAATAAATCTTAAAATAAACTAGGTGATATTTTAGAGAGGTAGGAAAAAGAATCAACTCATTTGGAGTTATATTTAAAAAGTTATAGCCAGTCAAAGTTTAGTCCAATTTATGTTAAAAAAACAGAAAAAGAAAAAAAACGTTTCGAATAGATACACGTAGGAGACGTACTCCGGTTTTACGCCTCCACTTACGCCAGCGTGGACCGGCGCTGGGTCACTGACAGTGGGTCCATGGGGCCCAGTGGTCAGGTTTGACCAGTCGCCCCCCGCCTCCTTCCTCCTCTGGCCGAATAGAGGCGGGGCTCCGGCGACCGACGCTGGCGATTGGCGGCTCCTCGCGGGCTCCGGAGGGCAGGTATGGATCCGCCAGTCCAAGGCGGTCCTCTCGGTGGTCGCTAGGTTGGTGGGGGTGGAGGGAGTCGCGGCCGACGAGCTCCGTGGCGGGCGGCATCTACGGGTGAATTGGGGTTTCGCGCTATGGTGGTTCCCGGTCGCGTTTGAGAGGCTGGGCAGATCTGCACGGTCAACGGGAGTTGAGTGGTGGTGCTGGATGGACGGGGGAGGGCCTGCTCGCGACGAACATGACCGGAGAGTGGCGGCGGCCGAACCTGTCGGAGATGGGGAAGAAGGCTTCCGGTCGTCGCTTACTGGCCGTGGGGGCTTTGGAGGAGTGGCTTTAGGTCGCCTGAGGGTCCGGACGGGTTCGGGGGTCTCCATTTATAGCGCAACTACGTCAGTTCCGCGGCTGTGGATAAGGACGCCGGCGAACCGCCGTTCTGTAGCAGGCAGGGTAACGTGGCGGCGACGTGCACTAGCTAACGAGCTCGCGGATGAGGTCAAGCCGCTCCAGAGGGCAACTGGCGCACGCGTGTGGCTTGGGCGGCGCCGTCCATGGTAGGGGCTGCTGTGGCCGGCCGCTAGTTGCCATGGCCGACCTGACGGTGGCGCTGTGGGGCTCCAGGGACGGCTCTGTGGCAAGGAAGGGGGCGGGACGCGTTGGCTGCGAGTGGGGAAGGGCCGGAACAAGCGCGGGGAGGCGGCAGTGAGACGTGGCGGCTCGGTGCGCGTGCATGCAAAACGTGCACTCTGGGTGCACCCAGAGCATGCATGCTACATGTTCGGCAAATATGCACGGCATGCCAGAGGGCTCCAAATCACATGAGCTTTAGCAGGTTGGGGTTATAGACTATGGTAGAGCCATTAGACATGCTGGTTAGGCAAAGCAAGCAGGTTCAATGTGCAAACCAGAAACTATGTCAAAACTGACCATGCACACAAGGTGCTTGACAGAATGCCATGTGCATCTAGGCAACTCTTGGGGTGGCCAAGAACTCCAGACCAGTGTCTCTTTAGGTGTAGGTGATGGTGGCAAGGTTAGTTGGTCAAGACTAGAAACTTGATAGTGCAAGTTTTTGAGAAAACCAATTCTGGATAGAAAGTAAAGGCTATCATTGCATGCACCAAATATACTCCAATGGGTCCACTCTCCTGGACTTAAAGCTCATGGGCACTAGAGCAAGATAAAATAGGGTTGCAGTAGCAAACACCCAACTGGACCAGAGAGCAAAAGAGGATGATTTGCTCAAATTTTTCAAAGAACATGAGTGGTTTTTTTGCACAAAGTTGAATTGTATACTCCTACTGACCTCTCCTAATTTTGGTGGAAGTTTTAAAAGAATATTTAAATAGGTTGTAGTGCAATCCACAATCTAGACCAGATTTGAAAACTTGGGGTAAATCTCAAAATCTCCAAATGACTAAAGGATATTTTTGCATAAAAGTGATTTAGGGACATCATATGTCATCCCCAAATTTTGGTGGGATTTTTACATAAATTTATCAAAGGGTTGTAGTGCAAAAGAGGCCCTAAGGCTTATAAAAATCATTTTATTTAAAAGAACTAAAGCTCGAGGAAAAATAATTATATAAATAATCCCACTGATAAAAGAAATGTTTCAAGAGAGGGTATAGAAGCCCAACAACATTTTTGAAAAGTTTTTACTTGGGGCAAAAACTCCACAATATCAAAGGAAAGAAAGGTTCTGAAATCAAAAGATAAATCCAGAAAATAAAAATATAATTTCCTGGCAAAATTTTAATAAACAAATCATGGTTAAATTTTTGGGGTGTTACAACACTACCCCCTTAAGAAAAATCTCGTCCTCGAGATTTGCTAAGGGTTGTTTTGAAAATATTACTCCTATTAGCTGGAACCAAATAATTTACTCACAGCACAAACTTTGCATCGTCGGGGTTGGTTTTTGGTAGCTACGCCCGGAAAAAAATGCAATCGTACACCAACATACTTACGCATGGCTACTATTTAAAAATAGGGGCACAGAAGCAAACAACATTTAATTATGGCGATATAGGATCACACAGTTACATAGCGTGGGCATACTAAGACTCGGTACTACTCGAGTGACTCAGTCTACCTCGTTAATATCTAAGCGGGCGTGCCTTGTGGACGTCGAGGCTTCTTCACGGGTTTCACCGTCAGGGTTAGCTGGAGGGGTTGAGGCTAGCGTGTCCTTTTTATAGAAAAACGGGACGGAGTCTTCCTTCGCACGCTTGCGAATGAGACAATTTAGGTGTCGATCACTGGTGCGTGATCGACAGGCTAGGCTGATAGGTTGGGCACCGACTACCAAAGTGTCGGGTCATTGTGTGGCTATCTTACACAAGAAGCTTGGCCGGGGTTAGGTTAAGGTCTGGCGGGATGGTTAGTCTAGGTTTTTCAACCTGGCTAAGATAGGATTAGCCAATGGTCAGCCTGGCTCTGATACCAAGTTTGTCACGACCGGTTTTCCAGGATATTAATTTCCCAGAAAATGGCTGTTGTGCTCACCAACCCGAGGATTACTGTTAGCTGATGAGGCACCAACTTGATACAGAAACTCCAAGCAAAATACAAAATATGTAGTACAAGACCATTCTGGCCTATGAGTACAACAATTGATTTCTAGTGGCTGATGGCGGAAGCGGTTTATGGTCTTTCAGCGTCTATGGGACTCCATTTCCCACAGGAACAGCTAACCAGGATAATCCTATCTTCGCAAGGCTGCTATCCTCATTGCGTAAGCTCCGGGGCTGTCATCGCAACGCTCCTCTCCTGTGCAAGAAATCTGGCCAAGACAATAGCCAGGGACAAGCCAGTGAGTACTTTGAATGTACTCGCAAACATTATGAACACAGGAATAATATAACGACTGATAATCATGCTCTGAAATATTTCATGATCACAACGTCAATCACAAAATAAAGTCCATGGTGCACGCAAGCAGGTTATTCATAATTAACATGAGTATGCAATAATGGAGTAGAAATAGAATGCGCCGATCTGGTGTCTGAAGCGACGCCTCGAAAGGATAATAATTTAAAGCATGCCTCAGTCAGGCGTCAGAGCGACACCACATAAAGGGCTTGTAAATAATTAAATAACAAGCATGCCATAGTCGGGCATCTGAGCGACACCACAAAAAGGGCTTATAAGTAATATAAATAACCAGCATGCCACAGTCGGGCGTCTGAGAGACACCACATAAAGGGCTTTTAAAAGAATAATCACAGTGAATATCGAGGAGGTAGAACCGTCCCAGGGATACTCAATAATTCAATAAAGTAAATGGTTAGTCCACAATAATAATAATCATAATCATCATATGTCACAAGTCATATCAGTATTCTGGTTTAGCAGTTTTTCCTCCGAAGACTGACACTAAGGCCGACACTTGACCCAACCCAGACTGTAGTCCTTAACCATTGACACGACTATTCGAATAGATATAATCTGTGCAGAGGGTGCACTCTTTACCCACGAGTAACGGATTCCGTTAGTCCATCGGGACTAATTCCATTTACGGTCTTTCAATTGAAAACATACCTGACCCGCACACACCAGCTTAACCGTCTCGACGAGGAAATAGGGACAAGCTCGTGTCTGCCCATGACAGAGACTTTCCCGGCTTCCTTCCTGTATGCATGAAGGGCATACGAGGGGGATTACTATCACAACGTATCAAATTTCAGTAGCACGGTATCATCAATATGCACTTATGAGTATGATCATATCATCACATAAAATAACGAACACTCCGAGACAAGGGGTGTTGTAACCGTATCAAACAACACACGACAATATAATGCCAGGGTTCAGAATGCTTGCCTTCAAGAGTATGCAGGTGGGGTGCACTTTTTTGAAGGTTGACTTCTTCTTCAAAATCCTATTTTTGAAAATATTCAAATTAACACAACTTTAAAAATAGTACAAAAAGTTTGTCTAATTATTTTTGAAATAAATCTGAAAATAAACTAGGTGAAATTTGAGAGAGGCAGGAAAAAGAATCAACTCATTTGGAGTTATATTTAAAAAGTTATAGCCAGTCCAATTTCTGTTTAAAAAAACAGAAAAAGAAAAAAAACGTTTCGAATAGATACACGTAGGAGACGTACTCCGGTTTTACGCCTCCACTTACGCCAGCGTGGACCGGCGCTGGGTCACTGTCAGTGGGTCCATGGGGCCCACTGGTCAGGTTTGACCAGTCGCCCCCCGCCTCCTTCCTCCTCTGGCCGAACAGAGGCGGGGCTCCGGCGATCGACGCCGGCGATTGGCGGTTCCTCGCGGGCTTTGGAGGGAAGGGATGGATCCGCCAGTCTAGGGCGGTCCTCCCGGTGGTCGCTAGGTTGGTGGGGGTGGAGGGAGTCGCCGGCGGCGAGCTCTGTGGCGGGCGGCAGCTACGTGTGAATTGGGGTTTTGTGCTATGGTGGTTCCCGGTCGCGTTTGAGAGGCTGGGTAGCTCCGCACGGTCAAGGGGAGTCGAGTGGTGGTGCTGGATGGACGGGGGAGGGCCTGCCCGCGACGAACGTGACCGGAGAGTGGCGGCGGCCGAACCTGCCGGAGATGGGGAAGAAGGCTTCCCATCGTCGCTTGCTGGCCGTGGGGGCTTTGGAGGAGTGGCTTGAGGTCGCGTGAGGGTTCGGACGGGTTCGGGGGTCCCAATTTATAGCGCAACTACGTCGGTTCCGCGGCCGTGAATAAGTACGCCGGCGAACCGCCATTTTGTAGCAGGCAGGGCGACGTGGCGGCGACGTGCGCTAGCAAACGAGCTCGCGGATGAGCTCGAGCTACTCGAGAGGGCAGCTGGCGCACGCGTGTGGCTTGGGTGGCGCCGTCCATGGCAGGGGATGCTGTGGCTGGCCGCTAGTTGCCACGGCCGACCTAACATCGGTGATGTGGGGCTCCAGGGACGGCTCTATGGCGAGGAAGGGGGCGGGGCGCATTGGCTACGAGTGGGGAAGGGCCAGAACGAGCGCGGGGAGGCGGCAGTGAGACGCGGCGGCTCGGTGCGCGCGCATGCAAAACGTGCGCTCTGGGCGCGCCCAGAGCACGCACGCTGCATGTTCGGCAAAATGCCACGGCATGCCAGAGGGCTCCAAATCACATGAGCTTTAGCAGGTTGGGGCTATAGACTATGGTAGAGCCATTAGACATGCTAGTTAGGCAAAGCAAGCAGGTTTAATGTGCAAACCAGAAACTATGTCAAAACTGACCATGCACACAAGGTGCTTGACAGAATGCCATGTGCATCTAGGCAACTCTTGGGGTGGCCAAGAACTCTAGACCAGTGTCTCTTTAGGTGTAGGTGATGGTGGCAAGGTTAGTTGGTTAAGACTAGAAACTTGATAGTGCAAGTTTTTGAGAAAACCAATTCTGGACAGAAAGTAAAGGCTATCATTGCATGCACCAAATATACTCCAATGGGTCCACTCTCCTGGACTTAAGGGTTTTGTAGGGAGGACTATAAGCAGGAAAAAGCTCATGGGCACTAGAGCAATATAAAATAGGGTTGCAGTAGAAAACACCCAACTGGACCAGAGAGCAAAAGAGGATGATTTGCTCAAATTTTTCAAAGAACACGAGTGGAGTTTTGCACAAAGTTGAATTATATACTCCTACTGACCTCCCTAATTTTGGTGGAAGTTTTAAAAGAATATATAAATAGGTTGTAGTGCAATCCACAATCTGGACCAGATTTGAAAACTTGGGGTAAAGCTCAAAATCTTCAAATGACTAAAGGATATTTTTGCATAAAAGTGATTTAGGGACATCATATGTCATCCCCAAATTTTGGTGGGATTTTTAAATAAATTTATCAAAGGGTTGTAGTGCAAAAGAGGCCCTAAGGCTTATAAAAATCATTTTTTAAAGAACTAAAGCTCAAGGAAAAATAATTATATAAATAATCCCATTGATAAAAGAAATGTTTCAAGAGAGGGTATACAAGCCCATTAACATTTTTGAAAAGTTTTTACTTGGGGAAAAAACTCCACAATATCAAAGAAAAGAAAAGGTTCTGAAATCAAAAGATAAATCCAGAAAATAAAAATTTAATTTCCTGGCAAAATTTTAATAAACAAATCATGGTTAAATTTTTGGGGTGTTACAGGCTGCCCTTAGTTGTTTATCACTAGCGCGGAGCATAGTGCTTCCGTATGTGTACGGGCATTGCCGCTCCTCGGCAGTGTCGTGGGCCAGCACGGAGCATGGTGCTTCCACTGGTGCGTGGGAGGGGGGCTCCCTACTGCGGAGAGCCCTCGAGGCGTGTAGAGCCCCACCCTGACACGTGGCTTGCACGACAAGGCTAGATGAGGTGTATCTAGGCACTCGTGAGCCAACGCAGGACTCACGAGGCCCTACCTCAAGGCGGGTTGTGCATGGTTTTGGTTCTTTGATAGGTGTGTGTTCATGTGAGACGGTTAGGTATTAATGCTCTGCGTCCTTAGGTCCCGGTCCTCGAGCGAGCTCAGTCGACACCGGTATGCCAGGTCGCGGTGCCGTGGTCAAGGCCGGGGGTGAGGGCTGGAGAGCCCGTAAGGGCTCCTGAGTCGCGATGCTTAGGAGCCCCCTTTTAAAGTGCAAGCGAATTGCATGAGAGAGGGAGGGACCCGTGGTAGATGGCAATCAAGCAAGTGATAATCACAGGTAGATTAGGCATGAAAGGCAAATCAGCTTAGGTAAGTGCAGAATGGATACATGCCACTGGGTCAGACCCAAGCGCTTGGGGATGATGCAGCCCGAGGGGCGCCCCCAGCAAGGTCATCCAAATACATAAAAAGAGATACATGCCACAGGGATGGACCCACGTGCCCTGGGAATGATGCAGCCCCGAGGGCGCTCCTAGCTGAAATGAACTTGGAAGATGTCACCTGGTTCCGTTGTAGAGGGGGTGTTGGGGTAGCTGGAGATGCGCGGTGAAGGGGCCGACCCTCACGAGCCACCAGGCCCCTGAGCCTTAGGAGGCTCTAGTGGGCCAGGTGGTTCCTTGAGGACCATCTCCATATCTGCTAGGATCGCGTGGTGTCTGGCCTCTTGAGCCGCCAGGATGCTCCGTAGGTGACACTGGTAGGTGGCAGCCGCGTTCGGCAGGCCGGAAGGCATGCGAACGTAGTTGTGCGGTGGGCCCTCGCAGCGTCCCACGCGCGAAGGCCATAAGCGCTCCTGAGATGCGGACCGGTTGAGCTCTGAGACGTTAATGTAGATGCGCAGCCCACCATCCTCGCCTGGATGGGAAGCCCACCATCCGCGTATGGCCCTCGCTTCCTGAAGCTCCTGAGTGGTCTTGGCAATGAACTCCTGAACGTTGGGCTTTCCACGCCCTGCGTCTTCCTGAGGGAAACGTGTCGTGAAGCACGCCCCCAAGTGGTGCCCGAGCGCCTCCCTCGTGATGTCGGCGAGGTCTGAGGCCCTCCAGAAGGGAGCCACGGAGCCTCGCCTGAGGAGGGCGCCAGGTGCGCCTTCCTATGTGATGGAAGGAGGCGCCCCAAGCATGGGCGCTAACCCTGACACGACACCACCCAAGGCACCGACCTCCCGAGGCCCTGTGCAGAGCGGTTGCTTCTTCTTCTTCTTGGGGATAGCCTCAGGAGGGTTCTCGCCCTTGCTGTCCGGGTCCTCGATTGCTGCGGCTTAGAAGGCACACTCAAGGGAGCACACCACATCTCTCTCTTCGCAGGGGACCGTGATGATTCCGCCACTTCTTGGCATCTTGAGGACGTTGTAGCCGTGGTGGGTCACTGCCATGAACTTGGCTAGGGCTGGATACCCAAGGATGGCGTTGTACGGCAGGTGGATGTTGGCGACGTCGAAGTCGATGAGCTCGGTGTGGTAGTTGGCGCGTTGTCCGAAGGTGACAGGGAGGCGGACCTGCCCTATGAGGGTGGTGGAACCGTCGGTAACTCCCGAAAAGGGCTTGGTAGGCTGGAGCTGATCATATGGCACTTGAAGGTTTTTGAACATGTCAACGGACAGGGCGTTAAGCCCTGTGCCGCCGTCAATGAGGGTCTTAGTGACTTGCACGTTGCTGATGACTGGTGAACAGAGCATCGGGAGAACGCCAGCAGTAGCCGCACACTTGAGTTGATCTGCCGAGCTGAAGGTGATGGCGCACTTGGACCACCTGAGTGGACGTGTGGCCTCGAGCCTGGGGAGGGCTGCGTTCACCTCGCGAGCAAACTGCTTGAAGATACGGTGAGAGGCTGGGGCCTGAGCTCCGCCCAAGATGCAAGCGATAGCACGTGGCTCCTGGAAGCCCCCAGCCCCTTCGTCCTGATGGTGGTTGTCATTACTTCTGGGCGGCGGCGGCAGCGGAGGAAGGCCCATGTTACCCTGGGGGCGGTCCTCGCGAGGCTAATCCCTCCAGGCGCCCTCTTGAGGATGGTCCCTCGAGGTGCCCTCGCGAGGCTGGTCCCTCTAGGTGCCCTCGCGAGGCTGGTCACGCCACTCCTGGCGAGGGCCATGGTCGCCCCATCGTCCTCCGCCACGTCTTCCTCCTCGACCGTAGCCCCGGTCGTTGCGCTCGGTGTGTCGACCTAAGCGTCCTTCTCGGACGACCCGAAGCTCCTGGCAATCGTTGGTGTTGTGGGTGTGGAGGTTGTGGTAGGCGCAGAACGGTCGACTGCCCTTGGACGACTCCGGCTAGTCCCTGCCGTGCTTCGTGTCTGGTTCCGCAGCAAGCACGACCACTCCCTTGCACTTCATGTCCTTGGCCTTGGTCTTCTTTTCTTCCAAGTCGGCAGCTGGGAGCTCGAGGAGGGAGAGGCATCCCTCCTCAGCTCTTGCGCACTTGGTCGCCAGGTTGAACAGCTCCAGGGATGTGCACAACTCCTCATGGATGGCGAGCTCCTCCTTCATCTTGGCGTGACGGATGCCATCAGAGAACGCTGAGATGATGGCCTCGTCCGTGACCTTGGGGATCTTGAGGCGGACGCTGTTGAAGTGCTGGATGTATTTCTGCATGGTCTCCTCGGGCTGCTGCCTGATGCAGCGCAGGTCACTCGTGGCCAGGGGGCGGTCGCGAGTGCCCTGGAAGTTGGCGATGAAGCAATTGTGCATCTCGTCCCAGGAAGAGATCGAGCCAGGAGGTAGGTTCAGGAGCCACTAGCGGGAACTGTCCTTGAGTGCCATGGGAAACCAATTCGCCATGATTTTCTTGTCGGCTTTGGCCGCCTTGATGCTCAGCTCGGAGAGCAGCAAGAACTCCACGGGTTGGGGGTGCCATCATAGCGAGGAGGCAGGTCCGGCTTGAACTTGCCCGGCCAGGCGACGCTACGCAGCTCGGGGATGAAGAGGCGGTAGCCTGCTGTGATCATCGGGGCCCCTTGCTGACGCGGAGCTTGCTCTTGATGGTGCCTGCACACGGATGCCATAGGCAATACGCGGTCTTGTCGTGTCGGTGCAGGGAGCACGGGGGCGCCTTGTCGAGGCCGAGGGATTTCTTGACAGCTTCCTTCTTATCGCACGGGCGCCGAACGCGGTGGGTCACGCCCAGGGGCCGTGCGCATTGGCACCAGGGTGCGGTCCTGGGGCAGAGGTGGTGGAGGCGCTCCATGAGCCACGTCGCCCGTGCTTGGAGGAGGGCGAGGCAATGAGAGGGACGACATGGGAGAGCCCCCTGCGGCGCTGACGAGCTCGGTGATGCGAGCAAGCCATTCCTCATAGAGGTCGTTGACGGGGCGGTAACGCAGGAGCTCACGCGCCATAAGCAGCACGGCCTACGCATCCGTGTGGGTGCGACGAGCGTGGGACGACGAACCGGCTAGTGTCAGTGAAGGAGTGGTGGTGCGGCCGTCCCGCTGTACCAAGGGAAGCAGCGAGGATGCTTGCTGCTCGTTCCCCGCCGGGCCGGTGGCGGCATTGGTGGCAGGCGACGAAGATAGACGTGGAGGTTCGCTGACAGGAGCCGTTTGGGCGATGCGTGCAGCGAGAGCGGCCCGGCGCTCAGCGCGGGCTCGGCAGGCATCAGACATGGATGTGACGAAGCGATGGGACGCGGAACAGTAGAAAGAAGGCTTCGGCGCACCCCTACCTGGCGCGCCAAATGTCGGATTTAGGGATCCGGCAAAACACTTGAGGTTCGAACACTGGGGTGCGCACGAAGATTCCCCCCTACCGAATCTCGCCCTCAGCCTCGCCGCGATCTCTAAGCTTAGCTCGATGAACTCACAACACAAGGGACACAAGATTTATACTGGTTCGGGCCACCGTTGTAGTGTAATACCCTACTCCAGTGTGGTGGTGGTGGATTGCCTCTTGGGCTGATGATGAACAGTATAGAGGATGAAGTAGCCTCAGGAGGTGAGGTGTTCCTGAGCTGGTGTAGTGCTTGAGTTGGAGCTAATCGATCCCCTTCCTATGGTGGTGGCTAGTCCTATTTATAGAGGCCCTGGTCCTCTCCCAAATATTGAGTGGGAAGGGATCCCACAGTGGCCAATTTGAAAGGGGACAACTAGTACATGTTATCCTGACTAAAGGTGGTCTTCGCCAGTCAAAGGCGCTGGTGGTGACACCGTCTTGGGCTCCATGATGACCTTCGTCTTGCCGTCCTGCTGGTCTTGGTCTTGTTCAGCCGATATGGAAACCTTTGCCTGATGCGTCGGTACTCTATGCCTGCGCTTGCCCCCTTAGCACCAAAGGGGAAACAAGGACACTGTGCGCGCTGGCGCCCGCCTAGCACCCGCCTGGGCTTGGTCGTCATGGCTTGCGTCACGGGAGCCTCACGAGGTACCCCTTGCCTTGATCTCTCCACCCCCTCACGAGCCTGCCTGGTGAGGCCGCTCCTGGGGAGGCCTTGTGTCGTCCGCCTCGCGAGGGTCTTGAGCGCCGGCTGATGAAGACGAGACATACTGGGCCACTGGTGGAGCCACGCCGCGGGCCGCAGGCAGGCAAGTCTGGGGACCCCCGTTCCCAGAATGCCAACAATAATAAAGAAAATTACATTGAGGAATATGCTAGGTAGCATTCCACATCAAAAATTCTGTTTTTATCATTTACCTCCTCGAGGACGAGCGTGAATTAAGATTGGGGATGTTTGATACGTCTCCAACGTATCTATAATTTTTGATTGCTCCATGCTATTATATTACCCGTTTTTGATGTTTATGGGCTATACTTTACACTTTTATATCATTTTTAGGACTAACCTATTAACCAGAGGCCCATCCCAAATTGCTGTTTTTTTTTGCCTATTTGAGTGTTTCGCAGAAAAGGAAGAGTCCAAACGGAATGAAACCTTCGAGAGCGATCTTTTTGGAACAAACGCAATCCAGGAGCCTTGGAGTGGACGTCAAGATGCAGACGAGGAAGCCACGAGGCAGGAGGGCACGCCCCCACCCTCGTGGGCCTCTCGTGGCTCCCCTGACCGACTTCCTTCACCTATATATATCTACGTACCCCGAAAACATCCAGGAGCACCACGAAACCCTATTTCCACCGACGTAACCTTCTGTTCTTGGGACATCCCATCTTGGAGCCTTTTCCGGCGCTCTGTCGGAAGGGGGATCGATCACGGAGAGCTTCTACATCAATGCCAAAGCCTCTATGATGAGTTGTGAGTAATTTACCATAGACCTTCAGGTCCATAGTTATTAGCTAGATGGCTTCTTCTCTCTCTTTGAATCTCAATACAATGTTCTCCTCTATCTTCTTGGAGATCTATTCGATGGAACTCTTTTTGCGGTGTGTTTGTCTAGATCCGATGAATTGGGGGTTTATGATCAAGTTTATCTATGAGAAATATTTGAGTCTCCTCTGAATTCTTTTATGTATGATTGGTTATCTTTGCAAGTCTCTTCGAATTATCAGTTTGGTTTGGCCTACTAGATTGATCTTTCTTGCAATGGGAGAAGTGTTTAGCTTTGGGTTCAATCTTGCGGTGTCCTTTCCCAGTGATAGTAGGGGCAACAAGGCACGTATTGTATTGTTGCCATCGAGGATAAAAAGATGGGGTTTATATCATATTGCTTGAGTTTATCCTTCTACATCATGTCATCTTGCTTAATGCGTTACTATGTTCTTATGAACTTAATACTCTAGATGCATGCCGGATAGCGGTCGATGTATGGAGTAATAGTAGTAGATGCAGAATCGTTTCGATCTACTTGTTACGGACATGATGCCTATATACATGATCATGCCTAGATATTCTCATAACTATGCACTTTTCTATCAATTGCTCGACAGTAATTTGTTCACCCACCGTAATACTTATGTTATCTTGAGAGAAGCCACTAGTGAAACCTATGGCCCCCGGGTCTATTTTCCATCATATAAGTTTTCGATCTACTTTATTTTGCAATCTTTACTTTTTAATCTACAACATAAAAATACCAAAAATATTTATCTTATCTTATTATCTCTATCAGATCTCACTTTCGCAATTGGCTGTGAAGGGATAGACAACCCCTTTATCGCGTTGGTTGCGAGGTTCTTGTTTGTTTGTGTAGGTACGAGGGACTTGAAGTGTAGCCTCCTACTGGATTGATACCTTGGTTCTCAAAAACTGAGGGAAATACTTACGCTACTTTGCTGGATCACCCTTTCCTCTTCAAGGAAAAACCAACGCATGCTCAAGAGGTAGCTCACAACTCCAAATAAGCTAAAACTTCACAAAGATTTTTTATGGATTATTTAATAATTATTGGAGCAAATAACTACCACAGGGGGCCCATCAGGTGGGCCGGCCCACCTGAGCGATCCAGGGAGCCCAGGTGCGCCCAGGTGGGTTGTGCCCTCCTCGGCCCACCTTCGGTGCCCCTCTTCGAGTATATAAGTCATTTTGACATAGAAAAAAAGAAGGAGAGGACTTTCAAGATGTAGCATTGCCGTCTCTAGGCGAAACTTGGGCAGGAGCACTTTTGCCCTCCGGTGGAGCGATTCCGCCGGGGGAACTTCCCTCCCGGAGGGGGAAATCATCGTCATCGTCATCACCAACAACTCTCCCATCTTTGGGGGGGGGGGGGCATCTCCATCAACATCTTCAACAACACCATCTCCTCTCAAACCCTAGTTCATCTCTTGTGTTCAATCTTTGTACCGGAACCTTAGATTGGTGCTTGTGGGTGACTAGTAGTGTTGATTACATCTTGTAGTTGATTACTATATGGTTTATTGGGTGGAAGATTATATGTTCAGATCCATTATGTTATTTAATACCCCTTTGATCTTGATCATGATTATTATTTGTGAGTAGTTACTTTTGTTCTTGTGGTCACGGGAGAAGTCATGTTGCAAGTAATCATGTGAACTTGATATGTGTTCGAAATTTTGATGATAAGCATGTGTTCGATATTAAGATTAAAATTAAAGATTATGAGTGCCATGCTTTGTGTGATTTGGGTGCTAGCATTTCCATGATTCCCAAAACTTTATGTGACGTGCTAGGTTTCAGGAATTTGATGATTGTTCTTTAAATTTGTATCTTGCAGATTCCACTATTAAAAACCCTATGGGAAGGACTAATGATGTTCTTATTGTTGCAAATAGGAATTATGTGCCCATATATTTTATTGTGCTTGTCAGTGTACAAATGTATGGGTCCTTTCCGTACCCCTTACTTGTGCATGGGCAGTCGTAGCCACACCTGTGGCCGGGCCCGACAGGGCAGCAGAAGATAAAAACGCAAAGACCACCAAGGCAAACACTCAAGACAACGAACAAGGAGCAAAGGATGAGCTGGACCTCCCCCGGCAAGGCCCTTGCCGAGGCGACTCGCGTAGCCCCGGCAGGCTCCTTGCCGGGGCAACCTACATAGCACCAGCAAGCCCATCACCCTTGAGGCTGAGAGTTTTGACACCATCGACAACGTTAAGACCAAGATTTGGGAACACATGCATGGTAGCATATAGATCTTCATGAAGATTGATGGCCTGCAGGTCCATGTGGGACCAGAAGATGAAGACCCGCAGCAAGATACTTGCGGGGACATCTGCAAGGCCCCCGACAAGCCTTGTCGGGGACGATCGCTGGGCCGCGGCCAGGCCCGCGTCCGACAATGATTTGCCACCTCACCACCACTCCAGTGTGACAACCAGTGTGCCAACTAAGCAAGCACCTGGGTGGCGGCATGCAGATCTTCGTGGAGGCTCTACGATCGTGCCAACACAGCAACTATAGTTAGCCAGCATGGCACTACATGCCTCGTCAGCCTGGACATGTGTTGAAGCAAGGAGGGGCCGCGACGGACGGGATAGCTTCTGTTGTCGTCCCCAAGAAAGTAAGAGGGCACGTAGGCAACCCATTAAATGCGTTTGTCCTATGATGTCGAGCGATAAGCTCATACACTGTTGCTCACTTTCCACCTCCTGTGTGCCACTGTGGCGACCCATTTACGTATAAAAGGAGGCCCAAGGCGTACTTGGAGAAGATTCAGACTTTTTGGACTATGCATGCATTGTAGCTAGTTCAAAAGCTCAAGAACACATATATCCAGACAAGTAGGACCAGGGTTTTACGCATCTTTGCGACCCGAACTTGGGTAAAAAAACCTTTGTGCTGACTACAAGACCTGCTCTTCATGCAGCTACTCCCCCCGCCGAACGTAGAAGGGATTCCTGTGATCCCATAGGTGTTCGTTTCCCCAACATCTTTGGCATGCCAGGTAGGGGATGTAGTTTTGAGAATCTGGTCTACTAGTTAGTGCAATAGTTTCTTCATTGCCATGGCTCCGAAGAAGAAGACGATCGTAGCGGTCAGCCCGTCTGGAGCCGCTCCGCCCGTGCCATCACGGACGGGCGACGTGGCAGACAAGTGGCATGGCAGACAGCACGGACGGGCGCAGGAGATCAGGATCGCCCACGCCACCCAGATACGAGAAGCCAGGCGAGTGGCGTCGTCCGTAGTAGCGATGACGGTTCGCCGCCGCCGCGCCCAAGGATGGAGCTGTGCTACCTACGGGTGGGCGGGGACCTCCAAGGGCAGAAGGACACCCCCGCCAGCGCACGCGTCGCGGTCTTCCCAGCTCGTGCACAATGAACAGCACCGCAATGGTGAGGACCCCAGGGCGTCGCCGTGGCAAGAACCCTTAGCGCCACTCTCATGACGCGCAAGGCGGACATGCACGCCATGATACTGGCGAAAGGCATGCGGCCGCGAAATCGTGATGGGACTCCTTCTAACATAGTTAGAAGTCCGAGTTTCTCCCATTCCTCGCGCATGTCACTGCCACACGCACAAGCGGAAGCATTGGCATGAGCGCAGCTACTCCTCGACTTTCCTCCTGCTTTGGAGAAGCAAGAAGAGTGGAGGGCTGCCATCCAAAGCCTTATTGGCCATGCCAACAGGGATGGCTACCGAGAAGCAAGTCCCTCACGGCGCAGGGCCACCGAGCCGGCGCACATTGACAGTGGAAGGGTTGGTGGCGCCGCAACCACAGTGCACTCCCCTCCACCACATCCGGCCCATCGGGTTGACGCCCATGACAATGTGTCCACGACGTCGTTTGACCCACGAGCGCGTCACGACCAATGTCAAGTTCTTCGAGAGCGGCTGAAGGAAGATGCCCGAACCACTATCGAGCCGCGACAGGAGGCACGTCACCAATCTGATAGGCGTGCTAGGCCTACTGCGTACAGGCCTGCGCCGGGGGACGCTGGCGACTTGCCCTATGCAATAACTTGTCCAATGTTCATCCGTGAGCTGTGACAGTTCCAGTGGCCCAACACCCGCACGTTCAAACCGGAGGTCCCAGAGAAGTACGACGGCAAGACCCATCTGTCTGAGTTCCTGAGCGTTTACACCATCACGATTCAAGCTGCTGGAGCACGAGACGACAAGGTACTCGCCAACTATTTCCCGTTGGCGCTCAAGCCCAACGTCAAGTCATGGTTGATGCATTTGCCGATAGACTCCATCTCTTCTTGGTCCGATCTGTGCCACAACTTTGTTAGTGCCTTCACGGTTGGCCATGTAGCTCCTGGTCAGGCAAGCGATTTGCATGTGATCGCTCAGAAGGATGGCGAATGCTTGCGCAAGTACATACATAGATTCAGTCATGTACAGTACAACATCTCCGATGTTCATCCCGCCATTGTCATCAGCACGTTCCATCAGAACATGCGCAATTGTAAGATGTGCGAGGAGCTGGCGATGAACAAGGTTGCGGATGTTGCCGAACTATATGTTCTGGCCGACAGATGTGCACGAGCTGAGGAAGGGAGAAAGTACCTCGGCGAGGATGATGACGTGGGAAGTGACTCTGAAGACGAAGACATCGTCGCCCCGACGAAGAAGGGACGACAACGCAACAGGAAGCGCAAGGGCAAGACCGTGCTTGCCGTCGAGGAATCCGGCGACCCTGGCACCGCCAAGAAGGCCAAGGTTGACGACCCCGACAAGGAGATTGCCGGGTGCAACACCTGCCGAGCCTTGGTGGCTGCCGGCAAGTCAGAGGGCTCCGACAAGTAGTACTGCAAGATTCACCGTACCAAGGGCCACGACCTCCAAAATTTCCGCCAAGTTGAGCTGCTAAGGGATAAGCAAAGGGCCGAGTACGAGAGACGAGACAAGGAGAAGGGACAAGGTGGCTCTGAGGGATCCAACAAGAAGCGCGGCGGCCAAGGAGGTTGCGGCAACAAGAGAGGCCCGCTCGGGGCCGCGACAAGAAAGAGGAGGATGACGATCACGATGATGATGACAAGTCCACCGAGCATGAGTTCCAGAAGGCGACAGAGGTCATGTGCGTTGACAGAGGTGCCTCATTGCATTCTTCCCACTGCCAACTTAAACAGTGGGTGCATGAGATCAATGCAACAGAACCGATGGTCGACACCCACAAGCCACTGACATGGTCCCGCACGCCTATCGTTTTTGACGCCGAGGATCACCCTGATCACACAACTGCGGTCGGGTGTTTGCCGTCGTTGGTCACACCAACAATACGCAACCTCAAGGTGACGAAAATGTTAGTGGACGGCGGGGTCGGTTTGAACTCGATCTCACCCAACATGATCAAGATGCTACAGATCCCTGACGAAGATCTTGAGGAAACATTTACATTCCAAGGGATGAATCCGGGGAGGAGCCAGCCCAAGGGAAAGGTCACGCTACCAGTCACATTTGGTGGCGACTTAAACTACAGGACAGAGAGAATCGTTTTTGATGTTGCCGAGATCTCGTTGCCATATAACGGGTCCTTGGCCGTCCGGCACTGGCCAAGTTCATGGCGGTGTCACACTATGCGTACAATAAGCTAAAGATGCCCGGCCCGATGAGCATTATCACTGTCAACTATGAAAAGAAGGATGCGCTCATCTGCACAGATCAGCTCTAATGAGAGGCGATTGTAGCATCCGCCGCCAAGACACTTTCTCCCGCCACCGAGAAGAAAACCGGCAAGGCCTCGGCTACCGGCAAGACCCCTGGTTCTATCAAGAGCTCCTGCACTCACTCTGGCAAACGCGCCTCTTCGGAGTGCTGTGTTCTGTCTAGGAAGTGCCGGCGAGCTCTATCAGCAAGAGCAAGAAGTCTAAGGCAGCCCCACCAGAAACCAAGAAGGTGCTTGTCAAGGAGGATGGCACGGGCGGAACTTTTATCATAAGCTCCACCCTTGGCAGCAAATAGGAAAGCATGCTCGTCGCCTTCTTGCGGGCAAATGTCGACGTGTTTGCATGGCAAGCATCCGACATCCCCAGTGTTCCTAGGGAGGTGATTGAGCACCAGCTTCCTGTCTGCCCCCATGCGCGGCCCGTCAAGCATAAGGTCAGAAAGCAAGCTTTGGAGCGACAAGAGTTCATCATCGAAGAGATCAGGAAGTTGGAGGCGACAGGTTTGGTCAGGGGAGTACTCCACCCGACGTGGTTAGCCAATCCAGTGGTAGTGCGTAAGGCGAATGGGAAATGGAAGCTATGTATCGACTATACTGATATCAATAAAGCATGTCCAAAGGATCCTTTCCCATTGCCACGCATCGACCAGATAGTGGACTCCACTACCGGGTGCGACCTACTGTCATTCCTTGACGCCTACTCGGGGTACCATCAGATCTTCATCAAGAAGGAAGATGAAGAAAAGACTGTGTTCATCACCCCATGTGGTACGTACTATTTTGTATGAATGCCTTTCGGGTTGAAAAACGCTGGTTCAACATTCGCCCAAGCAGTCCAGATTGGTTTTGAGCCCCATCTCCATAGAAATATGGAAGCTTATATGGATGACATAGTGGTCAAAACCAAGGACAAGGCCACGCTCATGCAAGATCTGGAGGAAACATTTGCATACCTGCCCAAGATCAATCTCAAACTCAACCCTAAGAAGTGTGTGTTAAGTGTTCCGTCCGGCAAACTTCTCGGGTTCTTTGTGTCTCAAAGCAGAATCAAAGCGAACCCCGACAAGATCAAAGTGATTGAGTAGATTGAGGCGCCCAGACGAGTCAAGGATGTTCGTAGGCTTGCGGGCTGTGTTGCCGCCCTGAGTAGGTTCATCTCCAAATCTGCTAAGCGTGCCCTCCCCTTTTTCAAAATCTTGAAAAAGACGGGTCCAATGAAATGGACTCCGGAGGCATAGCCGGCACTGCAGGATTTGAAGAGGTACCTCTCCTCTACGCCAATACTAGTCACGCCCAAACTGCAAGAGCCGTTGTTGCTGTATTTGGCGGCAACGAATCAAGTGGTCAGTGAAGCCCTGGTGGCGCAGAGAGAAGTTGAGGAAGAGGCACCAGCGACAGCAAGTCTGTCGGATGAAGAACTAGGTGAGGGAGTCCTGGATAAGGGGGTATCCGGACTTCTAGACTATATACTTTGACCGGGCTATTGGACCATGAAGATACAAGATAGAAGACTGCGTCCCGTGTCCGGATGGGACTCTCCTTGGTGTGGAAGGCAAGCTTGGCGATTCGAATGTAGATCTCCTTCTCTGTAAACCGACCTTGTGTAACCCTAGCCCCCTCTGGTGTCTATATAAACCGATGGGTTTAGTCTGTAGGACTCACGATCATCAACAATCATACCATAGGCTAGCTTCTAGGGTTTAGCCTCTCTGATCTCGTGGTAGATCCACTCTTGTAACACTTATATCATCAAGATCAATCAAGCAGGAAGTAGGGTATTACATCCATCGAGAGGGCCCGAACCTGGGTAAATATCGTGTCCCCAGCCTCCTGTTACCATTAGCCTTAGACGCACAGTTCGGGACCCCCTACCCGAGATCCGCCGATTTTGACACCGACATTGGTGCTTTCATTGAGAGTTCCTCTGTGTCGTCGCAGCAAGGCTAGATGGCTTCTCCAACCTTCAACCACGCTGTGCTGGGTGAGACTTTTCTCCCTAGACAGATCTTCGTGTTCGGTGGCTTCGCACTGCGAGCCAATTCGCTTGGCCATATGGAGCAGATCGATAGCTACGCCCCCGGCCATCAGGTCAGGTTTGGAAACCTAAACTACCCCGCCGACATCCGCGGAGACTTGATCTTCGACAGATTCGGGCCGTGTCAGGAGCGCCGAACAATCACGACGTGCACGACCTAGATCCGCAGTCGGACAATATTCGAAACATCACACCTGCTACCGCTCCGGACTTCATTCCAGAGCGGGTCGTGCCTTCTAAGGACGGGTGGATGGACCCCGCCCCGGAGGCCGCACACTCCTCGGCATTGGAGCCGAACACAGATTCCTCTCCTAAGGGGATCTGTGTCTCCGGACCCCCGGACTTACCTCCGGCCATGTGTTTCGGACCGCGCGCGTCTGTGCCCATTGAATCTAACTGGGCTCCAGTCATGGAGTTCGCCGCCGCGGATATTTTTCAGCACTCACCCTTCGGAGACGTGCTAGATTCTTTAAGGACTCTCTCTCTATCAGGAGACTCCTTGCCGAACTATGTCCGGCTCGAGTGGGAAGCTGGCGACGAAGAAATTCGCTGCCCACCCACCACCCACTTAATAGCCACGGTCGATGACTTGACCGATGTGCTTAACTTCGGCTTCAAAGACATCGACGGTATAGACGACGATGCGGGAGCAGAACAGGAACCACCACCTACAGGCGCTGGACTGCCACCTCTTCATATGATATATATATATATATATATATATATATATATATATATATATATATATATATGGTGGCTACTCCCAAAGAAACCAACGGCGATGAGGCAACGGGAGAAAACCCCTCGGGGAGGAAAGCAAAACATGGGCATCATCGGCGCCGCTCCAAGCCCCGCCACAACAATACTGGCACTGGAGAAAAGCCAGATGGTGCCAAGCAGGAGTACGATCCTGATCAACCCACCTTCAAGCAAGCCGCACAGGAACACGGGCTGACAAGCCCAGACGAACAGGCAACAGACGGATACCTGGAGGATCATAACTATATGCCTCCCTCCGAAGACGAGGTGAGCCTCGGCGATGATGAATTCGGCGTACCAGAGGATCCCATCGAGCAGGAGCGCTTCAAGCGCAGGCTTATAGCCACTTCAAGAAGCCTGAAGAAGAAGCACTAGCAGCTCCAAGCTAACCAAGACCTGCTCGCGGATAGATGGACCGAAGTCCTGGCGGCCGAGGAATACGGACTTGAGCCCCCAAGCAGGGGATACCCAAAGCACAAACCGCTCGAAGAAGAGGCCGAAGAGCCTGAAAATCCAGCACAAGACGAGGCTGACCGGCCACCACGTGGCCGGGATAAAACGGCATTTCAAGCCGGACACCAGCCTGCACCCCCACGCCGGTTCACCATGGCCCGGGGCAATTCGCAGGACCTGCGAGACATATTGGCCAACAACGCAGGACAACCAAGATCGATCTATGGATCACGGGGGCGCGCCATAGCTCAGGACACCGATCATCACGCCGGATACAATACTGATAAATCCGGCCAGGCCGGACATTACCGACTAGACCCAATCGGAATACGCTGCGACATAGCTCGGCACAGAGGCGCCGCACACCCCCTCTGCTTCACTGATGAAGTAATGGAACATGAATTCCCAGAAGGGTTTAAACCCGTCAACATTGAGTCATACGATGGCACAACAGACCCCACGGTGTGGATCGAGGACTTTGTTCTCCACATTCACATGGCCCGCGGTGATGACCTACATGCCATCAAGTATCTCCCACTAAAGCTTAAAGGGCCAGCTAGACACTGGCTGAATAGCCTACCAGCAAACTCCATTGGCAGTTGGGAAAATCTTGAGGACGCATTCCTCGATAACTTCTAGGGCACCTATGGGCGACCACCGGATGCTGATGACTTAAGTCATATTACCCAACAGCTCGGAGAGTCAGCCAGGAAATTCTGGACTCGGTTTCTCACTAAAAAGAACCAAATCATCGACTGTCTGGAAGCTGAGGCCCTGGCGGCCTTTAAGCATAATATCCGCGACGAGTGGCTTGCCTGACACCTCGGCCAAGAAAAGCCAAAGACCATGGCGGCCCGCACGACATTAATGACCCGCTTTTGCGCGGGTGAGGATAGTTGGCTGGCTCGTCGCAACACCATGCCTGGAAACACTGGCATGTCAGACATCCGTGACGCTAACGGAAAGCCATGGCGCAACAGACACAAGCGTCGAAATAATGGCGACAATTCGGAGGGTACGACAGTTAATGCAGGATTGAGCAACTCCAAATCCGGTCAGCGGAAGAAGCCGTTCAAAAGAAACAATCCGGGATCGTCCAGTCTGGACCGCATACTCAACCGCTCGTGCCAGATTCATGGCACCCCAGATAGCCAATCACACTAACAGAGATTGCTCGGTGTTCAAACAGGACGGCAAGATAAACGTCAGAACAAGGACAAGGGGCTGCATAGTGATGACGACGAGGAACCCCGTCGTCCGAATACTGGAGGGCAAAAGAAATCCCCCCCCCCCCCAGGTAAAAACGGTGAACATGATCTATGCCACCCACATCCCCAAACGGGAGCGAAAGCGTGCACTTAGGGACGTCTATGCGATGGAGCCTGTCGCCCCGAAATTCAACCCATGGTCATCCTGCCCGATCACCTTCGATCGTAGGGACCATCCCACCAGCATCCGCCATGGCGGCTCAGCCGCACTGGTCCTTGACCCAATCATAGACGGATTCCACCTCACGCGAGTCCTAATGGTCGGTGGCAGCAGCCTGAACTTGCTTTATCAGGATACAGTGCGCAAGATGGGCATCGATCCGTCACGGATCAAACCCACCAAAACCACCTTCAAAGGTGTAATTCCAGGAGTAGAGGCCCGCTGCAGGGGCTCAATAACACTGGAAGTGGTCTTCGCATCTCCGGACAACTTCCGAAGCGAGGAGTTAATCTTTGATATCCTCCCTTTCCGTAGTGGCTATCACACACTACTTGGACGAACAATGTTCGCTTGTTTCAACGCGGTACCGCACTATGCATACATCAAGCTCAAGATGCCAGGACCTCACAGCGTCATAACGGTTGATGGAAATACAGACCGCTCCCTCCGTATGGAAGAACATACTGCGGCCCTCGCGGCAGAAGTACAAAGAAGCCTCCTCTAACAAACAGCCAATCCGGCAACGACATCTCCGAACACCGTCAAACGAGTCTAGAGTACCCCGCAACAGGACAGTCAGCCACGCCAGGAGCTCGATTAGCAATCTGGCCTCCACCCTAGCCCCATTCAAGCAGCGTTCGTACCACGCATGCACAATTACGCGCTCAAAATACCATGGGCATAGGTGGAGGCGAGATGACAATGCGGCCAGAGTGCGGTTCAGCCGCCAGGAGGCTCGCATACCTTTTCTTTCCTTTTTTAGGACCCCACTTCCAGGCAGCCCCTTCAGAAGAGATCGGATAACCGGACTCATTATGGAGAGGGCACCAAGGAGGCAAGAGGCTTTTGCACACAAGGGAATACTCAGGTGGTCTTCTTCAATGATCATTATACCTGCTCTTACATACCCGCATGTAGCCTGCCCTTGGATAGGATATGTCAAATAATCCTACTTTTTCCACTTAATGCAATAATTGTACACCTACGTCTTGTCGTATTGTCCAAATAAATTGGAAGTAGTACGTAGCGTCAGCTTCTTATTACTGTACTCATATTTTCTGTTGAATCTTTATTCAATATTGCATCCGTACGTTCTGGTACGGCTATTTTGCCGGGGGCTTCTTATCGAGCCCCATACTATGGCAAGCAAAGTCTGAACACTTTCAACAGTGCGGCACCCCGAACTTATAGCATTATATGCATCAACTCCGAATCATGTCCTGGGTCAATAGTTGGGTTAGCCCGACTACCTTGTTTTGGTACCTTACATTCCGTTATATCGGCTAAGGTAGCGCATGGAGAACTACTGCGATTGTGTCCCGGTTCTGCCGGACGAGCACCTCAGTAGAGAAAGCCAAAAACTGACCGTCATGATGCGGCGAGAGCTGGTCGCTGTTCGCGAGGTACCAAAATCCCTAAAGATTTTTTCCGCTTAAGGCGATGAATCGGCTTCGTCCCATTTAGGCGTCTATAGCGCCCCAGTTCGGCTTTCCGAATACTAGGGGCTTCACCGAAATTTAAAATTGTAGACTTCTATGGTCAAGTGAGAGTTATAAAAGCCGAATAGTCCAATTGCCTCGTTCGCTGCGCCAAACGTCTCCTTAAAGGACCAAAACTTTGGATAAAGAATGTTTGGGTTTCCACGAACACGCTAGTACTAGTTACAAGGGGGCGGAAGCCGATGACTGGCCTAGTTTCAGATTTCGATAAACGACCGCAGAGAAGGTAATATTTTAAATCAAACAAAGTGTTGCATAACACAAATAAACCCGTTCTCATATTACACGGACGACATGAGTACATTCACTAAAAAATTATGGTCTTAGGACATTCATTCGCCACAAGACGAGCGCCTTTCATAATGCCATCATAATATTTCTCGGGGCAACGATGCCCCTTGCCCTCCGGGGGTCCATCCTTCACGAGCTTCTCAGCGTCCAGCTTGCCCCAATGCACCTTCACGCGGGCAAAGGCCCTTCGGGCACCTTCAATGCATGCGGACTGCTTGATGACTTCTAGCAGTGGACAAAAATGCACCATCCGCTTCACCAGGCCAAAGTAGCTGCCGGGCAAGGGCTCGCCAGGCCACATCCGGACTATGAGGTCCCCCATGGCCTATTCAGCCGCATTGTGGAGTTCAACCAGCTGCTTCAGTTGGTCACTCAAAGGCATCGGGTGTTCGGCCCCAGTATATTGGGACCAGAACAGCTTCTTCGTAGAGCTCCTCTCTTTAGCGCATAGAACTCCGCAGCATCCGAAATGCTGCGTGGCAGATCTGCGAATGCCCCTGCAGAGCTCTAGGTTCGTGTAAGTAAAAGAAATGACTCCTCCACGTGCTTGCTTTGCATAAAGAATGCCCTACCCTCCACTATCTTCTTGGCCGCCTAGATTCCTGAAGGGCCCTTTGGGCCTCAGCCTTGGCGTCGGCCGCGCTTTGGAGGGCCTTTGCAAGCTTAGACGCTTGCGTCTTGTAGTCACGCTCCAGGGAGCCGAACTTCTCGCCGAGCTCCTGGAGCTCCTGCTGTACCTCTCCCACCCGAGCATCTTGTTTTTCTTGCTCGTGCGCTCAGTATCCGCCTTGGCTTCGGCCACGGATAGCGCTTCCTTCAGGGCCGCCACTTCGGTCGCAGTTCCTATCAAAAGCCATGATGCTTTTTCTTAGCATCACCAACTTTTTATCCTCTATACGACATATGGATGGGGTTTTTCTCACTGTTGTTCGCCTCGAGCTGCTTCTTCACGAGGCCGAGCTCTTCTTCGGCCTGCCCCAGTTCACGCTTGAGTCTGGAAACCTTGGCAGTGCACGCAGCGGCGGTCAGCAACAGTGCCTGTTTGATGCATACAGAGAAATACTATTAGCTTCCTGCGGATTTTTAGTTGACCCTCTATTTGTCTTTTCTTTCCGAACACCAACCAGAGCATCAGGGGCTACTATCTATCGGGTGATATTCCCTCACACTTCCTTTACCTCAAAGCCTGTTAGCAGGATGGTGCAGGCTTCGGTCAATCCGCTCTTGGCGGACCGCACCTTCTCAATCACCGCACCCATAAGGGTACGATGTTCATCCTCGATGGAAGCGCCTCGAAGCACTTCCAACAAGTTATTCGATTCCTCCGGCTGGGCGGAGGTCATCGGCACGGCCGGCTCGCCCCCCTTCCCAAGGGACTGCTTACCGGAATCCGGAACCTTTGTAGGCTCCGGCGCAGTAGCCGGCCGAGAGCCAGACCTGCTATGGCTCCCGTCAGCATAATCCATGGGGTTCTCATCCCCCATGTGTTCGGCGCCCGAGATTTTGCCTTGGGGCTTCTCCGGAACCGCCGCCTCCTGCTCGGGCATCCTCCGGGACAACACCTCGGTGTCATCCGCGGGTCGTGGAGAGGTCGCCGTCGGGAGCGAATTCATCTTCGACTCATTCAGAGACTCGTTCGAAGAGGACTCATCGAGATCGGACCCGGGCGTACTGCATATACGTATTCGGTGTCATTACAAACTATGAGGACGAAAGTCGCACGAAAGATATCATGGAGTGCGGATACTTACGACCTCGCCCGGGGTTTGCCCCTGGGCAACCACTCCTCGTCGCTAAAAGCGACGGTAGTGGATTGATCTAGAAGGGACGCCTTGCCTTCTTCAGCGCCCCGGCCTCCCCCGACGGGGCGGCCTTCCTTTTCTTCTCCTCCCTGGCACAGGGAGGAGGCATTTCTTCATGTTCTTCCCCGTCTTCAGGGGAGAATCTTCCTTGTCATCTTCGGATGACGACTCTATCACGGCCCTGCGTCGGTGACCCTTTTTGGTCCCCGTGGCTGCCTTCTTGGACCCTTCGGCCCCCTCAGTTGAGGTGGCCTTCTTCTTCCTATCCTCCCCTTCATGGGAGGAGTGCGCCTCGTCCTCTTCTGGCGAGGCGTCGAGTGCGGCCTCGTGCCGAAGACCCTTTCAGGTCCCGGTGGCCTTCTTTTCGGCCTTTTCCTCCGGCACCTTGTAAGGCGCCGGAACCAGCATCCCTGCCAGGAGTGCGTTTACTGGGTCCTCTGGCAATGGAGCTGGACAGTTGATCTGCTCCGCTGTCTCCACCCACTCCTGTTCGGTCAACAAGGTGACTTAAGAATCCTCCCCCGAAAGTACTAAGGGAACATCTCGTAAATAGTCAAGGGACTTACCGGACTGGCGAGGCGCGCTGGACTGAGCCCCCGGTCCTCGGAAAGGGGAGGAGGGACTTCGCCGGTCTTGAACAGAACTTTCCAGATTTCTTTGTGCGTTGTGCCGAAGAGCTCTAGCAGCATCTGGTGTTCGGCCGGGTCGAACTCCCACATATCAAACGCCCGTCTTCGACACAGGAGAATCCGGCGAATAGCATGACCTGGACCACGTTGACAAGCTTGATCTTCTTGTCCCTCATATTTCTCAGGCAGGTCTCGAGTCCGGTCAGCTCCGTGGGTTCGCCCCAGGCCAGCCCCTTCTTCTCCCAGGAGGTGAGCCGCGTGGGGATTCCAGATCTGAATTTGGGGGCCGCCACCCAGTTGGCATCGCGTGGCCCGATGATGTAGAACCACCCTTATTGCCACCCCTTTATGGACTCCATGAAGGAGCCCTCGAGCCATTTAACGTTGGGCATTTTGCCCACCATGGCGCCTCCGCACTCCGCCTGTTGGCCGCTCACGATCTTCGGCTTCACGCAGAAGATTTTTAGCCACAAGCCGAAGTGAGGCTTGATGCGGAGGAAGGCCTCGTACACGACGATGAACGCCGAGATGTTGAGGATGAAATTCGGGGCCAGATCGTGAAAATCTAGCACGTAGTAGTACATAAGCCTGCGGACGAAAGGGTGGAGTGGAAACCCTAGTCCACGGACGAAGTGAGGGAGAAATACCACTCTCTCCCGAGGCTTCGGCGTAGGGGTAACTTGCCCCTCTGTTGGAAGCCTGTGCGCGATGTTAGCGGCCAGGTATCCGGCCTCCCGAAGCTTAGTAATGTTTTCCTCTGTGACAGAGGAGGCCATCCACTTGCCTCCCGCTCCGGACATGCTGTGGTCTTGCGGAGAAGGTGAGAACTTGGGCGCTGGATCTCGAGGGTGCGAGAACAGATGAGCAAAGGAAGAGTAAGGCGTGGGTGAAAATGGGAGATTCCTGCTCCTTTATAAAGGCGATGTGAATGTGTGCCTCCCCACTTGCCTATCAAAATATCTTATTTTTTCAGGCGCCTCGATTAATGGCGCCGGTTGGGTTACCCATACCCGCATTGATGGAGATCCCACAATAAGGGGACATGATCTCTGCTTTGACAAGACGTGTCAAAGAAACCGCCTCGCGATGTGTGCGGAGGTAGGTTGAAAACGGTTCGGATAAAAACTGGACCATGGCGTGATGTCACTTTTCGAAGAATTGTTAGCAGATTAGACTCGTGGATTATTATTATTCTCTCTATGGTGGTATATGGAAGGATTATCTTGCAGAGCCGGACACGGTCCTTGTGTTCGGAATTTATCTTGGAGTATTCGGAGATGGAACCCACCTCGCAATTCCGAAGACAATCTACGCGCTGGACTCATCGGCATTGAAGCCTGGTTCAGGGGCTACCGAGGAAGTCCTGGATAAGGGGGTATCCGGACTACCGGACTATATACTTTGGCTGGACTGTTGGACCATGAAGATACAAGATAGAAGACTTCGTCCCATGTCCGGATGGGACTCTCCTTGGCGTGGAAGGCAAGCTTGGCGATTCAAATGTAGATCTCCTTCTCTGTAAACCGACCTTGTGTAACCCTAGCCCCCTCTGGTGTCTATATAAACCAGAGGGTTTAGTCCGTGGGACTCACGATCATCAACAATCATACCATAGGCTAGCTTCTAGGGTTTAGCCTCTCTGATCTCGTGGTAGATCCACTCTTGTAACACTTATATCATCAAGATCAATCAAGCAGGAAGTAGGGTATTACCTCCATCGAGACGGCCTGAACCTGGGTAAACATCGGGTCCCCAGCCTCCTGTTACCATTAGCCTTAGACGCACAGTTAAGGACCCCCTACCCGAGATCCACCGGTTTTGACACCGACACTAGGGCCGACAAGGCCCGATGCCGGCAAGGCAGAGCCCTCGGCAGAGTCCGGTCCAGGCAAGATGGAGTCTGCGCAAGTAAGCGAAGTAAGACCAAAGAAGAAGGTGATGCAGCATCCAGTCTATTTTGTCAACTCCCTCTTGAAGGGGCTAGATCAAGGTATTCTGCTATGCAGAAGCTGCCTTTCGGCCTCCTTATGGCCTCGAGAAAGCTACATTACTATTTCCAAGCACATGAGATCACCGTCTTCACTCGCCTCCCTTTGCAACGGATCTTGCACAACCCAGATGCAACTGGGAGGATTGTGGAGTGGGCGTTCGAACTGTCAAGCTTTGGCCTCAAGTTTGAAAGCACTTCGACGATCAAGAGCAGGGCCTTGGCAGAATTCATAGCAGAATGGACACCCATGCCTGACGAAGAAGTTCAAGAAACCACTCTCCCCGGCAAAGAGGCACTGTCGCGCCCAATATGCAACCCTATCCAAAAGGAACTCGAAGGTCCCACCAAGGATAGACCCGCATATTGAAACGCTTTTGCAAGATGGATATCATTATATCAACATTACATAATAGATGGGGATACATACAAAAGGCATATAATGCCACACGAATACAACATCACAATACATAAGAGCATCATCCTATTGACGCTAGAACGCGTCACACGCACACGTCAATGTGTACCCGCGGCGCCGAGGGAGATGCTCCGCAACTCACACCGCGAGAGGCCGCCTTCCAACGCGATATGCAAGATAGCAAGCCGGCGCTTTTGGGACCAGACGCCCGCTCGCCCGGGAGGGACCCCGTCAGGGCTCGCGGCGAGGATTGGCTGCTCGAGGTCGGTCTTACCGCCCCTAGAGCCTCGAGGATTCGCAGCCTCCAATCTTGAAAAACGACGAAGAACGAGAAGAAAGATACAAGGGGAGAGATAAAAGTAGATGAGCACGAAAAAGTATTAGATGTGTTTGTTCGATTGGTGTTGTTCAATCGGCCGTCATCCCTTACGTATATAAGAGGCGGCTGGGCTTCCCGTGCAAGGAAAAGGCTTGGATTCACGTCCAAAACCCTAGTCAAATTCGGATTGGTTTTGTCCGAACTTTCCAAAACTGTTCGGTTTAAACTGGCTGCACCTTGCGGGTCTTTTTCGTGGTAGTAAACAATCTCGGATGGAAACGAGCCCAAAATCAATCTTGACCGTTTCGACGAGACGAACAACTTTTATGTTGAACGTTTTTCGATCAGAGGTCAGATTGAGGGTCAAATCTGTCGCGCAAAACAGGCTATCCCTCGCGCTACCCATCAGACAGGGTGTCTGGTGGGGCGCGCCAGTTTTTACCTCATGACAGGGCTGTATTCCGATGGCTCTAACTTTTGCATACGAACTCTGATTGGAACAAGTTTTATATAAAAATCGGTCGTTTCGACGAGACGAAGACAATCCGTGTAGATAAGTTTTCCATTTGAGGTCGTATTGGGGGCTTAATAAGCCAAACTGTACTCTGAATATAAGATCTTAGTACTTTGAGCATAGTTTCGGCCTTCGAGATGAAATCGGATTGCGATGACCCAAACTTCAAAGATGTTCATATCAACAATACGGAACTCTTTCATAAAGATCACTTCTCCATTTAAGGCCATCTTAAATAAGTTATTGACCGTGCCAAAATCTGGTGTCAACACATGCCCCCCTGTTTTTCGGCAAAGTTTGTATGCCGAAAAATAACTTCCGCATAGCTTTTTCTAAGGGCGATGTCAACACTCCATCGGCCATTTTGCATGTTCTTAGGACGACAAGTATATATCGGCCATTTCTTGTTTGAACCTCTTGATGCAAACTTGGGTGAAAACTTCTCAGCTTCTATAACAATCCGGTGATAAGGGTTCCGTTGATCAAAATCATCCTCTGAACCATATTATTCACCCTTTCGCTAGGATTTTGCAGATAATCAAGAATGAACTTCCTCCAATTCTTACTTCGCCTGCATAAAAGTTTCATTAGTGGCCGAAGCGGTGGGCTTCGATTCAGCCTTACCTATGTTGAAAAGACCTAGCATCGGCTATTGATAGAAATGCAATACACCATGGTTAACATAGTAGCCGGATGCTTGCTGTGCCAACTTTTTCGAATTGTCATGCCTAGATATATGAACAATTTCAAAGCAACCCAAGGTAAATCTTGCATCTAGACATACCAAAAGATAAACTATAAGTGATCCGTCAAAACATTGATAACCCTTGGATATTTGTTGCACTACTAATAACGAATCACCTGAAGCCTCAATATGTATAGCACCTATATCAAGGCAAAGCTCCAATCCGAATGACAATGCATATTCGGCTTTGATGATTGTGCAAAAATATTATAAGCGGCCTGAGGCTTCACAAAATAGCTCCATATGGAGATAAATAAGCAACACCAACACCTTGGCCATTGCCACAAATTTACCGTAGAAAATGATCTCCATAGTACTACAAAGACAAGGGCAATATCAATGAACATGTACCTCGTTTTGGCCTCTAATTGAACTAAGGACGATGTTAGGATACTACATCAGCCATGCTTTGACATATTCTTAGGGCGATAGATAAATACCGGCCATCAACATAATGCCCATGTAGAATTCATTCACCAAATCATGTATAGCCGAAATAAACAAATGAAATAGCAATAAAATATTTCGGCCCTTTGGATTAGCAAGAAAAAATTTAGCTAATAAAATGTATAGAGATTTGGTAATACCCTCTCATGACGCAGAAAATTATGTCGCTTCCATGGATTAAAATAAATCCAGGGAGGGTAATTTATCATACCTGATGATGAATTCCATGGCAAAGGTATCAATGGTATGGTTGAAGAATATGGATGATGTGCTAACCGAAGATTTTGATGGGGTGATGCAAACCTTCGGCTTAACTGTTTTTGGCTTCCATCCTTCTCTTTCTTCACTTTTGTAACACTTGTTGCAATAGAAGGTTGCACATCACTTTCATTTTGACTGCTCCTCTTCGGAACCCATGCCATGTTCTTCTTTTTCAGCTCTTGTGCACTAAGTTTTTGTAATTCCTTCTTTCGCCAATACGATAAGCCGAGTGGGCACCCCGGTTGTGATTTTGTTTGAAGCAATGGCAACTCTTTTTGGGCCTTGTGCACCCTCAACTTCTTTTCTTCAGATTTGGCACTCTGATTTTTATCAATTGATTGCTTCACTTCTTTGCCTTTTGTAGCCAATGTCAACACTTTAATTGGCTCTTTGTTATTTGAGATCAAATCTGAAGCAGCACACTTATGACCATCTCTTTTCACGCGGTAAACTTGCTTTACCACCTCTTTCTTCTTCCTTGAGCTCTGGACCGATTCCTTATGATTGAAACGGTCTTTGACGCGTGATTATTCAAATGTTGATCTTCTTTGAGCTGCATAGTATTCGTGAGATGGTCTAGAATAAGATGTAGAATGTGCCCTTGTATCATACCTGTCCCATGATGTATA
The DNA here is from genome assembly GCF_018294505.1 of Triticum aestivum. NCBI lineage: Eukaryota > Viridiplantae > Streptophyta > Magnoliopsida > Poales > Poaceae > Triticum > Triticum aestivum. Next base: position 106,813,395 of record NC_057801.1, on the reverse strand, counting down.
TGTATCTATATGAGTATAGGGAGGCATCCACAGCATTGGCATTGACGTCCCAAAATAAGGATATGAATATGTTGCATTAAAATTATCACTTTGCCAATACCATTCCTCATATTTGCACCTTGGGGGGTGATCTTGGTTTCTTTGCATGATTTGGCCAATAAGCATTCTTCTCTTCACTCTTCTTTTGATATTTTTCCAATAGTTGTGCGAAAGTGACTTTCGGCTTTTTACCTTTGTGCTTACGTCGGCCTTTGTTTTTTTGGTTGTGCTTGCACCAATCTTTGGATTTGCTTGCTGCCCCCCAGTACTTGGTATCTCCATTGTAGCTTCGATGGAATTGTCACCCTCAAGATTATGTTCATTATGCTCTTCAACAACTTCTTTACTTGAAAGCTTGATCCCGTCACCTGTAGTTTTTACCTTCTCTTTAAATGTATCGGCTTGAAGCAACCGATGTAAAAACTTTTTGCCATCAGGACCAATCGGAATAGACTGGTCATCTCTTGATGTTTCAACAAACTTCAATCGTCCTTTTTCAATGGCCGATTTAACTATTTGACGGAACATGTTGCAATCCTCAAAATTATGCTTGAATGAATCATGCAACTTACAATACATTCGTCCTTGGATAGATGGCTCAACATGGTGACTAAGAATTCTTATGTAATTATTTTTCAGCAATAAATCAAATATTTGGTCACACATGCTTGAATTGAAGGTAAACTTCTTGTTTTCTAGCCGATCTTGCTGTGTGAACGGCTTTGGAGATAAGCAAACGAATGATTCACATTTGGAATCTCCCCATTCGGCTGTACATTGTGTTTTCCACTCTATCTCCGGTGTCTTTGGATAAGATATTATATTAGCATCGGATTTCTCAAAAGAAATTAACCTTGGCTTTAAACTTCTGAAGCGAAAATATTTAGAACACACATGCCTCAATTGTGACCAAGTGAAAGCCAAGTACGAAATAAGTAAAGCTACCCAACTAGATACGAACTTTAGATAAAGCAACGGGAAAAGCTTTGGCTGTAACAATAAGTCATTATCGGTCTTTATAAATGGCGCAATTTGTTAACCGATATGTTCCATAACAAGTTTATTGCTAACAAGTAAATTACCCTTCTTCATTGGTCTTTCAAAATTACTTATGAGAATATTTCTTATAGATGCATCAATAATGAAGTTGCGACAAAATCTGAAAATAGGCAAATTACTCTCTATGCATACCTCTTCAAATATGTTGGGAGAGCATGATGGTGGTGCCACTTGAAGACCATCTTGCTCCGTCTTTGGATGGCTCCCCAACACCTTGTCATCATCTTTTTCTTGATTCTGTGCATCATTGCTTTGAAGATCCATGTCAGCCAAACTTTGTTCGGCTACTTGTTCTTGTCCTTGAGGCTTGTCAATTTCTATGGCACGAAACTCATAGGGTAGGAAGTAGGTTCCATTGACTTCGGAAAAATCAAGTATGGTTGTTTTGCTATGCTTTCCATGTCCTTTCTCAATAATTCTTGCCTCTTTGGATTTGATTGACTCAGAATATATACTACTTGATTCGGCTTTTCTAATAACCGAATTTTCTTTGTTACCTGAATCAATAACTTTATCCTTTTGACTTTGCAAGGCTTCTCGCTCTCGTCTAATTTTAGCCCACATCTCAGCTTGGCGAGCTTTAAACTTTTTCATCTCAATTTCCATCCACTCCTCGTGAGATTGCCCCCAATACTTTCAGACTTTCCTGGCAATGAGGTGCCGAAACTTTGCAATTGTTTACGGGGTGCACTGGATGGTGCAAGACTGGGCAACTGCATCATTTGCACAACTCTAGCTTTTACTGCAGCAAAATCATGAGGCTTCCCGCCTTCTATTAGTTCCTTTCGAATGGAGTTGCACAAATCCCAAGAGAATGTAAGGTTGTTCTCAACTACCCAGTCTGGATATGGTTGCCCCCCAATGCTCTTAGACTCTTTCGGCAATGAGATGTTGCCGAAATTCTGTAATTGTGTAGGGGGAACATGATATGCCACGGTAGTAGGTGAAGGCATTTGTGCTCCTATAGAAGTTTCACTTATTCGACCATGACCATTAAGGTGCGGAGCCGAACTATGGACATCAACAGTCGCGTATGGTGCCAAAAAACTAGTAGCATGAGGTGTAGCATACGATGTTTGAGGGTAATTGGCCGAATAACTAGTAGTAGCATGGCCAATTCCCCTATCCACCGGCATGTTTGGATTAACATGTTGCAAATTAGTTGCCGATGAATAAAAAGATGAAACACTATGTTGCATGCCATTGGAAGTTCCTACATTGGGTGTTTCAACTTGATTAACCAAAATCATCATGTTGTTCATCGGCATATAGATTTGTGGGGTTGCCGATGCATGGGAGTTGGGATACATATGTTGCATGTTGCTAAAATTATATAAAGTTGAAGCATGAAGATTATTCTGTATCAGCTGTTGCACATAATTAGATACATGATAGATAAAACTAGGGCTAGCCGATACATTATGTTCATTAGACGATCTAGCAACAACATATGCATTATTTGCGTCTACATAAGTGAATCGAGTATTCATATTACCTTTGTAGATTGCAAACCCTAGATGTCGATCTCTTCGTAGCAAGAACGGGCCGTAGACCGTTCAAAGCTTCGTCCCCAATGGAGTCGCCAAAAAGTGTGTTGACGCTGGAACGCGTCACACGTAGACGTTGATATGTACCCGCGGCGCCGAGGGAGATGCTCCGCAACTCACACCGCGGGAGGCCGACTTCCAGTGCGATACACAAGACAACAAGCCGACGCTTTTGGGACAAGACGCCCCGCTCGCCCGGGAGGGACCCCGTCAGGGCTCGCGGCGACGATTGGCTGCTCGAGGTCGGCCTTACCGCCCCTAGAGCCTCGTGGATTCGCAGCCTCCAAACTTGAAGAACGACGAAGAACGAGAAGAAAGATACAAGGGGAGAGATAAAAGTAGATGAACACGAAAAAGTATTAGATATGTTTGTTCGATTGGTGTTGTTCAATCGGCCGTAACCCCTTACGTATATAAGAGGCGGCTGGGCTTCCCGTGCAAGGAAAAGTCTTGGATTCACGTCCAAAACCCTAGTCAAATTCGGATTGGTTTTGTCCGAACTTTCCAAAACTGTTCGGTTTAAACTGGCTGTACCTTGCGGGTCTTTTTCGTGGTAGTAAATGATCTCGGATGGAAACGAGCCCAAAAGAAATCTTGACCATTTCGACGAGATGAACAACTTTTATGTTGAATGTTTTTTGATCAGAGGTCAGCTTGAGGGTCAAATCTGTTGCGCAAAACAGGCTATCCATCGCGCTACCCATCAGACAGGGTGTCTGGTGGGGCGCGCCAGTTTTTACCTCCTGACAGGGCTGTATTCCAATGGCTCTAACTTTTGCATACGAACTCCGATTGGAACGATTTTTATATCAAAATCAATCGTTTCGACGAGACGAAGCGAAACCTTGTAGATAATTTTTCCATTTGAGGTCGTATTGGGGGCTTAATAAGCCAAACTGTACTCTGAATATAAGTTCTTAGTACTTTGAGCATAGTTTCGGCCTTCGAGATGAAATCGGATTGCGATGACCCAAACTTCAAAGATGTTCATATCAACAATACGGAACTCTTTCATGAAGATCACTTCTCCATTTGAGGCCATCTTAAATAAGTTATTGACCGTGCCAAAATCTGGTGTCAACACATGCCCCTCTGTTTTTCGGCAAAGTTTGTATGCCGAAAAATAACTTCCGCATAGCTTTTTCTAAGGACGATGTCAACACTCCATCGGCCATTTTACATGTTCTTAGGACGACAAGTATATATCGGCCATTGTTTGTTTGAACCTCTTGATGCAAACTTGGGTGAAAACTTCTCAGCTTCTATAACAATCCGGTGATAAGGGTTCCGTTGATCAAAACCATCCTCTGAACCATATTGTTCACCCTTTCGCTAGGATTTTGCAGATAATCAAGAATGAACTTCCTCCAATCCTTACTTCGCCTGCATAAAAGTTTCATTAGTGGCCGAAGCGGTGGGCTTCGATTCAGCCTTACCTATGTTGACAAGACCTAGCATCGGCTATTGATAGAAATGCAATACACCATGGTTAACATAGTAGCCGGACGCTTGCTGTGCCAACTCTTTCGAATTGTCATGCCTAGATATATGAACAATTTCAAAGCAACCCAAGGTAAATCTTGCATCTAGACATACCAAAAGATAAACTATAAGTGATCCGTCAAAACATTGATAACCCTTGGATATTTGTTGCACTACTAATAACGAATCACCGGAAGCCTCAATATGTATAGCACCTATATGAAGGCAAAGCTCCAATCCAAATGACAATGCATATTCGGCTTTGATGATTGTGCAAAAATATTATAAGCGGCCCGAGGCTTCACAAAATAGCTCCATATGGAGATAAATAAGCAACACCAACACCTTGGCCATTGCCACAAATTTACCGTCGAAAATAATCTCCATAGTAGTAGAAAGACAAGGGCAATATCAATGAACATGTACCTCGTTTTGGCCTCTAACTGAACTAAGGACGATGTTAGGATACTACATCAGCCATGCTTTGACATATTCTTAGGGCGATAGATAAATACCAGCCATCAACATAATGCCCATGTAGAATTCATTCACCAAATCATGTATAGCCGAAATAAACAAATGAAATAGCAATCAAATATTTCGCCCCTTTGGATTAGCAAGAAAAAATTTAGCTAATAAAATGTATAGAGATTTGGTAATACCCTCTCATGACGCGGAAAATTATGTCGCTTCCATGGATTAAAATAAATCCAGGGAGGGTAATTTATCATACCTGATGATGAATTCCATGGAAAAGGCATCAATGGTATGGTTGAAGAATATGGATGATGTGCTAACCGAAGATTTTGATGGGGTGATGCAAACCTTCGGCTTAACTGTTTTTGGCTTCCATCCTTGCGGGTCTTTTTCGTGGTAGTAAACGATATCGGATGGAAATGAGCCCAAAAGCAATCTTGACCTTTTCAACGAGACGAACAACTTTTATGTTGAACGTTTTTTGATCAGAGGTCATTTTGAGGGCCAAATCTGTCGCGCAAAACAGGCTATCCCTCGCGCTACCCATCAGACAGGGTGTCTGGTGGGGCGCGCCAGTTTTTGCCTCTTGACAGGGCTGTATTTCGATGGCTCTAACTTTTTCATACGAACTCCGATTGGAAGGTTTTTTATATCAAAATCAATCGTTTCGACGAGACGAAGATAATCCGTGTAGATAATTTTTCCATTTGAGGTCTTATTGGGGGCTTAATAAGCCAAACTGTACTCTGAATATAAGATCTTAGTACTTTGAGCATAGTTTCGGCCTTCGAGATGAAATCGGACTGCGATGACCCAAACTTCAAAGATGTTCATATCAACAATACAGAACTCTTCATGAAGATCACTTCTCCATTTGAGGCCATCTTAAATAAGTTATTGACCGTGCCAAAATCTGGTGTCAACACATCCAACTACGGATGAAACACAAACAGAAGCTCAAACGACATCCACCCTGCTAGCCCAGGCTGCCGACCTGGAACCTATCCCCTTATCAAAGAAGAAGCAGAAGAAGAACTCCAAGACAAGCAAACATCGCTCTCGCGTCATGATCATCGCAAAACCTATACCTGCAACTGTTGTTGTAGTAATCTGTGAGCCACGAGGACTCAGCAATCCCATTACCATGGGTATCAAGACTAGCAAAGCTTAAAGGGAAAGGAAGGGGTAAAGTGGTGAGGCTGCAGCAGCGACTAAGCATATATGGTGGCTAACATACGCAAATAAGAGCGAGAAGAGGAGCAAAGGAATGGTCGTGAAGCTAGCAATGATTAAGAAGTGATCCTAAACTCCTACTTACATCAAACATAACCCAAAGACCATGTTCACTTCCTGGACTCCGCCAAAAAGAGACCATCATGACTACACACATGGTTGATGCGTTTTAATTAGGATCTGGTGTCAAGTTATCTACAACCGGACATTAACAAATTCCCATCTGCCCATAACCGCGGGCACGGCTTTCGAAAGTTTATACCCTCCAGGGGTGTCCCAACTAAGCCCATGATAAGCTCTCGCGATCTACGAAGGATATACCTTCTCCCAGGAAGACCCGATCAGACTCGGAATCCCGGTTTACAAGATATTTCGACAATGGTAAAACAAGACCAGCAAGACCGCCCGATGCGCCAACAATCCCGATAGGAGCTGCACATATCTCTTTCTCAGGGCAACACCGGATGAGCAATCCGTATAACTAAAACCAGACCTCAAGTTTCCCTGAGGGGGCGCTGCAAAGGGCTCTAGTTCGGACCAACACTTAGACAAGCACTGGCCAAGGGGGGGGGCTGAAATAAAGATGACCCTCGAGAGAGCGAATCCCAAAGGAAAAGTAGGTGGTGGTGAGGCAAATGGTAAAACCAATGTTGGGCCTTGCTGGAGGAGTTTTATTCAAAGCGAACTGTCAAGGGGGTCCCATAAATCACCCAACCGCGTAAGGAACGCAAAATCCGAGAACATAACACCGGTATGACGGAAACTAGGGCGGCAAGAGTGGAACAAAAACACCAGGCATAAGGCCGAGTCTTCCACCCTTTACCAAGTATATAGATGCATTAATAATATAAGAGATATTGTGATATCCCAACCAAAATCCTGTCCACCATGGAGCAATCTTCAACTTCACCTGCAACTAGCAACGCTATAAGAGGGGCTGAGCAAAAACGGTAACATAGCCAAACAACGGTTTGCTAGGAAGGGTGTCAAAGGTTAGAGGTTCATGGCAATTTGGGAGGCTTGATGAGCAAACGATAGGTAACGCAGCATAGCGATAGAACGAAGCAACTAACATAGCAATGATAGTAGTGAGATCCAGGGTAGCGGTCATCTTGCCTGAAATCCCGCTAGGAAGAAGAACGCGTCCATGAAGAAGATGAAGCCACAAAGACGAACCAAGCATAGACGAACGAATCCTCACGATCGCAACAAAATAGGAACCATCGAGAAGAAACACACAACATAGTAAACACACCACACATAGACAAGACATGATGCACAACAAGCATGATGCAAGACAAAGCTACATGAAGCTACTCATGGCAAGAGATGATGCATACACGAGCAACACATCAAAGCAAGTTTAAATGAGGCCGGAAACAACATATAACAATTCCGGTAAGTCCTCATATGCAAGTTTCGAAATTGGTCCAGATCTGAATAAACCTTATGCTCAAGTTGTTAAACAGCAAGTTAAGATGCACCAAGATGATCTACACGAGATTCTAGTCAAGTTACATATAGAGTTCATTTAATTCGGAGCTACGGCCTAGAAGATATGAGCAAAACGAGTCAAACATGGCATCAAAATAACAGCAGAACAGGGACTGAAATCAGCAACATCATGAAGCCTAGTTTGCATGCTTGTTCTAGTCACCATATTGATCACAAAAATACATGGCGTACACCACTAAAAAGATGTAATGATGTAGTTCAAAACACATTTAGACATCAACCTGATAGGATGCACACATCAAACATGGCAAAAAAGACAAATGAGCATGTTCTGTTAACAGACAGCAGACAACATCATATAGCACTCTTGCAACAAAGATTCAGGCATCAAGATGAGCTCAAATGAACTTGATGCAATGGAATGAAATGAAGTACTCATTGAGACGAACAATTTTACATATTACACGCACAAAACAGAGCAGTATGCATGGAGTTATGATGCAATAAACAGGGCAACATTATGCAAAATATTTCGGGACAGGCAAAATTAGCACCTCGGGGAAAAGTCAACGCGGACGAGGTGGCGGCGGATCTCACTGGAATCTAGCCGGAGAAGGAAGGAGATGGCTGGAGACGGGCGGGGACGAGCTGGCCCGGCCGGATCCGGCGCGGCGGCGGCGTAGGGCGACGCGGGCCCCACGGCGGCGGGCTGGGCGGAGCCGGCCGAGAGGAGTGGCGGCGGTCACCGGAGGGCGCGGCGGCGGGGCAGCTCGGGACCGGCGCGGGCGTGCGGGAGCCGTGCCCGGGCCCGGTTGGCGGAGGGCGGCGCCGGCGGCGACCGGGAGCTTGGCGGCGGAGCTTGTGGCCGGCGGCGGGGAAGACGGGGGCCGGCCGGGCGGCGGAGGCGGCGGCCACTGGGCGAAGATCCGGCGCGGCGGCGCGGCTGGGCGGCGGCGCGGGCGAGGCGGGCGCCTCGGGCCCGGTCGCGGGCTGCGGCGGTGGCGGCTACGGGCCGGGAGGGCCCTGGACGGGCTCGCGGGCTCGCACGGCGGAGGAGAGAGAGAGAGGACCGGCGGGGGGACAGGTGTCGCGACGGGGTTGGAGCGGGAGGCGGCGGCGATGACGTGTCGACTTGTGGTTGGTTGGAGCGACGTGACCGGCGGACATGTCCGGCGCGGACAGACGTGTCCGGCGGCGCGAGGAGGAAGACGCTAGGGTTGGACTGCGCGAAAATTCGGGGAGGGGCACATATTTATAGATTCTGGGAGCTAAGAGAGTCCAAATGAGGAGTGGTTTTTGGCCACGTGATCGTGATCGAACGACCGAGAGCATGGAGGGGAGTTAGATGGGTTTTGGGCCAGTTTGGAAGGGCGTTGGGCTGCAAAGAGAAAGGGGGGTTTCGGGCTACGCGGTTAACCGTTGGAGTATCAAACGACCTCCAAATGGCACGAAACTTGACAGGCGGTCTACCGGTGGTATACCAAGGCCGCTTGGCAAGCCTAGGGCCATTCCGAGAAAGTTTAACGCCCACTCATGACAGGAGACAAAAGGGGAACGCCGGAGGACATAGGAGTGCCGGATTGCAAAACGGACAACGGGGAAAAAGCTCGGATGCATGAAACGAACACGTATGCAATGCAATGCACATGATGACATGATAAAATGCAACATGCAAGCAAATGACATGGCAATGACGGTGAATAACTGGCAGACACCTGGCGCAATGAATCCGAGGCATTACAGGCACGTGGTCATTGGATTATGTACTTTGATGGGGCTTTCTCGTTACAAGGTGCTGGTGCCGGTGTGCTGCTCATCGTGCCCACCGGAGAGCACCTCAAGTACGTAGTCCACATGCACTTTCCCTGGGAAAAATCGACAAACAACACCACAGAGAACGAGGGGCTGCTTGCCGGTCTCATGATCACGGTGGACCTCATAATTAGGAAGCTTATCGTCAAAGGAGACTCGCAACTTGTCATCAAGCAAGTCAACAAGGATTATGAGAGCCCGTTGATGGAGGCCTACATGGATGAAGTGAGGAAGTTGGAAGAGCGCTTTTACGGTCTGCAAGTGGAGCATGTTTCTCGAGCACAGAACGACATTGCTGATGAATAGTCAAAGCGCGCTGCCCTCAAGCTACCTGTGGAACCAGGTACCTTTGTGCTTCAGTTAACTCAGCCATCTGTTGACCCATCAGCCGGACAGAACAAGCGAAGGAAAGCAGGTCCCAGCAAGTACTTTCCCACTAAGCTCCCAGGAGTCGCCGATAAAGAAATTGCTGGGTACCCTAAGCTTGCCGGGGAGCAGCAGCCTCCGGCACGGCCCCAGGCCCTTCCGTAGAGACAGCTGCCCCCGCGACAGAAGACATGCCTTTAGTCCTTACCGTTGAGCGTCAGGCTCCAGCATGGGCGCAACATACAGTTCGATTCCTCCACAAAGGGGAGCTCCCTAAGGAGCAGGAAGAAGCAGAAATAGTAGCCGTTGAACATCTCCAACGTATCTATAATTTTTAATTGTTCCATGCTATTATATTACTTGTTTTGGATGTTTAATGGGCTTTACTATGCACTTTTATATTATTTTTGGGACTAACCTATTAACCGGAGGCCCAGTCCAAATTGCTATTTTTTTGCCTATTTCAGTGTTTTGCAAAAAAGGAATATCAAACGGAGTCCAAACGGAATGAAACTTTCGAGAGAGTTATTTTTGGAACAAACTCAAAATAGGAGACTTGGAGTGGATGTCCAGAAAGGTACGAGGCGGCCACGAGGCAGGAGGGCGCGTCCGGGGGGTAGGCGCGCCCCCACCCTTGTGGGCCCCTCGTGGCTCCCCTGACCGACTTACTTCGCCTATATATACTCACGTACCCTAAAAACATCCAGGAGCACCACGAAACCATATTTCCACCGCCGCAACCTTCTGTATGCGTGAGATCCCATCTTGGGGCCTTTTCCGGCGCTCCGCTGGAGGGGGGATCGATCATGGAGGGCTTCTACATCAACACCATAGCCTCTCCGATGGAGTGTGAGTAGTTTACCATAGACCTTCGGGTCCATAGTTATTAGCTAGATGGTTTCTTCTCTCTCTTTGGATCTCAATACAAAGTTCTCCTTGATCTTCTTGGAGATCTATTCGATGTAATTCTTTTTGTGGTGTGTTTGTCGAGATCCCATGAATTGTGGGTTTATGATCAAGATTATCCATGAACAATATTTGAATCCCCTCTGAATTCTTTTATATATTATTTGTTATCTTTGCAAGTCTCTTCGAATAATCAGTTTGGTTTGGCCTACTAGATTGATCTTTCTTGCAATAGGAGAAGTGCTTAGCTTTGGGTTCAATCTTGCGGTGTCCTTTCCCAGTGACAGCAGGGGCAGCAAGGCACGTATTGTATTGTTGCCGTCGAGGATAAAAAGTGTGGGTTTATATCATATTGCTTGAGTTTATCCCTCTACATAATGTCATCTTGCCTAATGCGTTACTCTGTTCTTATAACTTAATACTCTATATGCTTGCTGGATAGCAGTCGATGTGTGGAGTAATAGTAGTAGATGCTGTCGGTGTTCTGGGAACGGGGGTCCCCAGACTTGCCTGCCTGCGGCCTGCAGCGTGGCTCAAAGGGGGCCCAACACAGCCCATCTTCATCAACACAAGCTCAAGACCCTCGCGAGGGGCCAAGCCTCACGGGGCGGATGACAAGGAGCTTCCTCAGGCACGGCCTCGTCAGGCTGGCTCACGAGGAGGCGGAGAGTTTAAGGCGGGGTACCTCGCGAGGTGCCCATGACGCAAGCCATGACGACCGAGGGCGCCAGCCGGGCGCCAGCCCGCCCGGTGTCCTTCTTTCCTCTTTGGTGGAAGGGGAGCAAGCGCAGGAGAGAGCATCAAGCAAAGGCATCCATTTCGGTGCAACAAGACCAAGACTAGTCCGACGGCAGGATGGAGGTCACCGTGGAGCCCAAGTCGGCGTCACCACCAGAGCCTTTGACAGGCGAGGACCAACTTTAGTCAGGATAAGTGTATTAGATGTTTCCCTTCAAATTGGCCGATTGTTGGCGCCCTTCCCGCTCAATATTTGGGAAGAGGCCCAGGGCCTTCGCCTATAAATAGGACTAGCCACCCACAGGGTAGGAGAGGATCCGACGATAGAGGAATCTGGAGATAAGATAGGCATCTAGAATCAACCCTTCCAAAGGGACAACACCACCACAAGAACAGACCCTCGTGAGGCTGTTCTTCCTTGTATTGTTCATCATCAGCCCAAGAGGCAATCCACCATGCCACACACTGGAGTAGGGTATTACACCACAATGGTGGCCTGAACCAGTATAAACCCTGTGTCTCTTGTGTTGTTCTTCTTGTAGTTTAGATCCTAGCGATTCGGCGAGGAACAGGTAGGTAGAAGGCGAAACCTCCGCGTGCACCCCAGTGTTCGAACCTCAAGGGTCTGCCAGAACCCTAAATCCGACATTTGGCGCGCCAGGTAGGGGTGCGCCGGGATCCACCTTCCGCCACTTCGTGCCCCGCCGCATCATCATCACCATGTCCGGCGACCAAGCGGGCAACCCTGCCCCCTGGAGAGCTTGGCCCGCCGGCGTAGAGCCGCTCGCCCCGGGCGACCCAATGCCCTAGGCAGCTCGCGGTCCGCAAGGCGCTGCGGGCCGTGGGCGACACGGACAGACCTCGACAGCTCTCACACCGCGACAGACGCGGTCAGCAGCAAGAGCCTCCAACCACGCCGCGGCCACGACGCCATACACTCACCGGGAGCAGGCGAACTCAAGGGCCGTGCTCACGGTGGCCCGAGAGCTGCTGCAGTGCAGGCTGATGGAGGGCGGTCGCGACGTGCTGCTAGAGCGGGTGGCAGAGCTCCTGGGCTTCGCCGCCTCGGGGGCTCACCCCTTCTGCACCCAACTCCTGTCTCAGGCCCAGAGCAGCCCGCGCGGGGGCCCCACACGCGCCCGCGGGCTCCAAGGCTACCCCGGCACCAATGAAGCCGCCGACGCCGGGCCAGCAGCTGCCCTGACACCGCCCCCCGCTGGCGAAGAAGGATTCGTCACAACCCACGGCCCCAGTGGGCCGCCGCGCTACCACCCCCAGGTTGGCACATCAAGAAGAGCTGCATGGCGCGCGGAGCATTATGACATGGCCTTCAGGGTGGCGGCCCCCGAAGAGTACATGCCCCGCATGTTGGACCAAGGGCACCCGCGCGAGGGCGAACAAGGCTCGCTCCTCAGCCCAAGCTGGGGGGAAGAGGCACCAGAAGCTGAGCTCTTCCAAGAGCCCCGGGGCGGCCCCACCGGCCACACTGGAAGCGACGATTATCGGGTACCGCTAATTCCTCAGGAGCAGGCATACGCTAATCATGGGTCGCAGGAGGTGCAGGTCGCCGCAGCGAGCAACTGCCCCGCTCCCATAGCCTCCTACCCCTCAGGAGGAGGCATCGGGGGCTGCAGGGGAGGGGCCAAGATCCGACATCACCACCGCGGCGTTCAGAGCAAGGCGTTCCCAGGAGGTAGGCCCTCCGCTGGGGAGGGGCCACAGGGCCTGCCCCTGGTGGAGGACCCGTGGTCGTCGGGGGAACCGCTGGCGACAGCTCTACCCCATCGGCGGCGTCCTGGTTTCCGATCGTCGTTGATGGCACTAGAGTGTGGCGCAAGGCGGGGCCCTCGTCTGGCGATATGAAGCAAGGCCGGTACCTGTGAAGAAGGCCCAGCGCCTGTGAAGCTCGCGGCCCCGTGACACTCTCACGTAATAATGAGTGGAGCTGTACACGCCCCGGAGTCTCAGGGGTGCCGGCCTCAGGCCCTGGGGCTCCCTCCCACACCCAGTGGCAGCACTTAGCTCCGCGCTGGTGAGAAGACGTCCAAGACTAGACTAGGTGCCGGACACGGCCTTTTCTGCCTTCATTGCTTTTTCCCTTGGTTGTTGCTTTTCCCCGCTGGATTTAAGTTGGATTCAAATTTGAGATTTGCGTGTGTTCGGGGAAGGGGTGCTTAGTCTCGTTCGAGCAATATCTCGCGTTTCGGTTACGACCTAGCCTCAGCTGCCTCCCCTCGTGAGCCCCTCGTGAGCTGGGTCTGGCCTAGCTTGCGTGCAGCCCAGACTGCCGCCGCCATATCCTCTCAGGAGGCCCTTTCACTGCAGATCCTACGGATTCGATCAAGAGGCATTCGAGACACCACGTCCTCCCGCGTATTATCTCAGGACCCGCACGGGACAAAGGTAAACTAGCCATCCTGTTCTTCACCTAGCCAACCACTTGGAGCAGGCACGTGGGCAATACAGCACCCACTAGTACGCTGAACATAAGCTTTACATGAGGGGCACCCCCTCCCAAAATGCTCTTACAATCGGCAGGTCGAAAAGCCTGAGTTCTATTCATGCAGGGTAAGGAAACATGAGCAATGCGCGGTCACTCGGATAAATCCCCCAATGCATCCTCAGGAGCACCACCCGAAATGTCGCTGGCCTCACCATCGCCCTTTGCGTTGTCGCCGGCGGCGTCAGGGCCGTTCACCACGCCGCCCTCGTCGGCGGCCACAATCGCGTCATCCTCGTCTGAAGCGAAGGCCCTGGCAAGAGCGTCCACATTGTCTTCCACCCAGTCCGCCAGGTCACCCCGGATGGCCTGGGGAACTGGGGCGATGTCGGCATCAAAGTCGAAGTGAGGGTCCATGTTCTGGAGATGGCCGAAGACACGGTAGAAGGCGCGCCCGAGCAGGGCGCGGCTCCTTTCCTCCACCAACCTGTTGGCCCTGACCGGCCGCGCCTCCAGCTGCGTCACGATGTCGGTGAAGAACTGAAGATTGCCGGCGTAGTTGGTTGCATGCGGCGCGCTAGAGGCCGCCTCGCAGATGTTGCTCAAGGCCGTGTTGGCTCTCTCCTGAAGCGTGGTGAGCATGGGGGCATGCTCATGTTCCAAGAGCCACCGCTGGCGTATCTCGTCCGCATTCTGGCGCGCAACAGCCTCAGCCTCGTCCAGCCGTTGGCGAAGAAGAAGCACCTCGGCACGAGAAGTAGTCGACTCCCCCTGTGCCACTTCAAGTGAGACCCGCAAGGCATCAACCCATCGCGTCGCTTCCTCCAGCTTGGTCCTAAGGGCGGTGGTCCTACCTTTAGCCTCGGTCCGGATCAACCCCAGCCTCTCCTCGAACTCGCGCTCGAGGTTCGAGCGCGCCGTTGCCACCCAACGTCCGATCTCCTCCAAGACACGGGTTTCCCGCGCAGCGACATCATTCTCCTCTCGTGTCACCAAGCGCTCCCTTGTCTCCAGGCGTTCGTACTCACGTGCGCATTCGACAGCTTCCAGCGTCAGCGCTTCCTCACGCTTCTAGAGCTCCGCTGGGTCACCAGAAGTCACCTTCATCGACGCGAGGGCCGCCTCGCGCAGCTCCACCTGCTCCTCCAGTGAGTGGCACCGGGCCAGGAGTTCCCGTGCCCGCTCTTCCGTCGCCTCTCGCTGCTGGTCAGCTTCCCGGGCTTCCTCGACGGCCTGGGAACGGGCCACCCTAGAGGCCGCCAGCGACGCCTTGGCCTCTTCATCGTCAAGATTGCGTTGGCGGCGTGCGAGGGCGACTGCCGCCTCCAGCTCGCGCCTCTGCACGACCAAGTGCAGGCCCTCGGCCTCAAGGCGCGCATCTTCATCAGCAAGCTCCTCACCAAGCAGGCTCACCGCGTCAGCCGCCCTTCGAAGGAACCCTTGGCGGAGAGCGCGACGCTCCCGAGCGCACTCAAGTATGTCTTCCATGCCGTCATCCGCCCCAAGCAAGCGCCGGGGGGCACTGATTAGCGCTCCCCCTCCGGGCTGGGGGCTGGGGGCTGGCGCCCTCGAGGCGACCGGACGCGCCTCGCCAGGAGACCGGCCTGGGGCCAGTCCATCCCCAAGTGAAGATCGTTGGTAGTACCCCAGCCAATCACTGCCCACGACCAGACGAGAAGCCCACGACAGGCTGGCTGGGCCCCGAGAAGGCTCGCGAAGGAAGGTCATGAGGTGCGCGGGGCCGCGTTGCGCCTCGGGGTGATTCGTCTCTTCGATCGACCTCACCACAAGGGCTTTACTGCTCGGAGCGACTGGAGACGGTGGAGAAGGCGGAAGCGGGGGGGATGGCTCCTCAGTCATCTCCGTGAGCTCGGGAGGAAGGGACCTGTGGAGCAAGGATCAAGAAGGGCAGCAGGAGATTCTGGAGCTGGGAAGGGAGAAGACTTACTCATCGATGGCGAAGTACTTTCTACGCTTCAGCAGGCGACAAGGGTAATCGTCGCCCATGGCCTCCCTTCTCTTCCGGAGGGCCTCAAAGTCCACGCAGAAGCGTCCCAAGAGTTGAGCGCAGGGGTCAGCCTGCGACGAGGAGGGAACGTCAAGACGACCCGCATCAGGGGTGTCTACCTGATGCGCACCGCCGGTTGCCTCGCCAAGAAAAGCGGTCGGGGCCTCGGAGGCCTCAGCCCCAGGTGCAGCAGGCGGCTGCTCGCCGCCCTCAGGCTCGGCAGCACGGACCTCAGGGGACGCTCCCTCTTGAGCGCTTCCCGGTGTTGTTGCCCCGGCGGGGGCACCCTCGGCCTCCGGAGGTTCATGCCTCCCTGCTCCGCCACTTGAGGAAGAACCGCCTCGACCAATTGAAAGGGCGGCCACTGTCACTGGATTCCCTCGAGGCCCTTGGAGGCCGACGAGGCGCGGTCCCCATTCGTCGAAAACGGGCATCTGATTCACGAAGTCTCTCGTGCCCGAACAGAGGTACAACAAGGCCCCCCTTGCTGGATGCTGCCAGGGTTGGGGTCCCCAGTCAGAACCAAGAGCACCTTCCTCAATGCTTCAGGCGTCAGGTCCTCTTCCTGGTGCCTCATACGATCCCCGCGCCCGTTGAAGGCCCACATTCAGCGAGAGTGGCGCTGGAGAGGGGCGACCCGGTGTAGCAGGAACTCCGTCACCACCTTGGGCGCCGTCAAGTCAAGCGACCTCAAGCATCAAAGCGACGCCAGACGAAGAAGAGTTGGGGGCTCGTGAGCGTCTCCTAGCTCCAGCCCGAATTGGGGACAGCAGGCGAAGTCGGCTTCGACAGCAGTGGGCTGGGCACCCCCACGTCCACATACAGTCACCGCTCGCGGAACCCAGGCGCGGGCGGAGGAAGACCAAAGTCAATCCCTAAGGCCGCCGTCTCGGGTGCAGTGATGAAGCTCGCGCATCCCGAGCATTGGGTGGGGTCGACGAGGTGCGGAGCGAAGAAGTGGCGCAACAGGGCGACTGAAGGGATGATGCCAACCATAGCCTCGCAACCGAAGGCGAAGACCGCCAGAAGAGTAATGGAGTCAGGACCCAGATCCACCATGTGGATCTGATAATGGGAGAGCACGGCGTTGAAGAAATCCGAAAAGGGGGGAATTAGCCCCGCCCACAGGGCATCGACGAAATAAGGGACCTCGGTGATTATCCTATCGATGGAGAACCGAGACGCGGGCCAGGCCGTCATCCTCCCGCATTCATTGAAGATGGTGGCCAGGGCCGAACTAACCTTGCCCAAGCCCTCTCGATTGACTATGATCGACCGGTCCACGGCAGGGGCCACTGATGGCGGCGAGCAAGGCAAAGGCATGGGTCCCTTCCCTCTCCCCTTCTTCGTTGGAGCCATGGCGACGGAAGGGGGAAGGAAAGGTTCGAGATTGGCTTCGAAGCAGAAGCTGGAGTTCGAAAGGAGGAAGGACAGGGGGCGCATGAGCAACGGAAAGGGGAGTGGCCGTGTACAACTGCAAGTCCGCCTAGCCTGGCACCAAATGAGGAGGCGTGGGGGAACAGTGGCACCCACGTCCAATTAACCGCCACGCGGCGCCCAAGGCCGCAGGCTGTTAGGGCCCGCGACGCTTCGGACTTGCCCTTTCGCCTCTCTGCTCGGCCAAGTCCGGGCGCGCCTTGGGCCCGGGGGCTACTATCGGCGTTCTGGGAATGGGGGTCCCCAGAATTGCCTGCCTGCGGCCTGCGGCGTGGCTCAAAGGGGGCCCAGCACAGCCCATCTTCATCAACACAAGCTCAAGACCCTCGCGAGGGGCCAAGCCTCGTGGGGCGCACGACAAGGAGCTTCCTCAGGCACGGCCTCGTCAGGCGGGCTCACGAGAAGGAGGAAAGTTCAAGGCGGGGTACCTCGTGAGGTGCCCATGACGCAATCCATGACGATCGAGGGCACCAGCCGGGCGCCAGCCGGGCGCAGTGTCCTTCTTTCCTCTTTGGTGCATGGGGAGCAAGCGCAGGCGAGAGCATCAAGCAAATGCATCCATTTCGGTGCAACAAGAGCAAGACCAGTCCAACGGCAGGATGGAGGTCACCGTGGAGCCCAAGTCGGCGTCACCACCAGAGCCTTTGATAGGGGAGGACCAACTTTAGTCAGGATAAGTGTACTAGATGTTCCCCTTCAAATTGGCCAATTGTTGGCGCCCTTCCCGCTCAATATTTGGGAAGTGGCCCAGGGCCTTCGCCTATAAATAGGACTAGCCACCCACAGGGTAGGGCGAGAGATCCGACATAGAGGAATCTGGAGATAAGATAGGCATCTAGAATCAACCCTTCGGGACAACACCACCACAAGAACAGACCCTCGCGAGGCTGTTCTTCCTTGTATTGTTCATCATCAGCCCAAGAGGCAATCCACCATGCCACAAACCGGAGTAGGGTATTACACCACAATGGTGTCCTGAACCAGTATAAACCCTGTGTCTCTTGTGTTGTTCTTCTTGTAGTTTAGATCGTAGCGATTCGGCGAGGAACAGGTAGGTAGAAGGCGAAACCTCCGCGTGCACCCCAGTGTTCGAACCTCAAGGGTCTGCCAGAACACTAAATCCGAGATTTGGCGCGCCAGGTAGGGGTGCGCAGGGATCCACCTTCCGCCACTTCGTGCCCCGCCGCATCATCATCACCATGTCCGGCGACCAAGCGGGCAACCCTGCCCCCTGGAGAGCTTGGCCCGCAGGTGCAGAGCCGCTCGCCCTGGGCGACCCAACGCCCCAGGCAGCTCGCGGTCCCCAAGGCGCTGCGGGCCATGGGCGACACGGACAGACCCCAACAGCTCTCGCACCGCGACAGACGCGGTCAGCAGCAAGAGCCTCCAACCACGCCGCGGCCACGACGCCATACACTCACCGAGAGCAGGCGAACTCAAGGGCCGCGCTCACGGTGGCCCGAGAGCTGCTGCAGTGCAGGCTGATGGAGGGCAGTCGTGACGTGCTGCTAGAGCAGGTGGCAGAGCTCCTGGGCTTCGCCGCCTCGGGGGCTCACCCCTTCTGCACCCAACTCCCGTCTCAAGCCCAGAGCAGCCCGCACGGGGGCCCCACACACGCCCGCGGGCTCCAAGGCTACCCCGGCACCAATGAAGCCGCCGACGCCGGGCCAACGGCTGCCCTGATGTAGGGTATTACACCACAATGGTGGCCTGAACCAGTATAAACTTTGTGTCTCTTGTGTTGTTCTTCTTGTAGTTTAGATCCTAGCAATTCGGCGAGGAACAGGTAGGTAGAAGGCGAAACCTCCGCGCGCACCCCAGTGTTTGAACCTCAAGGGTCTGCCGGAACCCTAAATCCGATAGATGCAA
Organism: Triticum aestivum; assembly: GCF_018294505.1. NCBI lineage: Eukaryota > Viridiplantae > Streptophyta > Magnoliopsida > Poales > Poaceae > Triticum > Triticum aestivum. The sequence goes on along the minus strand of NC_057801.1, from coordinate 106,794,527 downwards.
AATCATTTCGATCTACTTGTCGCGGACGTGATGCCTATATACATGATCATGCCTAGATATTCTCATAATTATGAACTTTTCTATCAATTGCTCGACAGTAATTTGTTCACCCAATGTAATACTTATGCTATCTTGAGAGAAGCCACTAGTGAAACCTATGGCCCCCGGGTCTATTTTCCATCATATAAGTTTCCGATGTACTTTACTTTGCAATCTTTACTTTCCAATCTATATCATAAAAATACCAAAAATATTTATCTTATTATCTCTATCAGATCTCACTTTTGCAAGTGGCCGGGAAGGGATTGACAACCCCTTTATCGCGTTGGTTGCAAGGTTCTTATTTGTTTGTGTAGGTACGAGGGATTTGCATTAGCCTCCTACTGGATTGATACCTTTGGTTCTAAAAAAACTGAGGGAAATACTTACGCTACTTTGCTGCATCACCCTTTCCTCTTCAAGGGAAAACCAACGCATGCTCAAGATGTAGCAAGGAGGATTTTTGGTACCGTTGCCGGAGAGGTCTACGGACAAGTCAAGACATACCAAGTACCCATCACAAACCCTTATCCCTCGCATTACATTATTCGCCATTTGCCTCTCATTTTCCTCTCCCCCACTTCACCTTTGCCATTTTATTTGCCCTCTCTTTCTCCTTCACCTCTTTACCATTTGCCTTTCCTTCACCATGACCGAATAAAAAAGGGCTAAGGGTTCTCTCCTGGATTTTAGTGCTTTGGATAGTCCCTCTGTCCTCTCTAAGCTCATAAATAATGATGCGACGGAAAGACCTACCGGGGTCATAAATGAGAGTTTGGATGATTTTGATGAAGATGGTCCTGGAATTTTTCGTTATTTACTTGACGAGTCTTTAAAAGATCCTTGGGATAGTCTATTAAGGATCCGAGCTAGCTATGTGCCACAATATCAAATTGAGATATACCTAAAAAGCTTTTATGTTGGCTTACCCTCTTCGTTCAAGCAAGTTTTAGATTCTATTTTTGAAGAAGGTTTTCTTGAGGGGGATGCTATAGATACCTATGAAAAGATGAAAACTATATTTGGGCACCCCATGAGTGAGAAATTTGAATCCACCTCTCTTTTATGCTTTTATTAAAACGAAATTATCAAAGAGATGAAGGCTAGCTTAGATTCAAATTTCCGTAGTGAGCTTAATCTTTATTCCACCATTAATGGCAATGTGCTTTCCCAAAATAGAAAGATGAATGCTATAGATAAGAAATTTTCTCTTTTCTTTCCCAATACTAAAGATGGCAATACTTAGATGTATTCTCACTTTTATGCCTAGCTAGGGCCATTAAATGATAGCGCTTGTTGGGAGGCAACCAAATTTTATTTTTGTTCCTTGCTTTTTGTTCCTGTTTAGTAATAAATAATTCATCTAGACTCTTCAAGGGAAAACTAACGCATGCTCAAGAGGTAGCACCCGTCGGTCCAGCATGTACCAGTTTGTGGATGATGTCCTATACAGAAGGAGACCGAACGGCCTGAAATTGAAGTGTATTCCTTGGGAGGACGGACTGGAGCTGTTGGCAAAGATACATGGAGGCATATGTGGCTCCCACATAGGGTCAAGATCCCTTGCCGGCAAAGCATTCCGGCAAGGATTATTCTGGCCCAGTGCCCTCCAGGATGCGACAACACTAGTAACCAAGTGTGAAGTGTGCCAGTTCCATTCAAAGAAGCTTCATCAACCAGCCCAGGATCTTCAAACAATTCCTCTTTCCTGGCCATTTCCGGTCTGGGGGCTCGACATACTGGGCCCCTTTCCCCGTGCTATCGGGGGCTTTGAGTACTTGTACATTGCGATTGACAAGTTCAAAAAGTGGCCGAAAGTGGAGGCAGTGAAAAAGGTGACAACACAATCGACCGTCAAGTTCTTCAAGGGACTGGTTTGCCATTTTGGTGTGCCAAACAGAGTCATCACCGACAGAGGCACACAGTTCACGAGCCGCACTTTCATGCAGTATATCCAAGACCTTGGCAGCAAAGTTTGCTTTGCTTCTGTTGCTCATCCAAGAAGCAATGGTCAGGCAGAAAGGACAAATGCTGAAGTGTTGCAAGGCCTCAAAACGAGCACTTTCAACAGGCTACGCAAGTGTGGAAGGCAATGGATTGATGAATTGCCAATAGTTCTTTGGTCAATCCGAACGACACCAAATCGAGCCACTGGCCAGATACCCTTTGTCGTGGTATACGGGGCAGAAGCAGTTCTCCCCACAGAACTCATATACGGGTCACCTTGAGTGCTCGCTTATGATGAGCTTGAGTAAGAGCAGTTGCGCCAAGATGATGCAACGCTCCTTAGGAAGATCGTCTTCGAGCTGCTGTGTGAGCCGCTTGCTACCAGCAAGCCTTGCACCGCTACCATAGCCGCAAGGTTCATGCGTGAGGCCTTGAGGAAGGCGACCTTGTTCTTCGGCGCGTTCAGTCCGCCAAGAATTTAAACAAGTTGATGCCAAAGTGGGAAGGCCCTTATTGGGTAATACGAGTCACCAGGCCCGGCGCAGTCCGCTTGGATACTGAAGATGGCATTCCGGTGAGCAACTCCTGGAATATCGAACATCTTCGCAAGTTTTACCCGTAAGGAGCGGTTGTCGGGAGCCTCGACAACACCCTTTTGTACTAGCCTTGCCGGCAAGGCATGTAGCCCTATGTACAGAGCCAGGCGCAGACCCTGTGCGCAGCTGAATGACTCTTAGTATGTACAATTTCCTGCTAGTTTCCATGTTTATGTATATATATGTATGGATGCATGCTTGTCAAGGATATTGTGCTACCTTAGATCCTAGCAGGTACTGGGGACCGCCAAGGTTCTGTGCCCCCGTCCTCTCCTTCTTCCAGCCGCAGTGACAACGCTCTGGCAAGAAATTGAGAAGACTGCCCGGCACGTCGTCCCCGACAACCTAAACAGATAAAGTTCACCTCTTGTCCATCCATGTTCACAACTTGTGACTTGTGCATTATAAAACCTCGCCACTCTTTTTAGACTTAGGTGCTCCCATCCCTGATCCGAATGTTGCTTCGGTCAGAATGGTCGCAGTAGCCTTTGTTAATAAGAGAATGGCAGGGGGCTGGGCCCATTGTCTGTAACCCGACAGATGTGATTCTCTGGCAGGCACAAAGGGCACTGGCAAGATAGCTTGCCGGGAAAACTCATTTATTTTTTAAGGAGGCATTCACCTCCGCATGGACGTATACATGCATGGGTTCCCGGCAAAAGCTCATCTTTTTCATTGATATGCTGATACGAGTACAAATGTTGCAGGACATAAGCATGGGCCTACAGAATAAAAAAAGATAAGATTTAGCAAGTGCCTACAGAATAAAAAAAGATATGTGACCCATAATCCCTGTTCTTGCCCCTGTCCTCCCTAGGCAAGGCAGGTGAAGAAAGGTGACGGGCATGGGGAACGAGGTGATGGAGAGCTTGACGGGGAAGCCCGTCGACCACCGACGCCAGAGCCAGCAGGACGCAACCCCCAACAAGGTGTGTTACCGAGGAAGGAGGCGGAGCAGATGATGGTGCTGCCACTTATGGTCAGCTGGAGTCAGTGTCGTCGTCCTCCCACCCGTTGCCGTCGTTGTCGCTCGCACTGTCCTCCTCGTCACTGTAGTTCGAGGAGGAGCTTTCATCGTCGGTGGAACTCTCCACACAGCACCCTAAGCGGATTCCTAAGCTCCCAAAGACCTTGACGGAGAGCAGGCCGTTCTCCGTTAACTTGAAATGGAGAATGTGCCCCTCTGACAAGCTGTGGGTGTGTGCAAAAGTTTTCCACCCGCAGCGAAGGTACATGACGTGAAGGCGGGGGAAGCCGACATCGACCCACGTGCTGCCGTTTCCACAACCCCTCATGTGTAGCCTAAAGCCTACGGCGGATCCTGCTCCATCACCCCAGCGAACGGGGTAGGAAGGCGGAGATGACCACACATGCGCTTTTATAGCCTGATGAAGAACTCGTAAGGCTGATCTCCAACATGGCCGTCCATTGTAGGAGGGACCGCCAGCGGAAGCGCAGTCGGCGCGCAGCCCCGTGCTCCTCTTCCCCAAGCCCGTAGCAACCTCGGCCTCATCCCCTTCCTCTCCCCCTAGCGGCGGGCTCCGCTGCTGGAGGCTCTGGAGGAGGAGGAACGCGCTGTCGAGCAGAATCCCTCGTCACCGCCGTCGATGCGCCAGCCCACCCTCTCACCATGGCGAGTGGAAGAAAGATGCCAAGTAGAAGAAGGCGAGTGCGGAAAGGCACCATCCCTCACCATTTTTATAGAAGGGAAGTGCCGGAGCCTAGCCTCCCAGCCCAAGGGGCGGCTGCCCCGCACGACCAATGCAGCCTCCTGAGGTGCAAGGAATTGGGACCAACCCGCTACCCCAATCGAGCGACGCCTGGTTTCCTGCCTCGGCGTTATTGCCCATGTCCTCCGCATCCACCGCCTGCCCTTCCCAAGGCATAGGGGACACATGGCGAGCGAAAAGAGGCATGGGGACAGGTGGGGTGACCGTTTTCCACCCCGTGACCGTGGGGTGCGGCGCCATGCAGGCTGCGACCCGAGTCCACTTAGTAAATGAGTAGAGCCCCTGCAAATCCCTCTTTTTAATAAGGGAAGCATGAGCTGCCTCTTTAATATCGACTACGGGATGACGCAAGCATGCTGATGCCATCCCACGCACGACCCCCACGTCACGCACTCAACACAGATCGAAGGGAAGCGCAACTGGCAAAAAGTTAAGTCCCTGCCACGAGTGCCCACGCACTACTTTGGCCCTGGCCCAACTACGCCTTGCTCTCACGTGTGGCCCAGGCCCCGGGGCTCCTGTCGGTGTACAAAAGTATGGGTCCTTTCTGTACCCCTTACTTGTGCACGGGCAGCCATAGCCACACCTGTGGCTGGGTCTGGCAAGGCAGCAGAAGATAAAAATGCAAAGACCACCAAGACAGACACTCAAGATAGCAAACAAGGAGTAGAGGATGAGCTAGACCTCCCCCAGCAAGGCCCTTGCCAGAGCGACTCGTGCAGCCCCGGCAGGCTCCTTGCCGGAGCAACCTATGCAGCACCAGCAAGCCCATCACCCATGAGGGTGAGAGTTCTGACACCATCGACAACATTAAGACCAAGATTTGGGAACATGTGTGGTAGCATACATATCTTCATGAAGATTGATGGCCTGCAGGTCCACGTGGGACCAGAAGACGAAGACCCCCGGCAAGATCCTTGCCGGGGATAACTCCAAGGCCCCCGGCAAGCCTTGTCAGGGACAATCGCTAGGCCGCAGCCAGGCCCGCGCCCGACAAGGATTTGCCACCTCACCACCACTCCAGTTCGACGACTAGTGTGCCAACTAAGCAGGCGCCTGCGTGGCGGCTTGTAGATATTCGTGGAGGCTCTACCATCACGCCAACACATCAGCTAGTTAGCCAGCGTGGCACTGCATGCCTCCTCAGCCTGGACGCGTGTCAAAGCAAGGAGGGGCGGTGACGGACGGGGTAGCTTCTGTTGCCGTCCCCGATAAAGTAAGAGGGCACGTAGGCAATGGATTAAATGCGTTTCTTCTACTATGCCGAGCGATAAGCTCATACACTGTTGCTCACTTTCCACCTCCTGTGTGCCACTGTGGCGACCCCTTTGCGTATAAAAGGAGGCCCAAGGCCTACTGGGAGAAGATGCAGAATTTTTGGACTATGCATGCACCGCAGCTATTTCAAAAGCTCAAGAACACATATATCCAAACAAGCAGGACTAGGGTTTTATGCAACTTTGCGGCACGAACCTGGGTAAAAAAACCCTTTGTGCTGACTACTAGACCTACTCTTCGTGCATCTACTCCCCCCGCCGAACATAGAAGGGATTCCTGTGATCCCGTAGGTGTTCGTTTCCCCGACAGTGCTTGATATAGATTGAAATCCTACATGTCCTATTATTCTTGGTAGATCTTTCCTTAGAACGATTGGTGCAATTCTTGATATGAAAGGAGGAAACATTAGATTTCAATTTCCGTTAAGGAAGGGCATGGAACATTTTCCTAGAAAGAAAATCAAGTTTCCATATGAATCTATTATGAGAGCTACTTATGGATTGCATACAATAGATGATAATACCTAGATCTATGCTTTATGCCTAGCTAGGGACGTGCGCTTGTTGGGAGGCAACCCAATTTTATTTTTGCTCTTGCTTTTTGGTTCATGTTTTTGAATAAATATATCATCTAGCCTCTGGCTAGATGTGTTTTCATGTTTTAATTTAGTGTTTGTGCCTAGAATGTTGGGGATATCGCTTATGGAAACTTATCGGTCGACCCAAGATAAGGGGTAAATGGCCAGTTTATTGGCATATCGGCCGATTTTTCCCCATATCGGCTAATTTATCGGCCGACTTATCTTATTGGTTAGACAACAATAAGCGATAAATCGGCCAATTTATCAGAATATCGGAAGATATCTTGAACAGTGGTGCCAAGTAAGACCTTTGGGATAGTTTGGAACATTGGTGATTTGATCTTGCTGAAAAATAGAAACTTTTGCGCCCAATAAAATAATTTTCAAAAATCATGGTTTTGATCTGAAGTTTTTACACAAGATTGATATAAAAATTACCCAGGTTGTCCTAATTTTTCAGAATTTTTGGAGTTACACAAGTATACGATGTTTCCTGATTAGTACAGACTGTTCTGTTTTAGACAAATTCTGTTTTCATTGTGTTGTTTGCTTATTTTGATGAATCTATGGGTAGTATCGGGTTGTATGAACCATGGATAAGTTGGAATATAGTAGATATTACACTAATATAAATAAATAATGAGTTCACAACAGTACCAAAAAGTGGTGATTTATTTTCTTATACTAACGGATCTCATGAGTTTTCTGTTGAGTTTTGTGTTGTGAAGTTTTCAAGTTTTTGGTAAAGATTTGATGGACTATGGAATAAGGAGTGGCAAGAGCCTAAGCTTGGGGATGCCCAAGGCACCCCAAGGTAATATTCAAGGACAACAAAGCATCTAAGCTTGGGTATGCCCCGGATGGCATCCCCTCTGTCGTCTTCAATCCATCGGTAAATTTACTTGAGGCTATATTTTTATTCACGACATGATATGTGTTTTGCTTGGAGCGTATTGTATGATATGAGTCTTTGCATTTTAGTTTACCATAATCAGCCTTGCTGTACACACCTTTTGAGAGGGACACACATGACTCGTGAATCTATTAGAATACTCTATGTGCTTCACTTATATCTTTTGAGTTGCGCAGTTTTTGCTCTAGTGCTTCACTTATATCTTTTTAGAGCACAGCGGTGGCTTTATTTTATAGAAATTGTTGAACTCTCATGCTTCACTTATATTATTTTGAGAGTATCTCTAAATAGCATGGTAATTTCCTTAGGTTATGAATTTTGTCCTAATATGATAGGCATCAAAAGGAGATATAATAAAACTTTCACAAAGAGCATTGAATATATGAAAAGTTTGATTCCTTGCATTTGTTTTGAGATATGAATATGGTGATATAAGAGTCAGGCTAGTAGTAAATTTTGGAGTTAAATAAATAATTGCATTAAGGTTTGTGATTCCCGTAGCATGCACGTATGGTCTTCTAGTTATGTGACGAAGTTGGAGCGCAATTTATCCTTGATTATCTATCTTTGTGTGAGATCGGGTGCGCGCGGTGGTTAACTCCTACCAACCTATCCCCTTGGAGCATGCGCAGTAGTACTTTGCTTCAAGGGCTAATAGATTTTTTGCAATAAGTATGTGAGGTCTTTATGACTAATGTTAAGTCCATGCATTATACGCACTCTCAACCTTCCAGCTTTGCTAGCCACTATACTACCGCGTAACTTTCGCCGGTGCATTAAACCCACCTTATACCCTTCCCCAAAACAGCCACCACGCCTACCTATTATGGCATTTTCATAGCCATTCCAAGATATATTGCCATGTAACTTCCACCGTTCCGTTTATTATGACACATACCATCATTGTCATATTGCTTTGCATGATCATGTAGTTGGCATAGTATTTGTGGCTTTTGGCCACCGTTCATATTTTTTACACATGTCACTCTTGATCATTGCACATCCCGGTAGACTGCCGGAGGTATTCGTATAGATTCATATCTTTGTTCTAGTATCGAGTTGTAATTATTGAGTTGTAAGTAAATATAAGTGTGATGTCATCATTATTACAACATTTTCCCATGTGTGGTTATAAATAAAAGAGGCCAAAGAGCCCAAATAAAATAGGCCAAAGAGCCCACCAAAAAATGAGAGAAAAAAAGAGAAGGGACAATGTTACTATCATTTTCCAAATCTATGCTTCAAAGTAGCATCATGTTCTTTATGATAGAGAGTCTCCTATTTTGTCACTTTCATATACTACCAGTGGGAATTTTTCGTTATATAACTTGGCTTGTATATTCCAATGATGGGCTTCCTCAAATGCCCTAGGTCGTCATGAGCAAGCAAGTTGATGCACACCCACTAGTTTTCTTTTGAGATTTCATACACTTATAGCTCTAGTGCATACATCACATGGCAATCCCTACTCACTCAAATTGATATCAATTGATGGACATCTCCATAGTCCATTGATTTGCCTAGTTGATGTGAGACTTTCTCCCTTATTTTGTCTACTACCACTTTCTATTCCACCCATAGTGCTATGTCCATGGCTCATTCTCATCTATTGCGTCAAGAGTTGAAAAAGCTGAGGCGTGTTAAAAAGTATAGAACAATTGCTTGGCTGACACCGGGGTGGGCATGATTTATACTTTGTGCTGAGAAGAGGGAGCATAACAAGACTATATGATTTTGTAGGGATAACTTTCTTTATCCATGTTATTTTTCAAACTTAATGATTTGGTTTCTAATATGCTTGAAGTATTATTATTTTTATGTCAATGAACTTTTGTTTTGAATCATACAAATATGAATATTCATGCCAAAAAAGAGATTACTGTCGGTGTTCTGGGAATGGGGGTCCCCAGACTTGCCTACCTGCGGCCTGCGACGTGGCTCAAGCAGTGGCCCAGTGTGGCCCATCTTCATCAACTCAAGCCCAAGACCCTCGCGAGGTGCCAAGCCTCGCGGGGCGAACGACAAGAAGCTTCCTCAGGAGCGGCCTCGTCAGAGCGGCTCGCGAGGAGGCGGAGAGATCAAGGCAGGGGTACCTTGCGAGGTGCCCATGACGCAAGCCATGACGACAAAAGCCAGGCGGGCGCCGGCCTGCGCAGTGTCCTTGTTTCCTGTTTGGTGCAAAGGGGGCAAGCACAGGCCAAGGCATCAGACAAAGGCTACCGTTTCAGTGCAACAAGACCAAGACCAGCAGAGCGGCAGGATGGAGGTCACCATGGAGCCTAAGACGGCGTCATCGTTAGAGTCGTTGTCAGTCGAAGACCAACTTTAGTCAGGATAAGTGTACTAGATGTTCCCCTTCAAAATGGCCAATTGTTGGCGCCCTTCCCACTCAATATTTGGGAAGAGGGCAAGGGCCTCTCTTTATATATAGGGCTAGCCACCACAGTAGGAGGGGAGGACGAATCGACCCTTCCGAAGGGACAACACCACCACAAGAACATCCCTCGCGAGGCTGTTCTTCCTTTGTATTGTTCATCATTAGCCCCTAAGGCAATCCACCACACCACACACTAGAGTAGGGTATTACACCACAATGGTGGCCTCAACTAGTATAAACCCCGTGTCCCTCTTGTGTTCATCTTTCTAGCTTAGATTCCTTGCGAAGCTTTGGGACGTGAGTTGGTATAGGAGAGATCTCCGCGCGCACCCCAGAGTTCGAACCTCAAGGGTCTGCCGGAACCCGAAATCCTACATTTGGCGTGCCAGGTAGGGGTGTGCCGGAATCTTTTCTTCCGTAGTCTCGCGTTCCATCTCCTGTCACGTCCATGGCTGATGCTCGCCGAGCCCGCGCCGAGCGTCGGGCTGCTCTCGCCGCCCACATCGCCCAGACGGCTCCCGTCGGTGGGCCTCCCCTCCGTTCCCCGTCGCCTGCCGCCCACGCCGCCACCGGCCCAACGGGGAACGAGCAGCAGGCGTCGTCTCTGCATCCCTCGGTTTGGCGGGAAGGCCGCACCGCCACCCCGTCGCTGACTCTAGCAGGCTCATCGTCGCACGCTTGTCGCGCTCCTGCGGATGCGCACGCCGCGTTGCTCCTGGCGCGTGAGCTCCTGCACTACCGTCCTATCAACGACCTCTAGGAGGAGTGGCTCGCTTGCATCACCGAGCTCGTCAGCACCACAGGGGGCTGCCCTGCACCATCCCTCTCGCTCCATTGCCCTCCATCCTATGCAGGAAACGCAGCTCCGGAGGCGCCTCCACCGCCTCCTCCCCAAGAAGGCGCCCTGGCTCCAAGGTGCGCGGCCCCTGGACGGGACCCACCATGTCCAGCACCCGCGCAGCAAGAAAGGAGCTGCCAAGAAGTCCCTCGCCCTCAAGAAGGTGCTCGCGTGCTCCCTGTGCCAGCATGCCACGACCGCGTTCCTGCTCCAGCGCGCCAAGACCCCGCGCTGTTCCTGGCGGCGGCGCGTGGAGACCCCCCAGGATCAAGCACTGTGTCAGCAAAGGCCCCCAGTGGCTACCGCAGGCTGCCGCGCCTTCACCGCCGAGCTGTGCAGCATGGCCTGGCCGGGCAAGTTCAAGCCGGATCTGCCTCCTTACTACGACGGTACCGCCGACCCCACGGAGTTCCTCCAGCTCTATGAGCTGGGCATCAAGGCGGCCAACGGAGACGAAAAGGTCATGGAAAACTGGTTTCCCATGGCTCTCAAGGATGGCGCTCGCACTTGGCTCCTGAACCTGCCTCCCAGCACGATCTCCTCGTGGGACGAGATGCGCACTCGCTTCATCGCCAACTTCTAAGGTACTCGCGACCGGCCCCCAGCCATGAGTGACCTGCGCCGCATCAAGCAGCAACCAGGAGAGACCCTGCAGAAGTTCATCCAGTACGTCAACAACGCGCGACTCAAGATCCCCAGGGTGACTGAGGAGGCCCTCATCTCATCCTTTTCTGACGGCGTCAGAGACATCAAGATGAAAGAGGAGCTAGCAATCCATGAAGAGCTGTGCACATCCATGGAGCTTTTCAACTTGGCGACCAAGTGCGCCAGGGCTGAGGAGGGACGCCTATCCTTGCTCGAGCTTCCAGCTGCAGATCCTGAAGAGAAGAAGGCCAAGGCCAAGGACGTGAAGCGCAAGGGAGAAGTTGTGCTCGCAGCTGAGCCAGACACCAAGCATGGCAGAGATCAGCCGGAGTCGTCCAAGGGCAGCCGGTACTGCGTGTACCACGACCTCCACACTCACAACACCAGCGAATGTCAAGAGCTCAGGGCCGTGCGAGAAGGACGTGGCGGTTGGCGCCCCGAGCGCAGCGATCGAGGCTATGGCCGCGGAGGAGGAAGAGGTGGAGGATGATGGGAAGACCATGGCCCTCGCCAAGGGTGGTGTGACCGGCCTCGTGAGGCCCGCTGGCAGGACCAGCCTCGTGAGGGGGCCTGGAGGGATCAACCTCGTGAGGATCGCCCACAAGGCAACGCAGGCCTCCCTCCTTTGCCACCGCCACCAAGGAGGAATGAAGACCAGCATCAGGACGAGGGGGCTGGGGGCTTCCAGGAGCTGCAGGAGTCAAGAGTCATGCGCGGCAGCCGCCGCATACCCGTCGTAGCCCCCCATCCCGGCGAGGATGGTGGGCTGCGCGTCTGCATCGATGTGCCAGGGCTCAACCGAGCCGCCTCTCAGGAGCGCATCTGGCCCTCATGCGTGGGACATTGCGAGGGTCCACCTCACAGATACGTTCGCATGCCTCTCGGCCCGCCGAACGCGGCCGCTACTCATCAGCGCCTGCTGAGGAGCATTCTGGAGGCCCAGGAGGTCAGGCACTGCGCGGTCCTGGCAGATATGGAGATGGTCCTCGAGGAGCCGCCTACGCCCCTAGAGCCTCCCGAGGCTCTTGGTCCCGGGAGCTCGTGAGGACCGGCTTCCTCACCACGCGTCCTCCACTACTTCAACACTCCTTCATCTCCAACGATATCAAGTGACATCTTTCAAGTTCCATTTTCAGCTGGGAGCGCCCCCAGGGCTGCATCATTCCCAGGCCGCGTGGGTCCGTCCCTGCGGCGTGTATCTCTTTTGTTCATGTCTTTAGGTTACCTTGTTGGGGGCGCCCCCCGGACTGCATTATCCCCAAGCCGCTCGGGCCTGACCTAGTGGCATGTATCTTTCCCGCATCTATCTAGGTCTTGGGCCTCACATATTTGACCCGCTATGATTATTATCCGATGCCTCCCACGGCACCCTTTTTCTCCTTCATGCTAATCGCTTGCACGCTAAAAGGGGGGCACCTGAGCATCGCGACTCATAGGCTCTTACTGGCCCTCCAACCCTCACCTCCTGGCCTTGTCCAAGGCATCGCGGCCTGGCATACCAGCGACGGCTGAGCTCGCTTGAGGGCCGGGACCTGAGGATGTAGAGCGATGGCATCTAACCAATCTTGCGGGAGCACACTACAAACAAAGTCCCAGAGCCAGGCGCAACCCGCCTTGAGGTAGGGCCCCGTGAGTCCCGCGCTGGCTCACGGGTGCCCAAATACACCTCGTCAAGCCCTAGCGTGCCAGCCACTTGTCAGGGCGGGGCTGTACATGCCCCGGGGGCACCTCCCGAAGGGGGGGGGGCCCTCCCACGCACTAGCGGAAGCACCATGCTCTGCGCTGGCTGACGACACTGCCGAGGAGCGGCTATGCCTGTACACATACGGAAGCGCTGCGCTCTGCGTTGGTGATAAACAACTGAGGGCGGCCCACGGCCGCATCAACCTCAGGGAGCCCAGAGCTCAGTGTCCAGCCCTATTGTAACGCCTCCCCTCGGGAGCGCCACGCGAGGGGGCTGGACACGGGGGCTACGTGCGGGCCATGCCCGGGCGCACGCCACCCAGCCATGTCCCTCGGACCTGGTTTGTCGCGCGCCCCTCCCCGAGCGGAGCCAAGGTACGAAGACCGTTTGAGCGTCAAGGGGGACTCCTGAGCATCGCAACTCAGGAGCCTAACTGGTCACGTAGCCCCTCACCCCTTAGTCCTGTCCTGGTTTCCGGTCAGGGCTAACGGCGGCTGAGGTATGCGCGGGGCCGGGCCCTGCCGACGTAGAACGACAAATCCACTCCTATGCCCCCCTTCCCTATTTTGTTGTTTGCGTGTCAAGGGGGACTCTTGAGCATCACGACTCAGGAGCCTAATTGGTCACATAGCCCCTCACTCCTTGGTCCCGTCCTGGTTTCCGGTCGGGGCTAACGGCGGTGAGGTATGTGCGGGGCCGGGCCCTGCCGATGTAGAACACAAGCAAATAGGAGGGGAAAATGCAAATTCTAAGGAATTGAAAAGCAAATATTATAGGCCATAGGTTGTTTTCACAATGCCAAACACAAGTTTAAATGCCTCCACGAGGCATGATGCATGTTGCAAGAATTGAAACAGGACAAAAGTCGCGAAGGGGTCAATTTCCAGCGGCGCCGTCGCTTGTGGTGGGGTCGCGCTAGGCGGATCCACCTCCCGAAGCCGCGGAGCTGGAAGCATCTCGCCGGGACCTGGTGCTGAAGGCGCGGAACCTCGCCAACAAGGCCTCAGCTCGGCCCTTCACAGCCTCAGCAGCAGCAGCGGCAAGCTCACCGCTCACAGGTTCCAGCAGGCTGTCAAGGTCGACGTTGGGGTTGCGAAGGTAGACGTGACTCAGGACACGCATCAGCGTCGCAGAAGAATGGACACGCGCCTCGGCCTCGGCCGTGGGACCAAGGTCGTCTGCGACATCTTCAAGTGCACGGACCAGGAAGGGAAGCAGCTCGGCGGGGCCGTCCTCTGCGCCAGCCAACGGCTTCTCTAAGCCGCCATCATAAAGCATCTTCAGCGCGGCGCGAGCTTTCTCCTCCAGCATCACGAAGGCCACTTGATCCTCAGCCAAGACCTTCACCTTGCCGTCTAGCTCAATCCTCTCCGCCTTCAGCGCCTTCTCTAGCGTCTCCAACCGGCCACGATGGTCATCGAACTCAGCATCCCGATCCCTGACGGCAGCTTCACGAGTCTTCATCTCCTTCTCCTTCTCCTGGCAGTCGCGGACCTCCTTGGCGAGCTCGTCACGCAGGCCTTGCAGCTCGTCCTCCAGTGCCTTGCATCGGCTCTGGGACTCCATAGCGTCACCCAAGGCAGCATCTCGAGCGGCCTTGGCCTGGGAGGTGGCTTGCTTCTCCTCATCGAAGGCCGACACAGCCTGGCTCAGTGCCGCTCGGACGGAGGCGTTAGAACGGACCCAGCCAAAGGCTAGCTCCAGGCGTCCGGCCACCAGGCAGGGGTCGGCGCCCTAGAGATCTTCTTGCAGTCAGCTCAGTTCAGCAGTGGCATGGTCCAGGACGGTGGAAGGAGTGAGGGAAGCAGCAATCGGCGGACTACGAGGAGAAGACGGCAGCGTGATCACGGCATCAAGCGTCAGGGCCTTCTGAGCCCCGGCGGTCTCAGCAACGGCGTTAAGCGTGGCCGCCTCGGGAGTCTCCTGGGCTATGGGGACTGGATCCATGCCAGTGCGCCCCACCTAGGCTCGCGAGGATGACTGGACAGGGAGGCACGAGCCTCGCCGCCTCCTTTCCCCGCAGATGAAGGTGCAGCCCCCGCAGGCGAACTCGCCCCGAGCAGAGCCACCGAGGCCCCTTTCAACCTTTTTGCTGCAGGTGTCGGCCTAGCCAAAAGGATGCAGACGTCAAGCCTTGGCGACAGAAACGAGAAGCAAAACAGAAATCGAGCACTTAGTGGTCATCATTCGCGGACTCAAGCAGCCTCCGGCCGAACTTGAAGCCCGAAAGCCTACTACAGGGGTCAGCTTAGGGAGGTCCGGAAGCAGAGGGCACGTCAGGAGGGCTGGAGCTGGCTTCAGGCCGCCCGGGGACCAAAACAGATCCTCAGGGAATCAGCCCCATCCTGTCCTTCCTCGGGACCAAGGGCGAGTCCTCTCCGCCTCGCCTAGCACCGGCCTCGTTGTCGTCCGGCATGGAGCGGACGGCGTGGGACCTGCGCTAAGGGAAGGACGCCCACGACCCCTCGTCGGTTGCCTCAGAGTCGGGCTCTTCTTCCTCCTCCTCTTCTTCCTCCTTCCCTCCGCTGGAGTCGTCGGAGGACAAGTTCACCGTCGCCAGTGCCGCCAGATCCTCGGGAGCTTCTGCTGGCACCAGCCCCTCGCCATTGAAGGTGGGCATGGCGTTCACCACCTGCTCGCAGTCATCGTGAAGGAACAGGGGGATTGGAGCGCCCTCCGGGTTCGCCATGTCTCCCCCAACCAAGGAATGGAGGGCCGCGACCAGGGCCTCAGAGCTCAGGCGGAGGGTAGCATCTGCTTCCTCGAGCCTCCACAATGGGAGCGAGTGTTCCCGAAGTGGGGCCACCCGGTGCTCCAAGAACTCCCTCAGGAGCATAGCCCCGGCCAGCTTCGCCGCCACCAAGTTGCCTGGCCTCAGGTCCGCGTTCATCCTCTTCAGCACCACCTTCGCACGGGGGTCATCAAGCTCCATGCGAGACCACGCATCGACGGCCTTGGGCTGCCTCGTAAGCAGCACTAGTCGAGGGTGCATGCGCCCGACATCCACCATGACCCACTTGCTCCAAAAGCCGTCGATCCTCTTCCTAGTCTTTGATATGGCATTGGATTTGGAGTATGCGATAAAGCTCGCACATGTGGTGATGTGGGCACCAGAAACTCGGAGGGAAAAGTAATGGCGCAGCAGGGCCATTGAGGGCATCACACCAACGTGAGCCTCACAATAGTAGGCGAAAATCGCCAGGAGAAGAATAGAGTTGGGGTGGAGGTGTAGAGCTTGCAAGTTGTATTGGCAAAGAACAGCAAGGAAAAACTCAGAAAAAGGAGGCACCAGACCGACGATGATGGCGCTCACAAAGAGCGGGTTGAAGGTGCTCCCCTTGCCTTCAGGCTGGGCGGAGCCGATCTTGAGCATAGTCGCTACCTCGTTGCCCTGCACCACCATCATCAGGCGCGTGAGGGCGAGATTCTTCTCAGACACATTTGGGGGTTCCAGAGCCGGCGAGGACCTGGCCCCGGTCGGGGTCTTGCAAGGCGCCATGGCTCGCCGAAAGTGAGAGATTAAGGCAGATCTGGAGGATTTCGGAAGTGAGAAGGAGGAGAGCGAGAAAGGGGATCTGGAGCAAGACGGACGAGAGCAAAGAAAGTAAGCCTGGCCCGGGCCAGCCCTTTTGTCAGACGGACGGTTGCCGGGGCATCGTGGGGAAGCGGAGACGCCCACGTCCAATCAACTGCCATGCGGCGCCCAAGGTCGCAGGCTGTTGGGGCCCGCGGTGCTTCACACTTGCGCCTTCGCTTTTCTGCTAAGCCAAGTCCGGGCGCGCTTTGGGCCCGGGGTCTAGTGTCGGTGTTGTGTGAACGGGGGTCCCCAGACTTGCCTACCTACAGCCTGCGGCGTGGCTCAAGCAGTGGCCCAGTGCGGCCGATCTTCATCAACTCAAGCCCAAGACCCTCGCGAGGGGCCAAGCCTCGCGGGGAGGACGACAGGAAGCTTCCTCAGGAGCTGCCTCGTCAGAGCGGCTCGCGAGGAGGCGGACAGATCAAGGCAAGGGTACCTCGCGAGGTGCCCATGATGCAAGCATGACGACCAAAGCCAGGCGGGCGCCGGCCTACGCAGTGTCCTTGTTTCCTCTTTGGTGCAAAGGGGGCAAGCACAGGCCAAGGCATCAGGCCAAGGCTACCGTTTCGGTGCAACAAGACCAAGACCAGCAGAGCGGCAGGATGAAGGTCACCGTGGAGCCCAAGACGGCGTCATCGTCAGATTCTTTGGCAGTCAAAGACCAACTTTAGTCAGGATAAGTGTACTAGATGTTCCCCTTCAAAATGGCCAATTGTTGGCGCCCTTCCCGCTCAATATTTGGGAAGAGGGCCAGGGCCTCTCTCTATATATAGGGCTAGCCACCACAGTAGGAGGGGAGGACGAATCGACCCTTCCGAAGGGACAACACCACCACAAGAAATTTCCCTCGCGAGGATGTTCTTCCTTTGTATTGTTCATCATCAGCCCCTGAGGCAATCCACCACACCACACACTAGAGTAGGGTATTACACCACAATGGTGGCCTGAACCAGTATAAACCCCATGCCCTTCGTGTGTTCATCTTTCTAGCTTAGATTCCTTGCAAAGCTTTGGGACGTGAGTTGGTAGAGGAGAGATCTCCGCGCGCACCCCAGAGTTCAAACCTCAAGGGTCTGCCGGAACCCAAAATCCGACAATTACATTGCTAAATATGTTGGGTAGCATTCCACATCAAATTCTGTTTTTATCATTTACCTACTCGAGGACGAGCTAGAATTAAGCTTGGGGATGCTTGATACGTCTGCAACGTATCTATAATTTTTTATTGTTCCATGCTATTATATTATCTATATTGGAAGTTTTTATATGCATTAATATGCTATTTTATATTATTTTTGGGACTAACGTATTAACCTAGAGCCCAGTGTCAGTTTCCGTTTTTTCCTTGTTTTTGAGTTTTACAGAAAAGGAATATCAAACGGAGTCCAAACGGAATAAAACTTTCGCAATGATTTTTCTTGGACCAGAAGACACCTACGGGACTTGGAGAGGAGGTCAGAAGACCTACGAGTAGACAACAAGTCATAGGGGCGCACCCTAGGGGAGGGGGCGTCCCCTGGATTGTGGTCTCCCTAGAGGTCCTCCAACCCTAATTCTTGGCCTATAAAGTCAGAAATATTCCGAAACTACCAGAAGTGTCCACCAAAATACTTTTCCGCCGCTGCAGGTCTCTGACCTTGTGAGATCCCATCTAGAGGCCTTTTCTGGTACTCGGCCAGAGGGGGATTCGATCACGGAGGGCTTCTACATCAACCTTATTGCCCTTCTGATGAAGCTTGAGTAGTTTACCACAGACCTACGGGTCCATAGTTAGTAGCTAGATGGCTTCTTCTCTCTCTTTGATCTTCAATACAATGTTCTCCTTGATGTTCTTGCAGTTCTATCCAACGTAATATTCTTTTGTGGTGTGTTTGTCGAGATCCGATGAATTGTGGATTTATGACCAGATTATCCATGAATATTATTTGAATCTTCTCTGAATTCTTATATGCATGATTTAATATCTTTGTATTTCTCTTTGAATTACTTGTTTGGTTTGGCCAACTAAATTGGTAGTTCTTGCAATGGGAGAGGTGCTTAGTTTTGGGTTCTATCTTGCAGTGTCCTCATCCAGTGACATAGTAGGGGTAATGAGGGACATATTGTATTGTTGCCATCAAGGGTAAAAAGATGGGGTTTTCATCATATTGCTTGAGTTTATCCCGCTATATCATGTCGTCTTACTTAAAGTGTTACTCTGTTCCCTTGAACTTAATACTCTAGATGCAGGCAGGAGTCGGTCGATGTGTGGAGTAATAGTAGTAGACGCGGGAAGGAGTCGGTCTACTTGACACGGGCGTGATGCCTATATTCATAATCATTGCCTTGGATATCGTCATAACTTTGCGCATTTCTATTAATTGCTCAACAGTAATTTTTCACCCACTGTATTATTTTGTTTCAAGAGAGAAGCCTCTAGTGAAACCTATGGCCCCCGGGTTTATTTTCCACCATATATTTTCAGATCAATAAACTAAAAATACCTCGCTGAGTTTTATTTACTTTTATTTTCTTTTATGTTTTAGAAATATTTTATATCTATCTTTATGAAATCTCACCTTTGCATGTAACCGTGAAGGGATTGTCAATCCGTTTATCGCGTTGGGTGCAAGTGTTTGATTGTTTGTGCAGGTGCATAGATTGGGGAGTTGCTTGTATATCATACTGGATTGATACCTTGGTTCTTAACTGAGGGAAATACTTATCACTACTTTGGTGCATCACCCTTTCCTCTTCAAGGGAAAAACCAATGCAAGCTCAAGAAGTAGCAGTCCCATGCCCTACTCTACCTTGTCGGATACCGGGCCAACACTCTGAGGAGCACAGCCGACAGCCGGACATGGCCACGGCAGAACTGGGCGAGCTCTAGTTAGATTAGGTTGATGCGGAATGTTGCATGGAAAACAAAAAATTTCTACGTACACGCAAGATCTATCCATGGAGATGCATAGCTACGAAAGGGGGAGAGAATTTTCATACCCTTGAAGATCGCTAAGCGGAAGCGTTTATCAACGCGGTTGATGTAGTCGTACACCTTCACGATCCGTCCCGATCAAGTACAAAACATACGGCACCTCCGCATTCAGCACACTTTTAGCTCGATGACGTCCTTTCCTTCTTGATCCAGCAAGAGGGGCAAAGTAGTAGATGAGTTCCGACAGCACAACAGTGTGGTGACGATTGTGGTGAAGAACAATCTTTGTAGGGCTTTGCCAAGCACAACGGAAATTATGATGGAGGATAAACTAGAGGGGGCGGGGTTGCCGGCACACGGCTTGGTGAATCTTGATGTGTTTCGGGTACTAGCCCTGCCCCTCTATTTATATGTTGAGCCCTTGAATCGTTTCTTGGAGAAAGAACCTCCTCAAAATCGGTTTAGCCCGCAAGGCAAGAGTCCTTCTCGGACTCCAGGACCTAGACGCCAGGGTCCTTGGCATCTTGCCCCAGACGCCAGGATTCCTGGTGTCTGGCCCCTTGGCCTCCACGAAACTGCCTTTTGCACCTTCCTAAAGCTCCGTGGGCTTTACCCGTTGGCCCAAATAAAGTGTTCTCATACACTATTGCAAGATGCTGCTAATGCGGCACTACGATTAGAGACCCTTTGACAAAACTGTGTGTGATGCATTAATCGCAAATGGTGGTGTTAAAAAACCGTCAAAAAAGGTCCAAAACGTTTGCGATGACAGATGCATCAAACACAGTCCAGATTTTAGTTCCGTGTGTGATGTAGGGCATACGGTTGAGTGCAATTAACTGTTTGTGATGAGGAGCAACAAAAGAAACGGGCAGCCAGATGAAGGTGTGTGCGATAAACAGCATAGAGCTCACTAGGATGAACTGTTTGTGATTAGGCAACACAAAAGAAACAGTCAGCCAAATCAAGGTGTGTGCAATATACGGCATGCGGTTCACGCGGATGAACTGTTTGTGTTGAGACAAGAGAACATAAACGGTTCAATATAAAAGATGTGTGTGATACGGGGCAAACAGGTCTGTAATCAGAGATGTGTTCGAAGACCGATAATAAAACAGACGATTGTTGCTAATAAGACGCGTGTGTTGTGCGATGGGATTGCATACGGAACAACAACATATATATTACATGCATGATTAATAACCTAACTAAACATCCAATTGCATAGGTGGCTACTACAACCATGGCATTTGCACACACCAAAGTAAACTATTACATGCATAATTTCATATGTGGCTACTACACACATGACACTTCCACACATCAATAAAGTAGACTATATATTACATGCATGATTAACTAGCATAAACGATCATATAATCATCATCTACTTCTTGTGACGCTTGCTCTGCTTGTGGCTCGATCCGGGCTTGTCGATTTGGGTAACGAGGCACTTCCTAATGTCAACAATCCACTTGTGCATCTCGAAGCATGTGTATATGCTCTTGGCCGCAAACCTGAGGTGAGGTTCATCCAGTCGCCGCGTCCAGGCCCAGTGCCAGGATACGGCACTTGTTCTCTGGGCATCCTGCTTCATGTTTTCGTAGTATGGGTCGATGATGACCGAGGCGAGTTCGACCATGGAGTCCTTCATCGTGCTTCCCCAGACCATGTAGTGGTCATGGATTTCGACAAGGTTCTCGCAGGCCAAGCCTGTAACACTGAGCGCTTTTACATCGTTGGTGGTTTCCACCGTGGCGAACTTGTAGTCAGTGTTGTTGACAAACCTGTTGAAACAGTCGCAAGGCTCTCTGGCCATGCAGTAGTGGTAGATGAGGACATGGTGGCGCACGCACAATGGGGCGACGACAACCTTTTGATCTATGCCAGGACTACTGTCGGTGTACTGGAGGTTGATGTCGACCACCTTGTACTTGTCTCCAGCAAGCAACTTCTCAACGGTGTTGATGTAGTCGTCCACCATGGCTGGGTCGATGGTGTACACCACTGAGAGATCCGTCTCCCTCGCGTGGGTCTCCACTTTATGCTCGCCGAACTCCATTGGAGCGCCACTAGACATCCCCTCTCTATATGTCGTCGTGGGTGTGCTTGTTGTGTTGTGGGCGCGATCGAAAGGTTGAATGGAATAAGGCTATAATGGCCGCAGGAATTAAAGGGGAGGCCGGACGACACGTCCTGATGGCAGTTCTAATTCGCAGCGCGTAACTCCATCGTGCCGCATGTAACTGCATCGCATGGCAATGCGCGCGGCGCATCCGCATGCATATGGGGCCCCTGAGGTGATCGTGCGCAGGCCCAACCACTGGCAGAGCGCGCGTGGAGGGACGCAAGCAGAGCGCTCCGCGGTCGCCTCAACGGCGAGCAACCATATATATGCATTTAGCAGTTGAACACGCAAGGGAAAGTTGTCCACAACCCTAGCGCGCCGACGGATGCGAGCAGAGCGTGCCGTGGCGCCTAACGGTTGAACTGTTTGTATAGATTAAGCACGATGGCTTAATCTATGAATGAAATATATGCTTAATTACTGAATTTTAGTTGCAAAAATTAGATAGTGCTAGTGATTTTTAGCTGCATATTTTGACAAATCGCCATTGGAACCGCTGGATGTCCTCTGTGTATGTGTCGTCGTGGGTGTGCTTATTGTCTCATGCGCCGGCCCCAAACACTATCAGCACAACTTATAAATTGATAGGATGGAGTACTAGTTACAGTGATGCATATAATTAAGCAAAGGGATCACACATGTCTATATTGACTGGAATGAGAATGCAATAGCACAACGAGAATTAAGGAGGCAAGAAGAAAGATGCACCCATCAACGTACGACCTCCTCCTCCTCAACTCAGTGCGCCGGGCCACCGACCGGTGGCTAAGGATCGGCGGCTTTTGTGGCGAGGTCAAGGTGCTTATCACCAAAGGCATCCAAGGCTTCCAGCCAGTTGAAGAGGGCCAACATCATAGCGTCCTCACTGGCCTTGTAGATACCTATGTACACGATTTGCTCGAACACGTGGATGTGTAGGTCGACGAATTCTTGCAGGGCGAGGAGCCTCGCAGTGAACACGACCTCCATGTGGACATTCTTCGTGGCATCGGCGGGCAGTCGCAGGGCCACCAATGCTTGAAAGAGGTTCCGACCATGGAGGCCACTTAGGGTGGCAGGCAATGAGGAGCCCGAGCGCGCAGGGTGGAGGAGTACGACGATGTCGTACGCGAGCTTCTTGACGATGGCGAACTTGTTGGTGGTGGCAACGATCATCTGGTCCAACTAAAAGTCGTAGCTGGCGTCGACGACGGCAATCCACCAGCCGATCGCCAACACCGTCTGGAGACGATCCTTGGTGCCATGCCGTAGGCCGGCGTCGTGGACCGTCTAGCACAGCCGCTGGCCGCTTGCGCGCATCGCCGCCATGGGTCTGGAGTGAGCACTTTTGCGCTTAGTGTAGGTTCTTAGGCAAATGCTTAGGTGCATACGATGTGGTAGATGCATTGGAACGGATGGGCGCCTTTATATGAGTGCAAACTGCGTTGCATTCACATCGTGCTGCCTCTTTTCCCGTTCCTCCTCCCATTACTTCCCTCATGCATTCATGATGCTAATTGAAGGAGGGTGCATCATTGGCCATTCAACATTTTGGGAACCGCTACCCTCACCCTCGTCTGCACTGAAGCCGTATTGGGAACTACGCCACCCACTGCACGCCTGGCTGAACACGCCTCCTCGCCTCCATCTATGCTTAATTACTGAATTTTAGTTGCAAAAAATAGATAGTGCTAGTGATTTTTAGCTTCATATTTTGACAAATCGCTGTGTTACAAGGTTGACAAATGGCAATGTTACTAGATCAACAAATGTCAATCTTTCTAGTTTGACAAATGGCAACATACCCAATATGATAGATGCAAATCTTACCAAATTGTTTGTAAAGTGGTAGCACACAGGTCATCCAAAACACCCATTTGTATTGAAGAGATGCACAAATCCTGCTCTCACTTTGCATACGGGTGTTGTTTCTAAAACGTTTGCAATCAAGAGCCATTAAAACCTATAGCCATTAAAAACCAAGACACGTGGCATCACTTGAATGGTTAAAATTTGAATTATACACATAAATGCATTGAAAAACTTAATTAATGCATAAAAATGTCCAAACGAACCCCAAAAAATCCCAAAAATTGACATAACACTACTGTTGTTCTATGTTGACATGAGAAAAAAATTCAAAGCAATAAGAGGCAACGGATATCGTTTTTTCCCCAATGGTGGGACGTTCCCTACCGAAACCATCAGGCTTGTTGTGAGTGATGATGTCCTGGACTAGAGGGTACTCACACGTCGTCTCCCAATCAGTTAGATTGGGCCGAGGACCCCCATGGTCGTATACTCATGGGCCAGTTCGGACAATTGCCGCATACAAGGAAGATTCCACAAGACTTGGTGATCAAGACAAGGACTCCTCTCCACCGGCGTATTCGGCTAGGAGTCTTGTTATCCTAGTCCTCTGGTACATTATATAAACTGAGGCCAGGCTAGCCGATAGATTATGACATTACTCATCATAACTCTAGGGTTTAGACCACAACATATGATCTCAAGGTAGATCAACTCTTGTAACCCATATACTCATTAAAGTCAATCAAGCAGCATGTAGGGTATTATCTCATCAAGAGAGCCTGAAGCTGGGTAAAATCCCGTGTTCATGTTACCATTGATCCTAAGACGCACAGGTTGGGATCCCCAATCCGAGATCCGCCGGTTTTGACACCGACATTGGTGCTTTCATTGAGAGTTACGCTGTGTGATCGTCAAAAGGATCAATGGCTTGACTGCAGGTCAACTGCAACGTCGGCTTCTTCGTCACCAGCTCGACTGGTCACCTTGGCTTGACCGAGGACTGCGCCCCACCTCCGATCGTCATGTTCAGACGAGGGCCTTCGTCAACATCAACTCCGATCTCTATTGAGATCATGGATGAGTCATCCATGGAGCTTGGGGGCTCAACGTTAACATTGCCCTCGGGCGACCGTGCTATTTTTCTGGACAGCAAACTCATACCCGCCGCCAGCGCCTCCTTGAGTGTCACCTACACGATTGCTTCGGTGGAATTATGCGGAATTAAGTCTACAACAACCTTGCAAAAACTTGTCGAGTTCCGATGGAGGAATCTCCGGCAATCTCCGATATATCGGAGCCCTGTTGAATTTGGACGAGAATCCAGACGAGTTTGGAGTGTGGTGTCCAGCATGTAGCTCAGACGTCCTTTGGATGATCCAACCTTTAATCGGCTATGAAATTCCTATATCTACCACCTGTCAAAAATTCAGCTCGATCCGACCGTCCAAACTCCGGGAACCTTCCAATTAGTGCATCACTTTTTGGATCTGTTTTTTGCGCGAGAACGAATCCGACCCGAGTTCATCTTCTTTATGAACGGGATTTCGGACATCCTTTTTGAAGGAAGTTTTCGTATGGGGTATTGTGTTTTATTCTCAAACACATCCCACTAGTATTAGAAGTATTCTTACAATACGAACTTCACCGTCGCGTCGGTGTCAAACCAGCCCGACAACATCACTCCACGGCAGCCGACCTGCGTTAGACACGTCGTCACTTTGTTGAGCCGAGCTCAACTTCTTCGGATCATCATCTCGGCCAGCCGAACAATAGTTCGGCATCGTGAAGGATAAATCGTCACCAACATCGCCCCCCCACGGATTACACAGAGTGGGCACACCAGCATCGCCGCGCGGTCACTTCATCAAGCCAGCATTGATCGCGTCACAAGTTACGACCTGCGTCGGCATAGCCGCACTGTTGCTTCTTCTAGCCAATGTCCATCACGCCGAACTACTTCAACACCTCGGTTGACACGGCAGCTGCAACATGTCCTTATCGACCTGCTCCATCACCTCGGCTAGATCGAGGACTTCGCCATCTCTTCATCAACTTACTTCGGAGACTTCGGCGTCACCAGCCGACCAGCTTCATCACATTAGCTGGACCACGGGCTTCGCCGTGGCGAGCCAACCTTTGCCAGGATCGCCATGACATCGCTTCATCACCCATCAGGCAATGGGTGTGCAGATCGAGTCCTAATTTTGGGAGTAAACTTTCTTCGGACCGCTACAACAAATAAACCAGGTGCTATTAATCCTAGCAATTTTTGCTCGTTTGGGTTCATTTTTCCCAAGGAATTATTACTCTGCTTTGTTCCATCATCTATACACAGGTCTATCAAATGGTGGCCGCATTAGTGACGATTGCGTGGTGGTTCGGTCTGTTTCCGTGCATAGTTCGGCAAACGCCGTATCCGGAACTCGGACCGACCTGTGAATTCGGGCTTTGTCACACTTTCACTACGCCACGCCGACGCCCTGCATCGACATTGACATCAACGCTCAGGCCATATCTATTTCATTATTTACATCACTTGTATTAAATACCTAGAATAATTTTTTAATATACATTATTATCTTTATTTGTCATTACTTTTGGTTTGCGCTATTTTATCTGTGCAGCCAATTGACTCAGACTGAGCTGCACTGTCGCCTCCTTCGACCGAATTGTGTTGTCGCCTTGGCGCGCTGACCTGCTCCATTACCGCGGCTGGACTGGGGGCTTCATCTTCTCGGAGTGCCGAACTCTCTGCTCGGCCACCTCGGGACTAGCCTGGAGGCTGGAACCTTGTCCCGCATCAAGCTCGGACCATGTCATGAATGCCGAACATATCAACTAGCTAAGTCGCGTTCATGCTCAGAAACTTTCAGTTTTAAATTTTGTTCGGTTCGACCAAGCTTTAGCCTTTTTTGGCAAAAAGTTGTTTGTGAAAAAAATTCCTTGTCATAACTTTGTTTGTGACACACAAATTCAAATACCTCGTGAACTTGGGGGCTTCCTTTATGAAGCTTTTCCTCTTGCATATGATTATACTTGTACGAATTTGTTCCTTGTTCGTGTATTACACCACAATATGCACCATATTGACTTAAGTTGTTCCGCAAGCTGGGTTGCTTGGCTCTTGTGCTTACCCCTACGTTCCCGATTGTTCGGCTAGGGAGTAAAGGAAGCACCTCTGCGATTGTCACGACCGGGTCATCCGAGCTTTGACCTCAGACTAGGTGAAGCTGAAAGCTAGCGCTCTTATTGTTTTCAATCATGGTCGGCACACAATGGAACTCATGAGTATAAAAAATCTATTGCACAGGTCTCATAATAACAATGAGCAACCGAAGAAAGGTATCGGTGAGGGTACTATTTTCTTCGAAGATTCTTCTTACACTTTGTTAGTAATATAGCATAAGTTCCCTGAGCGTGCTTTGTCTGTTATAGCCTTATGGCATGATTGCCTGGTTGTCGGAAACACTGTCGTTATTCTCGACAGGTGGAGTACATAACACTTTTCGGTCCTTGACCGAAGCGGGAGAAGCCGATGGTCGGTTAAGACGCATTTACAATTCAGGTGAGCACAGATATGATATAAGTACTTCGGTACACACAATCATTATAACATAAACTTCTTTTACCCAAGTCACTCGGGGGCTCTTAAATTTTATGTGAGCTGTTTTATAATAAGTGTTCTTCTTCCTAGTCATTGCAAAGTCTTTTTTCTATCACTCCTTTTTTCGACGAGAGTGTGTGGTCAATAGCAGGGGAGCCTAATTTCCCTCTCAAAGCCGCTAAAGTTTGCTAAACTGGCCTAACAAGAAGTACTCCGCCTTCGGGATAGGAGGTTGAAGCCATGGGCTGACCCGCTTGAAGTCTTGAGATAGGATGTGTCATGTTAAGGCACGACAGAAGCACAATTTTTTTTCTAAGACCAATTTTCTGATTGGCACCGAACAATTGATCTAGTTCAGACGTCAAGTTTTTACTGACGTTTTTTTGGTTTTCCAATCCTATAGCACTTTTCAACTATTTGTGTGTTTTCCGCATGAGTCTCGCAGTGCAACGCCGGACACCTTTAGAGATTCGACTAAAATTCTCGGATATTGCTACATATGCATCGGTTTCAAATTGTGTCTTTGGTCAATAGTTGGGTTGCCCGGCTCCTATGCTTGCCTTCTACGTTCCGCTTTGTTCGTCTAGGTGTGCAAATGGAGAACCACTACGATTGTGCTTCCAGCTCGCATGGTTAAGCAGCTCAGTGGAGAAAGCCGAAAACTGACTGTCACAATAAGCGTAAACTGGTCAGCAATCCGATCACTATATTAAATGACAGGCCGTTCATAACATTAGCCGAAGTGTTTACGGCTTGACCTCGGCTATTGCCGAACACTAAGCGTGGGGCTACTTGCTGGCCTCCCAACTTTAAGCTCCTATGACTAAGTGAAAGTTATAAAGCCCGCATATCTGATTGCCTCGTTTCCGCTAACACAACCGCCTTCGGGCACCGAGACGTCGGCTAAGGGTTGTTTTGTTATTTCGGAAACACCCTGCGTAGCATCTACAAGGGGGTAGAAGCCGACGATGGGCCACTTTTAGATTATAAACGGTCGCAACGGAAGTGAAAATTTGGGTTCATTTAGACCACAGAGTTTGGAAGCCTTCCCTGAACTAAATCCTCAGTATTTTCCTCCCACATTGATCGGAGCTGAGGTTTCATGATCATGCTTAGCATGACAACCCAAAGAAAGGAACCTATAGCGGGACTATTTTCTTTGGACGACGTTTCTTATGTTAAACAATTATATAACATGTCTCTCTGCGTAACTTTGTTTATAAAACCGTATGACCGGATTGCTTTGTTTGCCGTAAATCTTTGCCCTCATAAAGGCTTTATAAAGTTGGACAAACACTCTTCGGCTGCTGGCCGAGGAGGTTGAAGCCGATGGTCGGTCAAGAAAGTTTTGTACAATGCGGATCCAAGCTTAATGATGTAAAGTACCTAGATACATAGAGTCATTACACATAATTTGTGATTTTACTATGGATATCGATCCTTAATTCGGCCTCTCGTGCCTGCATTAAGGCTCGGGGGCTACTAGGCTTCGGGCTTATTATTTAAAAATATTAAAAGGGCACATCGATCCCCTGATCTGGTGTTTCCACCCGACCAGTGTCTCGGGGGCTACTGCATTGACAATCCAATGCAGAAAATTTAAAGCGCAATATAGTTTTCGAGGAGATTATTATCCTCAGGATGGTCGGCTGCACCCAACCTGAGTCTCGAGGACTTTGCACACCGCGTTTCTATTCCTAAGTATGCTGCCGAGCTGGGAATTGATCCTCGGGCTGATTTTATGAATTGACCTGAGTCTCAGGGGCTACTAGGGTCAGCGGTTTGATTTTTCCTTCAGGAGCATCCCGGATATTAGGCCAACACGCACCTTGAGGGCTACTGGCTATACATCTAGGCAGAGATTACATTTCATAATTCAGAATTAAATTCATAAAAATCAGCCCATGGCCGAGGTGGTGCACCACCTCGGATACAGTCCAGCGTTGGTACTCGGCTACAATAGACACCCCAGAAGCAGTCCAGCATAAAGCCCGGACGCTAGCGGCTGGCTTCATAGAGGGCATTTCCGACATTAAGCTCGGCTAAACTCCTTCAACTTTTTGAACCCAGATGATCTATGACACCTCAGATACAGTCCAGCGTTGGAGCTTGGATACATTCCGGCATTTGAGCTCGGAAGCAGTCCGGCGTTGGTGCCTGGCTGCAAAAGATACCTCGAATGCAACCCGGCGTTGGAGCTCGGACGCTAGAGGACACTGCTGCCCGGGAATAACTTCAAACCTGAGGTGTGGCATAATAATAACAAGGCATTGATAAAGGCCGGAAACTTAAAGGGGCTCCTCGGATACCCGACATGTAAACTCTTCGAATTTACTTCGCGATCCTCAAGATCGAAGATGAGAAGATTTGTTGAACCAGTTTTCAAGACCGACGACCGAAGATGAAGAATAGTTCGGAAGAATCAAGGACCGTCCCAAACTTGAAGACCGGTTCAGGGGGCTACCGACGGTGTCCTGGACTAGGGGGTACTCACCACGTCGTCTCCGGATCAGTTAGATTGGACCGAGGACCCCCATGGCCGTATACTCATGGGCCAGTTCGGACAATTGCCACATACAAGGAAGATTCCACAAGACTTGGTGATCAAGACAAGGACTCCTCTGTTGGAAATATGCCCTAGAGGCAATAATAAAAGGATTATTATTATATTTCCTTGTTCATGATAATTGTCTTTTATTCATGCTATAATTGTATTATCCGGAAATCGTAATACACATGTGAATACATAGACCACAATACGTCCCTAGTAAGCCTCTAGTTGACTAGCTCGTTGGTCAACAGATAGTCATGGTTTCCTGACTATGAACATTAGATGTCATTGACAACGGGATCACGTCATTAGGAGAATGACCTGATGGACAAGACCCAATCCTAAGCATAGCACAAGATCGTGTAGTTCGTTTTGCTAGAGCTTTTCCAATGTCAAGTATCTTTTCCTTAGACCATGAGATCGTGTAACTCCCGGATACCGTAGGAGTGCTTTGGGTGTACCAAACGTCACAACATAACTGGGTGACTATAAAGGTGCACTACAGGTATCTCCGAAAGTGTCTGTTGGGTTGACACGGATCAAGACTGGATTTGTCACTCTGTATGATGGAGAGGTATCACTGGGCCCATGCGGTAGTGCATCATCATAATGAGCTCAAAGTGACCAAGTGTCTGGTCACGGGATCATGCATTACGGTACGAGTAAAGTGACTTGCCGGTAACGACACTGAACGAGGTATTGGGATACCGACGATCGAGTCTCGGGCAAGTAACGTACCGATTGACAAAGGGAATAGTACACAGGGTTGATTGAATCCTCGACATCGTGGTTCATCCGATGACATCATCGAGGAGCATGTCGGAGCCAACATGGGTATCCAGATCACGCTGTTGGTTATTGACCGGAGAGCCGTCTCGGTCATGTCTGCATGTCTCCCGAACCCGTAGGGTCTACACACTTAAGGTTCGGTGATGCTAGGGTTATTAGGAAGACTTGTATGTGATTACCGAATGTTGTTCGGAGTCCCGGATGAGATCCCGGATGTCACGAGGAGTCCCAGAATGGTCTGGATGTGAAGATTTATATATGGGAAGTTGTCATACGGACACCGGAAAGTTTCGGGGGCATATCGGTATTGTACTGGGGCCACCGGAGGGGTTCCGGGGGTCCACCGGGAGGGGCCACCCCTCTCGGAGGGCCACATGAGCCGCAAGGGGCAGGGAACCGGCCCCTGGTGGGCTGGGCGCACCCCCCCTTGGGCCCATGCGCCTAGGGTTGGGGGGGAAACCTAGTGGGGGCGTCCCCCTTGCTTGGGGGGCAAGCCCCCCTCCCTGGCCCCCCCCCTCTAGATCTCATCTAGAGGGGCTGGCCCCCTTTCCCCTTCCCTTATAAATAGAGGGGCGAGGGGAGGGCTGAACACCTGATCCAAGGCGCAGCCCCTCCCCTCCCCAACACCTCTCCTCCTTCGTTGAGTGCTTGGCGAAGCCCTGTCGGAGTACTGCCTCTCCACCATCATCACACCGCCATGCTGCTGCTGGAGCCTTCTTCCTCAACCTCTCCTTCCCCCTTGGTGGATCAAGAAGGAGGAGACGTCTTCCGTTCCGTACGTGTGTTGAACGCGGAGGTGCTGTCCGTTCAGCACTTGGTCATTGGTGATTTGGATCACGGCGAGTACGACTCCATCATCCCCGTTCCCTTGAACGCTTCCGCACGCGATCTACAAGTGGTATGTAGATGCAATCTCTCTCCCATAACTCGTTGCTTAGATGAACTCATAGATGGATCTTGGTGAAACCGTAGAAATTTTTTTAATTTTCTGCAACGTTCCCCAACAGTGGTATCAGAGCTAGGTCTATGCGTAGTTCTCTATTGCACGAGTAGAACACAATTTTGTTGTGGGCGTAGATCTTGTCAACTTGCTTGCCGCTACTAGTCTTTTCTTGCTTCAGCGGTATTGTGGGATGAAGCGGCCCGGACCGACGTTACACGTATGCTTACGTGAGACAGGTTCCACCGACTGACATGCACTAGTTGCATAAGGTGGCTAGCGGTTGTCTGTCTCTCCTACTTTAGTTGGAGCAGATTAGATGAAAAGGGTCCTTATGAAGGGTAAATAGAAGTTGACAAAATCACATTGTGGTTATTCGTAGGTAAGAAAACGTTCTTGCTAGAACCTAATTGCAGCCACGTAAAAGATGCAACAACAATTAGAGGACGTCTAACTTGTTTTTGCAGCAATTGTCATGTGATGTGATATGGCCAGAAGTTGTGATGAATGATGAATGATATATTGTGATGTATGAGATCATGTTCTTGTAATAGGAATCACGACTTGCATGTCGATGACTATGACAACCGGCAGGAGCCATAGGAGTTGTCTTTATTTTTTGTATGACCTGCGTGTCATTGAAGAACGCCATGTAAATTACTTTACTTTATTGCTAAACGCGTTAGCCATAGAAGTAGAAGTAGTCGTTGGCGTGACAACTTCATGAAGACACAATAATGGAGATCATGATGATGGAGATCATGGTGTCATGCCGATGACGAAGATGATCATGGAGCCCCGAAGATGGAGATCAAATGAGCTATATGATATTGGCCATATCATGTCAGTACTATATAATTGCATGTGATGTTTATTATGTTTTATGCATCTTGTTTACTTAGAACGGCGGTAGTAAATAAGATGATCCCTTATAATAATTTCAAGAAAGTGTTCCCCCTAACTGTGCACCATTGCTAAAGTTTGTCGTTTCGAAGCACCACGTGATGATCGGGTGTGATAGATCCTTACGTTCACATACAACGGGTGTAAGACAGATTTACACATGCAAAACACTTAGGGTTAAATTGACGAGCCTAGCATGTACAGACATGGCCTCGGAACACAGAGACCGAAAGGTCGAACATGAGTCGTATGGAAGATACGATCAACATGGAGATGTTCACCGATGATGACTAGTCCGTCTCACGTGATGATCGGACACGGCCTAGTCGACTCGGATCGTGTAACACTTAGATGACTAGAGGGATGTCTAATCTGAGTGGGAGTTCATTAAATAATTTGATTAGATGAACTTAATTATCATGAACTTAGTCTAAAACTTTCGCAAAATATGTCTTGTAGATCAAATGGCCAACGCTCATGTCAACATGAACTTCAACGCGTTCCTAGAGAAAACCAAGCTGAAAGATGATGGCAGCAACTATTCCTACTGGGTCCAGAACCTGAGGATCATCCTCATAGAAGCCAAGAAAGATTATGTCCTAGATGCACCGCTAGGTGAAGCACCCATCCCAGAGAACCAAGACGTTATGAACACTTGGCAATCATGTGCTGATGATTACTCCCTCGTTCAGTGCGGCATGCTTTACAGCTTAGAACCGGGGCTCCAAAAGCGTTTTTAGAAGCACGGAGCATATGAGATGTTCGAGGAGCTGAAAATGGTTTTCCAAGCTCATGCCCGGGTCGAGAGATATGAAGTCTCTGACAAGTTCTATAGTTGTAAGATGGAGGAAAACAGTTCTGTCAGTGAGCACATACTCAAAACGTCTGGGTTGCACAACCGCCTGTCCCAGCTGGAGATCAACCTCCCGGAAGAGGCGGTCATTGACAGAATCCTTCAGTCGCTCCCACCGAGCTACCAGAGCTTTGTGTTGAAGTACAATATGCAGGGGATGGTGAAGACCATTCCTGAAGTATTCTCAATGCTGAAGTCAGCAGAGGTTGAAATCAAGAAAGAACATCAAGTGTTGATGGTCAATAAGACCACTAAGTTCAAGAAGGGCAAGGGTAAGAAGAACTTCAAGAAGGATGGCAAAGATGATGCCGCGCCCGGTAAGCCAGTTGCAGGGAAGAAGTCAAAGAATGGACCCAAGCCTGAGACTGAGTGCTTTTATTGCAAGGGGAAGGGTCACTGGAAGCGGAACTGCCCCAAATACTTAGCGGACAAGAAGGCCGGCAACACTAAAGGTATATTTGATATACATGTAATTGATGTGTACCTTACCAGTACTCGTAGTAACTCCTGGGTATTTGATACCGGTGTCGTTGCTCACATTTGTAACTCACAGCAGGAGCTGTGGAATAAGCGGAGACTGGCGAAGAACGAGGTGACGATGCGCGTCAGGAATGGTTCCAAGGTCGATGTGATCACCGTCGGCACGCTACCTCTACATTTACCTACGGGATTAGTTTTAAACCTCAATAATTGTTATTTAGTGCCAAGTTTGAGCATGAACATTGTATCTGGATCTCGTTTGATACGAGATGGCTACTCATTTAAATCCGAGAATAATGGTTGTTCTATTTATATGAGAGATATGTTTTATGGTCATGCCCCGATGATCAATGGTTTATTCTTAATGAATCTCGAACGTAATGTTACACATATTCATAGTGTGAATACCAAAAGATATAAAGTTGATAACGATAGTCCCACATACTTGTGGCACTGCCGCCTTGGTCACATTGGTGTCAAGTGCATGAAGAAGCTCCATGCTGATGGACTTTTAGAGGTTCTAGATTATGAATCATTTGACACATGCGAACCATGCCTCATGGGCAAAATGACCAAGACCCCGTTCTCCGGAACAATGGAGCGAGCAACCAACTTATTGGAAATCATACATACTGATGTGTGTGGTCCAATGAGCATTGAGGCTCGCGGAGGATATCGTTATGTTCTCACTCTCACCGATGACTTGAGTAGATATTGGTATGTCTACTTGATGAAACACAAGTCTGAGACCTTTGAAAAGTTCAAGGAATTTCAGAATGAAGTAGAGAATCAACGTGACCGAAAGATAAAGTTCTTATGATCGGATCGTGGAGGAGAATATTTAAGTCACGAATTTGGTACACACTTAAGAAAATGTGGAATCGTTTCACAACTCACGCCGCCTAGAACACCTCAGCGTAACAGTGTGTCCGAACGTCGTAATCGCACTCTATTGGATATGGTGCGATCTATGATGTCTCTTACTAGTTTACCGCTATCATTTTGCAGATACGCTCTAGAGACAGCTACATTCACTTTAAATAGGGCACCGTCTAAATCTGTTGAGACGACACCGTATGAATTATGGTTTGGGAAGAAACCTAAGCTGTCGTTTCTAAAAGTTTGGGGATGCGATGCTTATGTCAAGAAACTTCAACCTGAAAAGCTCGAACCCAAGTCGGAAAAATGTGTCTTCATAGGATACCCTAAGGAAACCATTGGGTATACCTTCTACTTAAGATCCGAAGGCAAGATCTTTGTTGCCAAGAACGGATCCTTTCTGGAAAAAGAGTTTCTCTCGAAAGGAGTAAGTGGGAGGAAAGTAGAACTCGATGAAGTACTTCCTCTTGAACCGGAAAGTAGTGCAGCTCAGGAAAATGTTCCTGTGGTGCCTACACCAACTGGAGAGGAAATTAATGATGATGATCAAGGTACTTCTGATCAAGTTGCTACTGAACTTTGTAGGTCCACAAGGATACGTTCCACAACAGAGTGGTATGGCAACCCTGTCCTGGAAATCATGTTGTTAGACAACGGTGAACCTTCGAACTATGAAGAAGCGATGGCGGGCCCAGATTCCAACAAATGGCTAGAAGCCATGAAATCCGAGATAGAATCCATGTATGAAAACAAAGTATGGACTTTGACTGACTTGCCCGATGATCAGCGAGTGATAGAAAATAAATGGATCTTTAAGAAGAAGACGGACGCGGATGGTAATGTCACCATCTATAAAGCTCGACGTGTCGCCAAGGGTTATCGGCAAGTTCAAGGGATTGACTACGATGAGACTTTCTCTCCCGTAGCGAAGCTTAAGTCCGTCCGAATCATGTTAGCAACTGCCGCATACTATGATTATGAGATATGGCAGATGGACGTCAAAACGGCATTCCTTAACAGCCATCTTAAGGAAGAACTGTATATGATACAGCCGGAGGGTTTTGTCGATCCTAAGAATGCTAACAAAGTATGCAGGCTCCAGCGATCCATTTATGGGCAGGTGCAAGCATCTCGGAGTTGGAACATTCGCTTTGATGAGATGATCAAAGCGTTTGGGTTTATGCAGACTTATGGAGAAGCCTGCGTTTACAAGAAAGTGAGTGGGAGCTCTGTAGCATTTCTCATATTATATGTAGTACTTTTGATGGGAAATGATATAGAATTCTTGGATAGCATTAAGGCCTACTTGAATAAGTGTTTTTCAATGAAGGACCTTGGAGAAGTTGCTTACATTTTAGGCATCAAGATCTATAGGGATAGATCGAGACGCCTCATAGGTCTTTCACAAAGCACATACCTTGATAAGATTTTGAAGAAGTTCAAAATGGATCAGTCCAAGAAAGGGTTCTTGCCTGTACTGCAAGGTGTGAGATTGAGCTCGGCTCAATGCCCGACCAGGGCAAAAGATAAAGAAGAGATGAGCGTCATCCTCTATGCCTCAGCCATAGGATCTATTATGTATGCCATGCTGTGTACCAGACCTGATGTAAACCTTGCCGTAAGTTTGGTAGGAAGGTACCAAAGTAATCCCGGCAAGGAACACTGGACAGCGGTCAAGAATATCCTGAAGTACCTGAAAAGTACAAAGGACATGTTTCTCGTTTATGGAGGTGACGAAGAGCTCGTCGTAAAGGGTTACGTCGATGCTAGCTTCGACACAGATCTGGATGACTCTAAGTCACAAACCGGATACGTGTATATGTTGAATGGTGGAGCAGTAAGCTGGTGCAGCTGCAAGCAGAGCGTCGTGGCGGGATCTACATGTGAAGCGGAGTACATGGCAGCCTCGGAGGCAACGCATGAAGCAATTTGGGTGAAGGAGTTCATCACCGACCTAGGAGCCATACCCAATGCGTCGGGGCTGATCAAACTCTTCTGTGACAACACTGGAGCTATTGCCCTTGCCAAGGAGCCCAGGTTTCACAAGAAGACCAGGCACATCAAGCGTTGCTTCAACTCCATCCGTGAAAATGTTCAAGATGGAGACATAGATATTTGCAAAGTACATACGGATCTAAATGTCGCAGATCCGTTGACTAAACCTCTCTCGCGACCAAAACATGATCAACACCAGAACTCCATGGGTGTTCGATTCATCACAATGTAACTAGATTATTGCAAGTGGGAGACTGTTAGAAATATGCCCTAGAGGCAATAATAAAAGGATTATTATTATATTTCCTTGTTCATGATAATTGTCTTTTATTCATGCTATAATTGTATTATCCGGAAATCGTAATACACGTGTGAATACATAGACCACAATACGTCCCTAGTAAGCCTCTAGTTGACTAGCTCGTTGGTCAACAGATAGTCATGGTTTCCTGACTATGGACATTAGATGTCATTGACAACGGGATCACGTCATTAGGAGAATGACGTGATGGACAAGACCCAATCCTAAGCATAGCACAAGATCGTGTAGTTCGTTTTGCTAGAGCTTTTCCAATGTCAAGTATCTTTTCCTTAGACCATGAGATCGTGTAACTCCCGGATACCGTAGGAGTGCTTTGGGTGTACCAAACGTCACATAGTAACTGGGTGACTATAAAGGTGCCCTACAGGTATCTCCGAAAGTGTCTGTTGGGTTGACACGGATCGAGACTGGGATTTTTCACTCCGTATGACGGAGAGGGATCACTGGGCCCACTCGCTAGTGCATCATCATAATGAGCTCAAAGTGACCAAGTGTCTGGTCACGGGATCATGCATTACGGTATGAGTAAAGTGACTTGCCAGTAATGAGACTGAACGAGGTATTGGGATACCGACGATCGAGTCTCGGGCAAGTAACGTACCGATTGACAAAGGGAATAGTATACGGGGTTGATTGAATCCTCGACATCGTGGTTCATCCGATGACATCATCAGGAGCATGTGGGAGCCAACATGGGCATCCAGATCCCGCTGTTGGTTATTGACCGGAGAGCCATCTCGGTCATGTTTGCATGTCTCCCGAACCCATAGGGTCTACACACTTAAGGTTCGGTGACGCTAGGGTTATTAGGAAGACTTGTATGTGATTACTGAATGTTGTTAGGAGTCCCGGATGAGATCCCGGACGTCACGAGGAGTCCCGGAATGGTCCGGAGGTGAAGATTTATATATGGGGAGTTGTCATACGGACACCGGAAAGTTTCGGGGGCATATCGGTATTGTACCGGGGCCACCAGAGCGGTTCCGGGGGTCCACTGGGAGGGGCCACCCCTCTCGGAGGGCCACATGAGCCGCAAGGGGCAGGGAACCAGCCCCTGGTGGGCTGGGTGCCCCCCCCATTGGGCCCATGTGCCTAGGGTTGGGGGGGAACCCTAGTGGGGGCGCCCCCCTTGCTTGGGGGGCAAGCCCCCCTCCCTGGCCGATGCCCCCCCTCTAGATCTCATCTAGAGGGGCTGGCCCCCTTTCCCCTTCCCCTATAAATAGAGGGGCGAGGGGAGGGCTGAACACCTGATCCAAGGTGCAGCCCCTCCCCTTCCCAACACCTCTCCTCCTCCGTTGAGTGCTTGGCGAAGCCCTGTCGGAGTACTGCCTCTCCACCATCATCACGCCGTCGTGCTGCTGCTGGAGCCTTCTTCCTCAACCTCTCCTTTCCCCTTGCTGGATCAAGAAGGAGGAGACGTCGTCCGTTCCGTACGTCTGTTAAACGCGGAGGTGCTGTCCATTCAGCACTTGGTCATCGGTGATTTGGATCACGGCGAGTACGACTCCATCATCCCCGTTCCCTTGAACGCTTCCGCACGCGATCTACAAGTGGTATGTAGATGCAATCTCTCTCCCATGACTCGTTGCTTAGATGAACTCATAGATGGATCTTGGTGAAACCGTAGGAAAATTTTTAATTTTCTGCAACGTTCCCCAATATCCTCCCCACCGGCGTATTCGGCTAGGACTCTTGTTATGCTAGGCCTCTGGTACATTATATAAACCGAGGCCAGGCTAGTCGATAGATGATGACATTACTCATCATAACTCTAGGGTTTAGACCACAACATATGATCTCGAGGTAGATCAACTCTTGTAACCCCTATACTCATTAAATTCAATCAAGCAGCATGTAGGGTATTATCTCATCAAGGGAGCCCGAAGCTGGGTAAAATACCGTGTTCATGTTACCATTGATCCTAAGACGCACAGCTTGGGACCCCCTACACGAGATCCACCGGTTTTGACACCGACAATGAGAAGCTCTGGTTTGTGAGAAGCATATCCCCAAACCTGCCCCAAATGGGACAAAATTTTTACCACGACATGTTGATGCCGCTCCATGATAGCATGCATGCCAAGTTTCATGAATTTCAAACGAGCTTTGGATTTATAGTAGAATTTAAAAACCAGGTATCTCAATGTTTGCGTCCGAGTGATGGTGGCATGGTGTTTGACGACATTCATTCTCATTTCTTGCATGGGACCTAATTAAGCATGCAACCAAGGACACAGATTTGAATTTTCAACCAATTTATATGCATTAGAGCATATGTGTGCATGTATAGTTCAAATTTGAATTATGCACATGAATGCATAGAAAACTCAGTTAATGTATAAAAATGTCCAAGCGAACCCCCAAAAATCCCAAAAATTGACACAACACCCCTTTTGTTCTATGCTGACACTAGGAAAAAAATTGAAATTGAGAAGAGGCAATGCATCTCGTTTCGTCCAGAAAGGTGAAACGTTCCCTACCAAAACCATCAGGCTTGTTATGAGAAGCGCTGGTTTGTGAGAAGCATATCCCCAAACCTGCCCCAAATGGGACAAAAAATTTACCACGGCATGTTGATGCTGCTCCATGACAGCATGCCAAGTTTCATGAATTTCATATGAGCTTTGGATTTACTAGAATTTAAAAAACAGGTATATATCTCAATGCTTGCGGTTGAGTGATAGTGGCAGGGTGTTTGACATTCATTCTCATTTCTTGCATGGGACCTAATTAAGCATGAAACCAAGGACATAGATTTGAATTTTCAACTAATTTATATGCATTAGAGCATGTGCATGTAGTTCAAATTGAATTATGCACATGAATGCATAGAAAACTCAGTTAATGTATAAAAATGTCCAAGCAAACCCCGAAAAATCCCAAAAATTGAAACAACACCCTTGTTGTTCTATGTTGACACTAGGAATTTTTTTTGAAATTGAGAAGATGCAACGGATATCATTTCATCCATAAAGGTGAAATATTCCCTACTGAAACCATCATGCTTGTTGTGAGAGAAGCTCTAGTTTGCGAGAAGCTTATACCATAACCTGGCCCAAATGGGACAACATTTTTTTGCCCCGGCATCTTGATGCCGTTCCATGATAGCTATCAGGACCCCGATCCTATGCCACACCGATCTAGCATGTAACACCTCATATCACTTTGCGGCCTCACGCACGGTATTCCCACGGGTGTCGCCTTACCAGGCCTGGGACCGTTTGCGCCTTTTGGCTCATGTATATGATAGTGTCGCTAGCATCCATATGACAAAGAACCCGGGCTGACATGGCTAGTCGTAAACCCAAAGTGGCACTAACTTACAGGGACAGGCATTCATGACCCAACAACAAACGTGTCGGTCATCAGTGAGTGAATCCGGGCTGTAGCAACTGGGCTAGCAGGACTCCGGTAGACACCGCGTGACATTTCCCCGAAGGGACAGACACAGGAACGAAGAAGGACCCATGTCGGCCAGCCTAAGTGTTCCGAAGTAGTAGCAAGCTACCAGGGCTCAGTGGAAGCACTAGGAGACATTTCCCGGTAAGAGAGGCTACCAAGGATAAACAACTACATAGTCAGATCCCACACATACCAAGCATTTCAATAACATACACACAATATGCACGATATGTGCAAATACAACATGGCATCACAACATGACTCTACAACTCAAGTATTTATTCAATAGGCTCCGAGGAGCGAGATATTACAAACAAGGGTCTCATGACCCAACACTCAGAGCATACAAGTCAAAGCACATGCGGAAGCTTAACATGTCTGAGTACAGACATCTATAAATGAAAAAGGCTGAGAAACCTGACTATCTACCAGATCCTGCCGGGGGCACAAGATCGTAGCTGAGGTAACAAGCTAAACGTCGAAGTCCAACGGAACTACTAGCGAGACTAAAGTCTCTCTGCAAAAACATAAAATAGGCAAACGTGAGTACAAATGTACCCAGCAAGACTTACATCATAACTTACTACATATGCATCATTATCAACAAAGGGGATGGTGGGGTTTAACTGCAGCAAGCTAGCTTTGACTCGGTGGCTATCCTGAACTACGACTGCAAGTAACTCTTTTGAGGTGGCGCACACGAGTCCACATATTCACCATATCAATACACCACTATGGATCTGCTCCCGTCTCCCTACGAGAACGCCATCAATAGCACTCACGCTTATCTTGTGCATTTTAGAGTATCCACTTTCACTTGTCTATGAACTTTACAAGCAACCCAGAAGTCCTTTACCGCGGACACGGCTATTCGAATAGATGATGTTAGCCCTACAGGGGTGTACTTCACACATGCTCTCACCACTTATCGCCATTTACACGATATGTACTCGGCAACCTTCAAGCGGAAGCCCAGCGAGGGTGTCGGCCACGACCTGACTAACCACACAAGTCTCTCGTCCAGGTTTATCGCCTATTCGGGTTCCATCCGCAAGGAGATCCGGCCGGGGTGTCGCTCACGGCCCCAAACGATGTGTGCAGGGTTCCCAAGCCCACCATCCAGGTGCCACTTGGTACACCGGGCCACCGGGCCTAGTCTGTCCCAAGCCCACCTATACCGGGTGTCACTTGGTAGACTACTAGCACTACCTACAAACACCAGAAACTAGTTGCACCTCCTGGACAGAGATCGAGTTGATTAATAAGTTGAGAGGGCCACTTAAGCATTCCAATGCGTTGTAGTAGTTGTTCATGGATCACAAACACAGAACTAAGTTCCTGAGGACGGTTTCAATGAGACAACCCACCATGTACTCCTACATGGCCTCTCACCGCTACCTTTACCAAATTGTATTCACACGCTTAGCTCACACACAGTAGGACATGTTTATCACCATTCCAATTCATCCCCGATGAATGAGACCTGACACAACTCTAAGCAATAGCAGGCATGACAAACAAGCATGAATGAGTAGGTACATCAGGGCTC
The DNA here is from genome assembly GCF_018294505.1 of Triticum aestivum. Lineage (NCBI taxonomy): Eukaryota > Viridiplantae > Streptophyta > Magnoliopsida > Poales > Poaceae > Triticum > Triticum aestivum. The sequence goes on along the minus strand of NC_057801.1, from coordinate 106,753,223 downwards.
AAACAAATCCTACTCATGCTAGCGGGTTTCATCTAGTTACTATGGCAATGACAGGTCATGCAGAGGAAAGAGGTTCAACTACCACAGCATGTAATAGTTGAATTGTTGATGTCCTAATGCAGTAAAAGAGAGCAGGAGTGAGAGAGTGGGATTGTATCGGAATGAACAAGGGGGTTTTGCTTGCCTGGTACCTCTGAAGATAGTATAGTTCTTCATCGGTGTCATCGAACTCATCGTCGAAACCCCGTGTATTGAGAGGGGGGAAATACCGGCAACGTAGAAGGAAACACAATCAATGCAATGCAGCAATATGATGCATGAATGTGACATGGCAATATGCTGTTGATTGATCTAATGCAACTAACAACAAGTTAAATGGAGTTGGTTTCAACACTAGGTTCAAATTCAAACTCCATATGTTATTTCTTAAATGCCATTTAATTGAATTGTCCTAAACAGTAGTCATAAGTTGTTCTAACATGCATGCAAATGGTACATATGGATAGATTGGATTTTTCTGATCATTTTTCATATATAACTTATTTCATTTTGAGCTACGGTTTATTTTCTATGATTTTTAGAAGTTTAGGCAAATTTCTGAAATTTCATGAATTAAATTAAATCCAGAAAATAGCTTATTGCGTCGGCATGACATCTATGTGACATCAGCAGGTCAACACGCCAGGTCCAGGTCAAACCTGACCAGTGGGTTCCACTGGTCAGTCACACATTGCTGTCTGGGTCACCTACAGGTGGGGTCAGGTCAACAGCCACGTCAGCATGTCAACGCTGACCTGTGGGGTCGGTCAACAGGTGACGTGGCCAGGTCAAACTGACCTGTGGGGCCTGCGGGGTTAGTTTAATCTAAACAAAACTAAACTAGGGTTAATTAGGCAGTGGGGCCCATCTGTAAGTGGCTCCAGGGTTAATTAGCAGGGTCATTATTGGTTAATGATGGGCCACGTCGACATCGCCGGAGTTCGGCCGGCGGCGACTAAAACCGACGACGGAGACGCTGCGGGAAGGCGCTACAGGGGACGGTTTCGAGCACGGTTTGTGGCTATGGGTTGCTGGCAGTGCGGCGCATCCGGTGGTGGCCGCGTGGTGTTCTGGGGGTGTGTGTAGCAGCGGCGGCGACGAGCCGGGCGGTCGCCGGAGTTCGGGCGCGCGCGCGTCGACACGCCTCTGCCTACTGGCAGAGGTTGAAGACGGTGGGGCTTCTGGTGGGCTGGGCTACTTGGCTAGGCTGCCAAGTGGGCTGCACAGGCAGTAGGTCCACGTAAGTTACAGGTAAGCTCTATTTTCCTTTTGTTTCAGTTTTCTATTTCTTTTATTCTGTTTTGAATTAGTAAAAATACTAATCCATTTTGTAAAATCCTGAAAATAATTGTGGGCTGTGTTTGGATTATTTCCAACAACCCAAAACTAGTTTCAGAATTATTAGAGCATTTAAAAATATTTATAGGATTTAAATGCTCCAATTCAAATACGATATGAGTTAATTCAAAGATCCAGAATGTCTTAGAAATATATTCATCATTTTTGGCAGAGGTTTTCACCTTTATCAGAAATCATGAACATTTTCAAAGGGCATCTTGGGTTCTTTAAAAATATTTCATTGTGATCCTAGTTGGATTTCATTTGGTGCTAGGGTTTGAACATCCCCATTTCAAGCTTAAATAAAATTTAGACATGATGCATCAACCAAGCTAGTCCAAGTGCATAGCAAGGCTAGGGATGTGACAATAGCATGCCAAGGTTCATGAATTTTAGACGAGTTTTATATTTACTAGAATTACAAAAGCAAGCACGTCAACATTTGCTGGAGAGCCACGATGCCGTGGTGTTTGAAATTCATCCCCATTTCTTGAATGGGACGTAAGCATCAATCCATGGATACATATATCATTTTACAACCCATTTTGGTGCACCGGAGCATGTGCATGTGGTTTAATTTTGGATTGTGCACCTGAAATTCCTAGAAAATGAAGTTACCGTATAAAAATTTCCAAACGAACCCTGAATAATTCCAATTTTTTTGATGACACACCTATAGTTGCATGTTCACTACAGATAGAAGTTCTAGCAATTCAAACACCATCCTTTGCAGTTGTGACCCCTTTATGTAATTCAAATCAAGATGAAAAACCAAGTAGATCCCACATAGTTTATTATCACCAACCGTGTGAGATGCAGTACAAAATATCCTGGAGCACCATCGGTTTACAGTACGCCTATGGCTTACTCGAGAAGGTTCGTCGGCTATAGTCCACTGCCCACTCTGAATAAGGGACCATGTCTGATGTCACTTTGCGCGCCAGTTTTTTCGCTGAAGCGATTCCAAATTTCTGGCTTCCGTGGAAATATCTACCTCCCCGCCCCCTCCCCCTTACCAAAAGCCACATTTCCCCTATTTCAGGCCTTCCTTTCCAAATTGAAACCTTCATTCCTTGCTTGCAGCGCCGCCTCCTCGTCGGCGACCCGCCTTCACGTTGCTTGGCCTCGCCTATCCAGGCAGGTAATCCACATCCCACATGCCCCGACCGCCGGCGCGAGCGCGACACCTTCCACCCAAATCACCAACCCCTCCACCAAATAAGCACCGTCCTAAGCCATGGTGCACGCAGTATAGCCAGGATCTCAAGGAGCATTTGACAGCGGAGAAGCAAATCGCGGCCGCACGAGCGGATGAGGTTGCGGTGGCTGCCATTCGTGCCAACCCCCAGATCTTGGAGGAGCACCTCGCCGTCGAGGCCAGTTTCGACGCCTCGTGCGCTGATGCCGCGGTGCGGTTGGCTACTTTAAACAATAGTTCATGGTGTTTTCTCAAGGCCACCGCCGGTGCCTTCGATGAAGACTACAAGGTGTTTTCTCATCATTCACGTGCTTACCTCATCTCGAGAGCCAGCAGGTTGGTGCCCGGAGCGGCTCAGGCAACTCACCACTACAACGAGGGCACCCATGATGTAGAGGCCTCGCCCTCTTCCATTTCCATGGAGCCAATCATCATCGATATCTCCGACAATGAGTAGCTTGTCTTATTAGCTCACTATAAGGACCCATGTTCAGTTTGCTAGCTACTAACTTTCCTTAACAAATTTTAGTGAATTGCGATATCTACTTTTACCATGCAATCTTCTGCTCTAGTGTATATGTTCTATATGTCGTGCAATGTGGTCTTCAGTTAACTCTTTGGTTCAATTCTTCAAATGTGATATTCAATTCGTTAGGGTGCAATTTTCCAAGTTGTCAAGCATGCTTGGTTTGGTTAACTGTTTGATCTTCTATTAGGAGTATGTTATATTGTGCAATGTGGTGCTCAGTTAACGTTTGGTGCATTTGTTGTGGTGTTTAGTTAACTATTTGGTTCAATTATGTAATGCGATGTTCAATTGTTGTGTGTGCATTCTGTTATTGTATGTCGTGTGAGAAATAAATCGAATTTGGCTGTACTAAATATATGAGAAACAAATACAATTGCTATATTTGCAAGTCGTTAAGCATGCTTGGTTTGGTTAACTGTCTGATCTTCTATTAGGAGTATGTTATATTTGTGCAATGTGGTGCTTAGTTAATGGTTAGTTCATTTGTTGTGGTATTTTGTTAACTGATTGGTTCAATTCTGCAATGCGGTGTTCAATTGTTGTGGCTGCATTCTATTATTGTATACCATGTGAGAAATAAATCGAATTTGGTTGTACTAAATACATGAGAAACAAATACAATTTCTATATTCCCAAGTTGTTAAGCATGCTTGGTTTGGTTAATTGTCTGGTCTTCTATTAGGAGTATGTTATATTTGTGCAATGTGGTGCTTAGTTAACGGTTGGTTCATTTGTTGTGGTGTTTAGTTAACCGCTTGGTTGAATTGTGCAATGCGATGTTCAATTGTTGTGGCTGCATTCTGTTATTGTATACTACTATACCTTGTGTTATTATTCCTTTGCCCCATTTCCAATATAGAGAAGATATTTATGCACATCCTTGTTTTCTGGCCTTTCCAAAACAGTTCACTGATGATTACCTCTCAAACCACCTGTATGGACAGGAGGCGAGGAAGGTTTTCATACAACACCCATGGTTCAATATTGAAGTGTTCCTGAAGAGGACGAAGGATGGATGGTCAATCATCCATAGGCACTGGCCTAAAGTTGGAAGCTGAGTGTTGAAGCTATATCCACAGGTGTTGGTGAAGTTGTGTAATGGGGTAGCTGAGTGCTAAAGCTATATCATGTTGTACTTTGATGTATTTCAATTATGAAATCCTGCTTTCTTAATATGGGAATGAAATATATTATGTGTTTAATATGAATGTCAATTAGATTAATAAATTGATCATTAATACTAGGGCAATTAGCCTGCTAATTGGTTTTTGCTATTCCAAACGGTTATTGAGAAAATACCATTGGTGATGACCTAAGGCAACGCACACAGTTTCTTCTATGCACCATGTGTGATGCATTCAATAATGCAAACGATAAAATTATTAAAATTGTGTGTGATGGGAAGGCCATCACAAACAATTTGACGGGAAAAATTGTGTGTGATGTACCTACGAACGAAAACATTTTCCTTGCGGCGACTGTGTGGGATGTATGTACGAACGGAAACGTTTCGCAGGGACTGACTGTGTGGGATGAACTTACCACCGGAAATGATTTCACACGTATAGTTGTATTTTTTAGCACTACTTTACGTATAACCATGTTTGCTCGCTCGCCAGTCGCACACGACTTCATATCCCCGACGGTTTCGAAGGCAGTCACAGAAAGGGGTTTAAAACCGTTTGTATAGCACCGACGCGTACTAGTGATATCCAATCATTTCGAGAAACATCCGAAACCCCTTTCGGTGAATTCCAGAACCCTTACAGAGGCCAAAACACTATTATCCCATATATCAATTTTTACCTCTGGACTATACCAGAGCTCCTCGTCATGTCCATGATCTCATTCGGGACTCCGAACAACATTCGGTCACCAACATACATAACTCATATAATACTATATCGTCAACAAACATTAAGCGTGCGGACCCTACGGGTTTGAGAATGATGTAGACATGACCGAGATGCTTCTCCGGTCAATAACCAATAGCAGGACCTGGATGCCCATATTGGTTCCTACATATTCTACGAAGATCTTTATCGGTCGAACCTTTATGACAACATATGTAGTTCTCTTTGCCTGTCGGTATGTTACTTGACCGATATTCGATCATCGGTATCTCCATACCTAGTTCAATCTCGTTACTATCAAGTCTCTTTACTCATTCCGTAATACATCATCCTGTAAATAACTCTTTAGTCACTTTGCTTGCAAGCTTCTTGTGATGTTGTATTACAGAGAGGGCCCAGAGATACCTCTCCGTCATACGGAGTGACAAATCCCAATATCGATTCACGCCAACTCAACATACACCTTCGAAGATACCTGTAGAGCACCTTTATGATCACCTAGTTACATTGTGATATTTGATAGCACACAAGGTATTCCTCCGGTATCCGGGAGTTGCATGATCTCATGGTCGAAGGAATATGGATTTGACATTATGAAAGCAGTAGCAAAAATTGAACAATCATACGCTATGCTAACGGATGGGTCTTGTCCATAACAACATTCTCCTAATGATGTGATCCCATTATCAAGTGACAACACATTTCTATGGTTAGGAAACCTTAACCATCTTTTAATCAACGAGCTAGTCTAGTAAAGGCTTACTAGGGACACGGTGTTGCCTATATATCCAAACATGTATTTGAGTTTCCAATCAATACAATTCTAGCATGGATAATAGACGTTTATCATGAACAGGGAAATATGATAATGACCAATTTATTATGGGATTTTTGCATTCGTGCCCCTAGTTGGGTCACGCTCGACTGATTTGCCCCTAGTTTTCCAACAATTGCAGTTTTGCCCAGCTCACTTCACTCGCCTTGTGTTTTTGGCCTTCCGGGGCGGTTTCGACCAATCACGGTTCGCCACGTGGCGACTGCTCATTGGTCAGAACCGCCCCGGAAGGGCCAAAACACAAGGCGAGTGAAGTGAGCTGGGCAAAACCACAATTGTTGAAAAACTAGGGGCAAATCAGTCGAGCGTGACCCAACAAGGGGCACCAATACAATTGTTTTGCCTCTAGGGTATATTTCCAACAGTTGATACGTCTCCAACTTATCTATAATTTTTTATTGTTCCATGCTATTTATATTATCTATTTTGGATGTTTAATAGGCGTTTACATGCTATTTTATATTATTTTTGGGACTAACCTATTAACCGAGGGCCCAGTGTCAGTTTTTTTGCCTATTTTGGAGTTCCGCAGAAAAGGAATACCAAATGGAGTCCAAACAGAATGAAACCTTCATGATGATCTTTCTTGGACCGAAAGGAAACCAGAAGACTTGGAGATAAAGTCGGAGACGCAACAAGGCGGCCACGAGGCAGGAGGGCATGCCCGCGGGGTAGGGCACGCCCCCTACCTCGTGGGCCCCTTGTAGCTCCCCTGGCCTAGTTCCTTCACCTATATATACTCTTATACCTTGAAAACATCAAGGAGAGCCACGAAATCACTTTTCAATCGCTGCAACCTTCTGTACTTGTGAGATCCCATCTAGGGGCCTTTTCCAGTGTCCTGCCGGAGGGGGATTCGATCATGGAGGGCTTCTTCATCAACACCATTGCCTCTCCGATGAAGCATGAGTAGTTTACAACAGACCTACGGGTCCATAGTTATTAGCTAGATGGCTTCTTCTCTCTCTTTGATTATCAATACCATGTTCTCCTCGATGTTCTTGGAGATCTATTTGATGTAATATTCTTTTGCGATGTGTTTGCCGAGATCCGATGAATTGTGGATTTATGATCAGATTATCTATGAATATTATTTGGTTCTTCTCTGAATTCTTATATACATGACTTGATATCTTTGCTAGTCTCTTCGAATTATCGGCTTTGTTTTCCCTACTAGATTGATCTTTCTTGCAATAGGAGAAGTGCTTAGCTTTGGGTGCAATTTTGCGGTGTCCTTTCCCAGTGATAGTAGGGGCAGCAAGGCACGTATTGTATTGTTGCCATCGAGGATAAAAATATGGGGTTTTCATCATATTGCTTGAAATAATTCCTCTACATCATGTCATCTTACTTAATGTGTTACTCCGTTCTTTATGAACTTATTAATCTAGATGCATGTTGGATAGCGGTTGAAGTGTGGAGTAATAGTAGTAGATGCAGGCAGGAGTCGGTCTACTTGACATGGACATGATGCCTATGTTCATGATCATTGCCTTAGATTAGACATCGTCATCATTATGCGCTTTTCTATAAATTGCTCAGCAGTAATTTATTCACCCACCATAGTATTTGCTATCTTGAGAGAAGCCACTAGTGAAACCTATGGCCCACGGGTCTCTTTACCATTATATTGAATCTCTTTTACATCTTACTTGTTTCCGATCTACTATTTTGCAGTCTTTTACTTTCCGATATATAAACCAAAAATACCAAAAATATTTACTTTACCGTTTATCTATCTCTATCATATCTCACTTTTGCAAGTGACCGTGAAGGGATTGACAACCCCTTTATCGCGTTGGGTGCAAGTTGTTGATTGTTTGTGCAGGTATTTGGTGACTTGTGTGTTGTCTCCTACTAGATTGATACATTGGTTCTCAAAACTGAGGGAAATACTTACGCTACTTTGCTGCATCACCCTTTCTTCTTCAAGGGAAAACCAACGCAAGCTCAAGAGGTAGCAACAGTCTCCCACTTGCACTAGAGTCAATAATCTAGTTCACATCACCATGTGATTAACACCCAATGAGTTCTTGGGTTTGATCATTTTTTGGACCTGAACATTCATGCCACAATAAATAAAATTACATGGATAAATATGTTAGGTAGCATTCCACATCAAAAATTCTGTTCTTTTCATTTACCTACTCAAGGACGAGCAGGAATTAAGCTCGGGGATGCTTGATACGACTCCAATGTATCTATAATTTTTGATAGTTCCATGCTATTATATTATCTATCTTGTATGTTTAATAGGCATTTATATGCTATTTTATATTATTTTAGGACTAACTTATTAACCGAGGGCCTAGTTCCAGTTTTTGTTTTTTGCCTACTTTAGAGTTTCGCAGAAAAGGAATACCAAACGGAGTCCAAACGGAATGAAACCTTCGTGATGATCTTTCTTGGACCGAAAGGAAACCTGAAGACTTGGAGATAAAGTCGGAGACGCAACGAGGCGGCCACGAGGCAGGAGGGCGCGCCCAGGGGGTAGAGCCCCCCTACCTCGTGGGCCCCTCGTAGCTCCCCTGACCTAGTTCCTTCGCCTATATATACTCTTATACCCTGAAAATATCCAGGAGAGCCACGAAACCACTTTTCGACCGCCGCAAACTTCCATACCCGTGAGATCCCATCTAGGGGCCTTTTCCAGTGTCCTATCGGAGGAGGATTCAATCACAGAGGGCTTCTTCATCAACACCATTGCCTCTCCGATGAAGCGTGAGTAGTTTACCATAGACCTACGGGTCCATAGTTATTAGCTAGATGGCTTCTTCTCTCTCTTTGAATCTCAATACCATGTTCTCCTCGATGTTCTTGGAGCTCTATTCGATGTAATATGCTTTTGCGGTGTGTTTGGCGAGATCCAATGAATTGTGGATTTATGATCAGATTATCTATGAATATTATTTGGTTCTTCTCTTAATTCTTATATGCATGATTTGATCTCTTTGAATTACCGGTTTAGTTTGTCCTACTCGATTGATCTTTCTTACAATGGGAGAAGTGCTTAGCTTTGGGTTCAATTTTGTCGTGTCCTTTCCCAGTGATAGTAGGGGCAGCAAGGCACGTATTGTATTGTTGCCATCGAGGATAAAAAGATGGGGTTTTCATCATATTGCTTGAGTTAATTCCTCTACATCATGTCATCTTACTTAATGCGTTACTCCATTCTTTATGAACTTAATACTCTAGATGCATGCTTGATAGCGGTTGATGTGTGGAGTAATAGTAGTAGATGCAGGCAGGAGTCGGTCTACTTGACATGGACATGATGCCTATGTTCATGATCATTGCCTTAGATTAGACATCGTCATCATTATGCGCTTTTCTATAAATTGCTCAGCAGTAATTTATTCACCCACCATAGTATTTGCTATCTTGAGAGAAGCCACTAGTGAAACCTATGGCCCCGGGGTCTCTTTTCCATTATATTGAATCTCTATTACATCTTACTAGTTTTCGGTCTACTATTTTGCAATCTTTTACTTTCCAATCTATAAACCAAAAATACCAAAAATATTTACTTTACCGTTATCTATCTCTATCATATCTCACTTTTGCAACTGACCGTGAAGGGATTGACAACCCCTTTATCATGTTGGGTGCAAGTTGTTGATTGTTTGTGCAGGTATTCGGTGACTTGTGCGTTGTCTCCCACTGAATTGATACCTTGGTTCTCAAAACTTAGGGAAATACTTACTCTACTTTGCTAGATCACCCTTTCCTCTTCAAGGGAAAACCAACGCAAGCTCAAGAGGTAGCAAGAAGGATTTCTGTCGCCGTTGACGGGGAGATCTATGCCAAGTCAAGCCATACCAAGTACCCATCATAAACTCTTCTCTCTTGCATTACATTATTCACCATTCACCTCTTGTTTTCCTCTCCCCCACTTCTAAAACGATTTTCGAAAACCTTTGCCTTTTCTTCGCCCCTCTTCTATTTGATCTTTTGTCTGCTTGTGTCACTATGTGCCTTCTTTTTGCTTGCATCTTTGCTTGCTTAAAGTTTCTGGATCCTCATACACTTGCTAATGTTTTTAAGAGATCCAATTGTGATGTACCAATTTCTACTAAGTATTGTGCACTAGATTATCTTTATGAAGTTTTGCTTGAAATTCGTGAATCTAAAAATTGTGATGAGAAAATTTATGAAGATATTCACGATAGCTCCTTGAATAAAAAGCATGATTGCAATGATTTTACTATAAATTCTATTAATGTCAATTGTGTTAATGATATGCAAAACCCTAAGCTTGGGGGCACTAATTTTGCTATGTCTACTACTTGTTGCAATGATCATGATTGGGGTGATTCTTCTTATGATCTTGAAAATTTATTTAAGCCCCATGATGAATATAAGATTGATAATAATGTTGCAATAATATTGAGAGTGGGTTTGGAAGAGTGTCAAGTTTAGATCCCACATATTTGGAGAGTGTTCAACCTTATGAAATTTTTGATAAAAGTGGGTTTGGAGAGGTCATGACTTTAGTTAATGTTAATCCAACTATTTTTTTGACTAGGAACTGTGGGGCAAAACCCCCACAGCAAGACGGGACCTTTATTAATATAAAGTAATAAGATACAAAAAGGTTAATCCCACTATTTTGAAAGAGTATCAACTTCGCATGCATGTGGATCATGTGAGAATATGTTATGTGATAGCTATATTGTTGAATTTGCTTATGATCCTACATGTAATTATTATGAGATAGGAAAATGTGGTTGTAGAAATTTTCATGTTACTAAATTACCTCCCGTCATGTTTAGATTCCTATCGTCTCTTTCTTCCTCCTTGCTTATGCTAGTTTCTGCTTGCCTTGATAATTTGTTTGCTTATAAAATTCCTATGAATAGGAAGTATGTTAGACTTAGATTTGTTTGTCACGTGTTTCATGATGCTCTCTTTGCGCTTCAATTCTTGTCTTTCATGTAAGCATCATTGAAATCTCAATGCCTAGCTAAGGGCGTTAAACAATAGCGCTTGTTGGGAGGCAACCCAATTTTATTTTTTTGTTCTTTGCTTTTTGCTCCTGTTTAGTAATAAATACTTCATCTAGCCTTTGGTTAGATGTGGTTTTATTTTTTTAATTAGTGTTTGTGACAAGTTGAACCTTTAGGATAGCTTACGGTCATAGTTGTGTTGATCCTGCTGAAAAACAGAAATTTTTGCGCTTAGTAAATTAGTTTTGAAAATTCACAGAAACGTGGTTTTGATCTGGTTCTTATTGATCTGTATTGGTACACAAATTGCTCAGGTTTTCCTAATTTTTACGGATTTTTGGAGTTACAGAAGTATTCGGGAGTTGCAGATTACTACAAACTATTCTGTTTTTGACAGATTCTATTTTTCGCGTGTTGTTTGCTTATTTTGATGAATCTATGGGTAGTATCGGGGGGGGGGGGTATGAACCATGGAGAAGTTGGAATACAGTAGATATTACACCAATATAAATACAGAATGAGTTTGCAACAGTACCTTAAAGTGGTGATTTATTTTCTTATACTAACAGAGCTCATGAGATTATTTTGTCGAGTTTTGTGTTGTGAAGTTTTCAAGTTTTGGGTAAGGATTTGATGGACTATGGAATAAGGAGTGGAAAGAGCCTAAGCATGGGGATTCCCAAGGCACCCCAAGGTAATATTCAAGGACAAAAAAAAGCCTAAGCTTGGGGATGCCCCGGAAGGCATCCCCTCTTTTGTCTTCGTCTATCTATAACTTTACTTGAGGCTATATATTTATTCACCACATGATATGTGTTTTGCTTGGAGCATTTTGTATGATTTGAGTCTTCGATTTTTATTTTACCACAATCATCCTTGTTGTACACACCTTTTTAGAGAGACACGCATGAATCATACTTTATTAGAATACTCTATGTGCTTCACTTATATTTTTTGAGCTAGGCAATATTTCTCTAGTGCTTCACTTATATATTTTTAGAACATGGCGGTGGCTTTATTTTATAGAAATTGTTGAACTCTCATGCTTCACTTATATTATTTTGAGAGTGTTTTAGAACATCATGGTAATTTGCTTGGGTTATAAAACTAGTCCTAATATGATGGGCATCCAAGATGGATATAATAAAAACTTCCATATAAAGTGCATTGAATACTATGAGAAGTTTGATTCTTTATGATTGTTTTGAGATATGAAGATGGTAATATTAGAGTCATGCTAGTGTGTAATTGTGAATTTGATAGATACTTGTGTTAAAGTTTGTGATTTTCATAGCATGCACGTGTGGTGAACCGTTATGTGATGAAGTTGGAGCATGATTTATTTATTGATTGTCTTCCTTATGAGTGGAGGTCAGGATCGCGCGATGGTTAAATCCTACAAACCCTTCCCCTAGGAGCATGCATGTAGTACTTTGTTTTGATGACTTATAGATTTTTGTAATAAGTATGTGAGTTCTTTATGACTAATGTTAGGTCCATGGATTATATGCACTCTCACGCTTCCACCATTGCTAGCCTTTCTTGTGCCGTGCAACTTTTGCCGGTACCATACACCCACCATTACCTTCCTCAAAACAGCCACCATACCTACCTATTATGGCATTTCCATAGACATTCTGAGATATATTGCCATCCAACTTTCCACCGTTCCGTTTATTATGACACGCTCCATCATTGTCATATTTCTTTGCATGATCATGTAGTTGACATCGTATTTGTGGCAAAGCCACCATTCATAATTCTTTCATACATGTCACTCTTGAATCATTGCACATCCCGGTACACCGCCGGAGGCATTCACATAGAGTCATATTTTGTTCTAAGCATTGAGTTGTAATTCTTGAGTTCTAAAGTAAATAAAAGTGTGATGATCTTCATTATTAGAGCATTGTCCCATGTGAGGAAAGGATGATGGATACTATGATTCCCCCACAAGTCGGGACGAGATTCTGGACAAAAAGAAGGAAAAATGAAAAAAAGAGGCCATAAAAAATGAGAGAAAAAGAGAGAAGTCACAATGTTACTATCCTTTTTCCACACTTGTGCTTCAAAGTAGCACCATGATCTTCATGATAGAGAGTCTCCTATATTGTCACTTTCATATACTAGTGGGAATTTTACATCATAGAACTTGGCTTGTATATTCCAATGATGGGCTTCCTCAAAATTCCCTAGGTCTTCGTGAGCAAGCAAGTTGGATGCACACCAACTTAGTTTCTTTTTGAGCTTTCATACACTTATAGCTCTAGTGCATCCATTGCATGGCAATCCCTACTCACTCACATTGATATCTATTGATGGGCATATCCATAGCCCGTTGATACGCCTAGTTGATGTGAGACTATCTTCTCCTTTTTGTCTTCTCCACAACCACCATTCTATTCCACCTATACTGCTATGTCCATGGTCCATGCTCATGTATTGCGAGAAAGTTAACAAGTTTGAAAATACTAAAGTATGAAACAATTGCTTGGCTAAAACTGAGATTGTGCATGATTTAAATATTTTGTGTGATGAAGATAGATTGTAGCCAGACTATATGATTTTATATGGATAGCTTTCTTTGGCCATGTTATTTTGAGAAGACATGATTGCTTTGTTATTATGCTTGAAGTATTATTGTTTTTATCTCAATATTAAAAAAAATGAATCTTTCGGACCTGAACATTCATGCCACAATAAATAAAATTACATGGATAAATATGTTAGGTAGCATTCCACATCAAAAATTCTGTTCTTTTCATTTACCTACTCAAGGACGAGCAGGAATTAAGCTCGGGGATGCTTGATACGACTCCAATGTATCTATAATTTTTGATAGTTCCATGCTATTATATTATCTATCTTGTATGTTTAATAGGCATTTATATGCTATTTTATATTATTTTAGGACTAACTTATTAACCGAGGGCCCAGTTCCAGTTTTTGTTTTTTGCCTACTTTAGAGTTTCACAGAAAAGGAATACCAAACGGAGTCCAAACGGAATGAAACCTTCGTGATGATCTTTCTTGGACCGAAAGGAAACCTGAAGACTTGGAGATAAAGTCGGAGACGCAACGAGGCGGCCACGAGGCAGGAGGGCGCGCCCAGGGGGTAGAGCCCCCCTACCTCGTGGGCCCCTCGTAGCTCCCCTGACCTAGTTCCTTCGCCTATATATACTCTTATACCCTGAAAATATCCAGGAGAGCCACGAAACCACTTTTCGACCGCCGCAAACTTCCATACCCGTGAGATCCCATCTAGGGGCCTTTTCCAGTGTCCTGTCGGAGGAGGATTCAATCACAGAGGGCTTCTTCATCAACACCATTGCCTCTCCGATGAAGCGTGAGTAGTTTACCATAGACCTACGGGTCCATAGTTATTAGCTAGATGGCTTCTTCTCTCTCTTTGAATCTCAATACCATGTTCTCCTCGATGTTCTTGGAGCTCTATTCGATGTAATATGCTTTTGCGGTGTGTTTGGCGATATCCAATGAATTGTGGATTTATGATCAGATTATCTATGAATATTATTTGGTTCTTCTCTTAATTCTTATATGCATGATTTGATCTCTTTGAATTACCGGTTTAGTTTGTCCTACTCGATTGATCTTTCTTACAATGGGAGAAGTGCTTAGCTTTGGGTTCAATTTTGTCGTGTCCTTTCCCAGTGATAGTAGGGGCAGCAAGGCACGTATTGTATTGTTGCCATCGAGGATAAAAAGATGGGGTTTTCATCATATTGCTTGAGTTAATTCCTCTACATCATGTCATCTTACTTAATGCGTTACTCCATTCTTTATGAACTTAATACTCTAGATGCATGCTTGATAGCGGTTGATGTGTGGAGTAATAGTAGTAGATGCAGGCAGGAGTCGGTCTACTTGACATGGACATGATGCCTATGTTCATGATCATTGCCTTAGATTAGACATCGTCATCATTATGCGCTTTTCTATAAATTGCTCAGCAGTAATTTATTCACCCACCATAGTATTTGCTATCTTGAGAGAAGCCACTAGTGAAACCTATGGCCCACGGGTCTCTTTACCATTATATTGAATCTCTTTTACATCTTACTTGTTTCCGATCTACTATTTTGCAGTCTTTTACTTTCCGATATATAAACCAAAAATACCAAAAATATTTACTTTACCGTTTATCTATCTCTATCAGATCTCACTTTTGCAAGTGACCGTGAAGGGATTGACAACCCCTTTATCGCGTTGGGTGCAAGTTGTTGATTGTTTGTGCAGGTATTTGGTGACTTGTGTGTTGTCTCCTACTAGATTGATACATTGGTTCTCAAAACTGAGGGAAATACTTACGCTACTTTGCTGCATCACCCTTTCTTCTTCAAGGGAAAACCAACGCAAGCTCAAGAGGTAGCAACAGTCTCCCACTTGCACTAGAGTCAATAATCTAGTTCACATCACCATGTGATTAACACCCAATGAGTTCTTGGGTTTGATCATTTTTTGCTTGCGAGAGAGGTTTTAGTCAAATGGGTCTGCAACATTCAGATCCATGTGTCTTTTGCAAATCCTTATGTCATACTGTAGATGCTCCTATCACACTTTACTTGGAGCTATTCCAAATGAATGCTCCATTATACGTATCAGGTTTGCTACTCAGAGTTATCCGGATCGGTGTCAATGCTTGCATCAACGTAACCCTTTACGGCTAACTCTTTATCACCTCCCTAATCGAGAAACATTTCCTTAGTCCTCTAGTTACTAATTAAGGATAATTTTGACTGCTGTCCAGTGATCCACTCCTGGATCACTCTTGTACCCCCTGTTGGAAATATGCCCTAGAGGCAATAATAAAAGGGTTATTATTATATTTCCTTATTCATGATAATTGTCTTTTATTCATGCTATAACTGTATTGTCCGGAAATCGTAATACACGTGTGAATACATAGACCATAACATGTCCCTAGTGAGCCTCTAGTTGACTAGCTCGTTGGTCAACAGATAGTCATGGTTTCCTGACTATGGACATTAGATGTCATTGACAACGGGATCACATCATTAGGAGAATGATGTGATGGACAAGACCCAATCCTAAGCATAGCACAAGATCGTGTAGTTCGTTTTGCTAGAGCTTTTCCAATGTCAAGTCTCTCTTCCTTGGACCATGAGATCGTGTAACTCCCGGATACCGTAGGAGTGCTTTGGGTGTACCAAACGTCACAACGTAACTGGGTGACTATAAAGGTGCACTACAGGTATCTCCGAAAGTGTCTGTTGCGTTGACACGGATCGAGACTGGGATTTGTCACTCCGTATGACGGAGAGGTATCTCTGGGCCCACTCGGTAATGCATCATCATAATGAGCTCAAAGTGACCAAGTGTTTGGTCACAGGATCATGCATTACGGTACGAGTAAAGTGACTTGCCGGTAACGGGACTGAACGAGGTATTGGGATACCGACGATCGAGTCTCGCGCAAGTAACGTACCGATTGACAAAGGGAATTGTATACGGGGTTGTTCGAATCCTCGACATCGTGGTTCATTCGATGAGATCATCGAGGAGCATGTGGGAACCAACATGGGTATCCAGATCCCGCTGTTGGTTATTGCCCGAGAGCCGTCTCGGTCGTGTCTACGTGTCTCCCGAACCCGTAGGGTCTACACACTTAAGGTTCGGTAACGCTAGGGTTGTATGAATATGAGTATGCAGCATACCGAATGTTGTTCGGAGTCCCGGATGAGATCCCGGACGTCACGAGGAGTTCCGGAATGGTCCGGAGGTAAAGAAAACTATATAGGAAGTGGTATTTCGGCCATCGGGAAAGTTTTCGGGTCACCCGGTATTGTACCGGGACCACCGGAAGGGTCCCGGGGGACCACCGGGTGGGGCCACCCATCCCGGAGGGCCCCAAGGGCCGAAGTGGGGAGGTGAACCAGCCCTAAGTGGGCTGGTGCGCCCCCCTAGGCCCACCCCCTGCGCCTAGGGTTGAAACGCTAGGGTGGGGGGGCACCCCACTTGCCTTGGGGGGTACTCCACCCCCCTTGGCCGCCGCCCCCTTGGGAGATTGGATCTCCCAGGGCCAGCACCCCCCCCCCTAGGGGCCTATATAAAGGGAGGGGAAGGGGGGAAGCCGCACCCTGAAGTCCTGGTGCCCCCTCCCCTGCTACACCTCTTCCTCCTCCGTCACGTGCTTAGCGAAGCCCTGCCGGAGTGCTGCTGTTCCACCACCACCACGCCGTTGTGCTGCTGCTGGAGCCATCATCATCAACCTCTCCTTTCCCCTTGCTGGATCAAGACGGAGGAGACGTTATGCTGACCGTACGTGTGTTGAACGCGGAGGTGCCGTCCGTTCGGCGCTAGGATCTCCGGTGATAGGATCACGACGAGAACGACTACTTCAACCCCGTTCTTTTGCACGCTTCCGCGCGATCTACAAAGTGGTACGTAGATGCAATCTCTCTCCCATGACTCGTTGCTTAGATGAACTCATAGATGGATCTTGGTGAAACCGTAGGAAAAATTTTAATTTTCTGCAACGTTCCCCAACAGTGGCATCATGAGCTAGGTCTATGCGTAGTTCTCTATTGCACGAGTAGAACACAATTTTGTTGTGGGTGTAGATCTTGTCAACTTGCTTGCCGCTACTAGTCTTATCTTGCTTCAGCGGTATTGTGGGATGAAGCGGCCCGGACCAACCTTACACGTACGCTTACTTGAGACCGGTTCCACCGACTGACATGCACTAGTTGCATAAGGTGGCTGGCGGGTGTCTGTCTCTCCCACTTTAGTTGGAGCGGATTCGATGAAAAGGGTCCTTATGAAGGGTAAATAGAAGTTGGCAAGATCACGTTGTGGTTATTCGTAGATAAGAAAACGTTCTTGCTAGAACCCAATTGCAGCCACGTAAAAGATGCAACAACAATTAGAGGACGTCTAACTTGTTTTTGCAGCAATTGTCATGTGATGTGATATGGCCAGAAGTTGTGATGAATGATGAATGATATATTGTGATGTATGAGATCATGTTCTTGTAATAGGAATCATGACTTGCATGTCGATGAGTATGACAACCGGCAGGAGCCATAGGAGTTGTCTTTATTTTTTGTATGACCTGCGTGTCATTGAAGAACGCCATGTAAATTACTTTACTTTATTGCTAAACGCGTTAGCCATAGAAGTAGAAGTAGTCCTTGGTGTGACAACTTCATGAAGACACAATGATGGAGATCATGATGATGGAGATCATGGTGTCATGCCGGTGACAAAGATGATCATGGAGCCCCGAAGATGGAGATCGAAGGAGTTGTATGATATTGGCCATATCATGTCACTACTATATAATTGCATGTGATGTTTATTACGTTTTATGCATCTTGTTTACTTAGAACGGCGGTAGTAAATAAGATGATCCCTTATAATAATTTCAAGAAAGTGTTCCCCCTAACTGTGCACCATTGCTAAAGTTCGTCGTTTCGAAGCACCACGTGATGATCGGGTGTGATAGATCCTTACGTTCACATACAACGGGTGTAAGACAGATTTACACATGCAGAACACTTAGGGTTAACTTGACGAGCCTAGCATGTACAGACATGGCCTCGGAACACAAGAGACCAAAAGGTCGAACATGAGTCGTATGGAAGATACGATCAACATGGAGATGTTCACCGATGATGACTAGTCCGTCTCACGTGATGATCGGACACGGCCTAGTCGACTCGGATCGTGTAACACTTAGATGACTAGAGGGATGTCTAATCTGAGTGGGAGTTCATTAAACAATTTTATTAGATGAACTTAATTATCATGAACTTAGTCTAAAACCTTTGCAAATATGTCTTGTAGATCAAATGGCCGCCACTCATGTCAACATGAACTTCAACACGTTCCTAGAGAAAACCAAGCTGAAAGATGATGGCAGCAACTATACGGACTGGGTCCGGAACCTGAGGATCATCCTCATAGCTGCCAGGAAACAATATGTCCTAGAAGGACAGCTAGGTGATGCACCCATCCCAGAGAACCAAGACATTATGAATGCTTGGCAGACTCGCGCTGATGATTACTCCCTCGTTCAGTGCGGCATGCTTTACAGCTTAGAACCGGGGCTCCAAAAGCATTTTGAGCAACACGGAGCATATGAGATGTTCAAGGAGCTGAAACTAGTTTTCCAAGCTCATGCACGGGTCGAGAGATATGAAGTCTCCGACAAGTTCTATAGTTGTAAGATGGAGGATAATAGTTCTGTTAGTGAGCATATACTCAAAATGTCTGGGTTGCACAACCGCCTGTCCCAGCTGGACATTAACCTCCCGGATGAGGCGGTCATTGACAGAATCCTTCAGTCGCTCCCACCAAGCTACTAGAGCTTTCTGATGAACTACAATATGCAGGGGATGGTAAAGACCATTCCTGAAGTATTTTCAATGCTGAAGTCAGCAGAGGTTGAAATCAAGAAAGAACATCAAGTGTTGATGGTCAATAAGACCACTAAGTTCAAGAAGGGCAAGGGTAAGAAGAACTTCAAGAAGGACGGCAAATATGTTGCCGCGCCCGGTAAGCCAGTTGCCGGGAAGAAGTCAAAGAATGGACCCAAGTCTGAAACTAAGTGCTTTTATTGCAAGGGGAAGGGTCACTGGAAGCGGAACTGCCCCAAATACTTAGCGGATAAGAAGGCCGGCAACACTAAAGGTATATTTGATATACATGTAATTGATGTGTACCTTACCAGTACTCGTAGTAACTCCTGGGTATTTGATACCGGTGTTGTTGCTCACATTTGTAACTCACAGCAGGAGCTGCGGAATAAGCGGAGACTGGCGAAGAACGAGGTGACGATGCGCATCAGGAATGGTTCCAAGGTCGATGTGATCGCCGTTGGCATGCTACCTCTACATTTACCTACGGGATTAGTTTTAAACCTCAATAATTGTTATTTAGTGCCAAGTTTGAGCATGAACATTGTATCAGGATCTCGTTTAATACGAGATGGCTACTCATTTAAATCCGAGAATAATGGTTGTTCTATTTATATGAGAGATATGTTTTATGGTCATGCCCCAATGGTCAATGGTTTATTCTTAATGAATCTCGAACGTAATATTACACATATTCATAGCGTGAATACCAAAAGATGTAAAGTTGATAACGATAGTCCCACATACTTGTGGCACTGCCGCCTTGGTCACATTGGTGTCAAGCGCATGAAGAAGCTCCATGCTGATGGACTTTTAGAGTCTCTCGACTATGAATCATTTGACACATGTGAACCATGCCTCATGGGCAAAATGACCAAGACCCCGTTCTCCGGAACAATGGAGCGAGCAACCAACTTGTTGGAAATCATACATACCGATGTGTGCGGTCCAATGAGCATTGAGGCTCGCGGAGGATATCGTTATGTTCTCACTCTCACTGCTGACTTGAGTAGATATGGGTATGTCTACTTGATGAAACACAAGTCTGAGACCTTTGAAAAGTTCAAGGAATTTCAGAATGAAGTAGAGAATCAGCGTGACCGAAAGATAAAGTTCTTACGATCGGATTGTGGAGGAGAATATTTAAGTCATGAATTTGGTACACACTTAAGAAAATGTGGAATCGTTTCACAACTCACGCCGCCTGGAACACCTCAGCGTAACGGTGTGTCCGAACGTCGTAATCGCACTCTATTGGATATGGTGCGATCTATGATGTCTCTTACCGATTTACCGCTATCACTTTGGGGATACGCTCTGGAGACAGCTACATTCACTTTAAATAGGGCACCGTCTAAATCCGTTGAGACAACACCGTATGAATTATTGTTTGGGAAGAAACCTAAGCTGTCGTTTCTAAAAGTTTGGGGATGCGATGCTTATGTCAAGAAACTTCAACCTGAAAAGCTCGAACCCAAGTCGGAAAAAAGCGTCTTCATAGGATACCCTAAAGAAACCATTGGGTATACCTTCTACTTAAGATCCGAAGGCAAGATCTTTGTTGCCAAGAACGGATCCTTTCTGGAAAAAGAGTTTCTCTCGAAAGAAGTAAATGGGAGGAAAGTAGAACTCGATGAAGTACTACCTCTTGAACGGGATAGTAGTGCAGCCCAGGAAAATGTTCGTGTGATGCCTACACCAACTGAAGAGGAAAACAATGATGAGGATCAAGATACTTTGGATCAAGTTGCTACTGAACTTCGTAGGTCCACAAGGACATGTTCCGCACCAGAGTGGTACGGCAACCCTGTCCTGGAAATCATGTTGTTGGACAACGGTGAACCTTCGAACTATGAAGAAGCAATGGCGGGCCCAGATTCCAACAAATGGCTAGAAGCCATGAAATCCGAGATAGAATCCATGTATGAAAACAAAGTATGGACTTTGACTGACTTGCCCGATGATCGGCGAGCGATAGAAAACAAATGGATCTTTAAGAAGAAGACGGACGCGGATGGTAATATCACCATCCATAAAGCTCGACTTGTCACTAAGGGTTATCGGCAAGTTCAAGAGATTGACTACGATGAGACTTTCTCTCCCGTAGCGAAGCTTAAGTCCGTCCGAATCATGTTAGCAATTGCCGCATACTATGATTATGAGATATGGCAGATGGACGTCAAAACGGCATTCCTTAACGGGCATCTTAAGGAAGAACTGTATATGATGCAGCCGGAGGGTTTTGTCGATCCTAAGAATGCTAACAAAGTATGCAAGCTCCAGCGATCCATTTATGGGCTGGTGCAAGCATCTCGGAGTTGGAACATTCGCTTTGATGAGATGATCAAAGCGTTTGGGTTTACGCAGACTTATGGAGAAGCCTGCATTTACAAGAAAGTGAGTGGGAGCTCTGTATCATTTCTCATATTATATGTAGATAACATACTTTTGATGGGAAATGATATAGAATTCTTGGACAGCATTAAGGCCTACTTGAATAAGTGTTTTTCAATGAAAGACCTTGGAGAAGCTGCTTATATATTAGGCATCAAGATCTACAGAGATAGATCGAGACGCCTCATAGGTCTTTCACAAAGCACATACCTTGATAAGATTTTGAAGAAGTTCAAAATGGATCAGTCAAAGAAGGGGTTCTTGCCTGTATTGCAAGGTGTGAGATTGAGCTTGGCTCAATGCCCGACCACGGCAAAAGATAAAGAAGAGATGAGTGGCATCCCCTATGCTTCAGCCATAGGATCTATTATGTATGCCATGCTGTGTACCAGACCTGATGTAAACCTTGCCATAAGTTTGGTAGGTAGGTACCAAAGTAATCCCGGCAAGGAACACTGGACAGCGGTCAAGAATATCCTGAAGTACCTGAAAAGGACAAAGGACATGTTTCTCATTTATGGAGGTGATGAAGAGCTCGTCGTAATGGGTTACGTCGACGCTAGCTTCGACAGAGATTTGGATGACTCTAAGTCACAAACCTGATACGTGTATATGTTGAATGGTGGAGCAGTAAGCTGGTGCAGCTGCAAGCAGAGCGTCGTGGTGAGATCTACATGTGAAGCGGAGTACATGGCAGCCTCGGAGGCAGCGCATGAAGCAATTTGGGTGAAGGAGTTCATCACCGACCTAGGAGTCATACCCAATGCGTCGGGGCCGATCAAACTCTTCTGTGACAACACTGGAGCTATTGCCCTTGCCAAGGAGCCCAGGTTTCACAAGAAGACCAGGCACATCAAGCGTCGCTTCAACTCCATCCGTGAAAATGTTCAAGATGGAAACATAGATATTTGCAAAGTACATACGGATTTGAATGTCGCAGATCCGTTGACTAAACCTCTCTCGCGAGCAAAACATGATCAACACCAGAACTCTATGGGTGTTTGATTCATCACAATGTAACTAGATTATTGACTCTAGTGCAAGTGGGAGACTGTTGGAAATATGCCCTAGAGGCAATAATAAAAGGGTTATTATTATATTTCCTTATTCATGATAATTGTCTTTTATTCATGCTATAACTGTATTGTCCAGAAATCGTAATACACGTGTGAATACATAGACCATAACATGTCCCAAGTGAGCCTCTAGTTGACTAGCTCGTTGGTCAACAGATAGTCATGGTTTCCTGACTATGGACATTAGATGTCATTGACAACGGGATCACATCATTAGGAGAATGATGTGATGGACAAGACCCAATCCTAAGCATAGCACAAGATCGTGTAGTTCGTTTTGCTAGAGATTTTCCAATGTCAAGTGTCTCTTCCTTGGACCATGAGATCGTGTAACTCCCGGATACCGTAGGAGTGCTTTGGGTGTACCAAACGTCACAACGTAACTAGGTGACTATAAAGGTGCACTACAGGTATCTCCGAAAGTGTCTGTTGGGCTGACACGGATCAAGACTGGGATTTGTCACTCCGTATGACGGAGAGGTATCTCTGGGCCCACTCGGTAATGCATCATCATAATGAGCTCAAAGTGACCAAGTGTTTGGTCACGGGATCATGCATTACGGTACGAGTAAAGTGACTTGCCGGTAATGGGACTGAACAAGGTATTGGGATACCGACGATCGAGTCTCGGGCAAGTAACGTACCGATTGACAAAGGGAATTGTATACGGGGTTGTTCGAATCCTCGACATCGTGGTTCATCCGATGAGATCATCAAGGAGCATGTGGGAACCAACATGGGTATCCAGATCCCGCTGTTGGTTATTGCCCGAGAGTCGTCTCGGTCATGTCTACGTGTCTCCCGAACCCGTAGGGTCTACACACTTAAGGTTCGGTAACGCTAGGGTTGTATGAATATGAGTATGCAGCATACTGAATGTTGTTAGGAGTCCCGGATGAGATCCCGGACGTCACGAGGAGTTCCGAAATGGTCCAGAGGTAAAGAAAACTATATAGGAAGTGGTATTTCGGCCATCGGGAAAGTTTCGGGGTCACCCGGTATTGTACCGGGACCACCGGAAGGGTCCCGGGGGTCCACCGGGTGGGGCCACCCATCCCGGAGGGCC
The DNA here is from genome assembly GCF_018294505.1 of Triticum aestivum. Classification (NCBI taxonomy): domain Eukaryota; kingdom Viridiplantae; phylum Streptophyta; class Magnoliopsida; order Poales; family Poaceae; genus Triticum; species Triticum aestivum. Next base: position 106,729,550 of record NC_057801.1, on the reverse strand, counting down.
CCAAGGGCCGAAGTGGGGAGGTGAACCAGCCCTAAGTGGGCTGGTGCACCCCCCTAGGCCCACCCCCTGCGCCTAGGGTTGAAACCCTACGGTGGGGGGGGGCCCACTTGCCTTGGGGGGTACTCCACCCCCCTTGGCCGCCGCCCCCTTGGGAGATTGGATCTCCCAGGGCCGGCGCCCCCCCCTGGGGGCCTATATAAAGGGAGGGGGAGGGGGCAGCCGCAGCCTGATGTCCTGGCGCCCCCTCCCCTGCTACACCTCTTCCTCCTCCGTCACGTGCTTAGCGAAGCCCTACCGGAGTGCTGTTGTTCCACCACCACCACGCCGTTGTGCTTCTGCTGGAGCCATCATCATCAACCTCTCCTTTCCCCTTGCTGGATCAAGACGGAGGAGACGTTACGCTGACCGTACGTGTGTTGAACGCGGAGGTACCGTCCGTTCGGCGCTAGGATCTCCGGTGATAGGATCACGACGAGAACGACTACTTCAACCCCGTTCTTTTGAACGCTTCCGCGCGATCTACAAAGTGGTATGTAGATGCAATCTCTCTCCCATGACTCGTTTCTTAGATGAACTCATAGATGGATCTTGGTGAAACCGTAGGAAAATTTTTAATTTTCTGCAACGTTCCCCAACACCCCCTTTGGCAGACATGTGGCAAAGCACACATCAGGTGTGGTACATAGCATGGCATATCGTATAGAGCCTATGGCAAAGGCAAAGGGGATGACCTTCATCCTTTCTGTTTCTTCTATCGTGGTCGAGCTTTCGGTCTTACTCAAGTTCACACCTTACAATAAAGGCAAGAACCCCTTCTTTGGCTGATCAATTTTGGACTCCTTCAAAATCTTGTCAAGGTATGTACTCATTGAAAGTCTTATCAAGCGTCTTGATCTATCTCTATAGATCTTGATGCTTAATATGTAAGCAGCTTCACCAAGGTCTTTCATTAAAAAAATCTTTTTCAAATATCATTTTATGCTATCCAGAAATTCTATATCATTTCCAATCATCAATATGTCATCCACATATAATTTCAGAAATGCTACAGAGCTCCCACTCACTTTCTTGTACTAGTAATTTGTACATGCTTTGCACATGAGATTATTATGTATAGTCGCAATACTAAATCATTAAATTAGAGCACCTATGTTTTGGTAAATTTTTCATGCAATCTTGAAAAGGATATTTCGGTAGTCTCTTCACTTTAAACTACAGTTGTAACAATTTTCTATGTGAAAAATGCATTAGGCAAAACCTTTACTTTCTTCCAAAAGATATGTTTTTAAAATGCAAACCTGAAATATAGGGAAATTTTGTTTAATGTAACTAATTCACCTTTTCACACCTTCAAGTCATATTTTTCTCTGTTCTAAAAAAATCATATTTTACTCATAATTTCTATTTCACTCGCGTGTCCTCGACCTCAAAGGTGTTTTTAAATAAATTAACATCATGTTAAAAATCCAGATCTGAATTTTCTGTTTGAACATTTCTTTAAAAAACCAAGCAATGTTGCCATGTACTGCTCTTTTCTATTACGTTGTACTACTTGAGAAGAATAAAAAATGATTCCTCCGATGTGTTGAGCGGTAAACTGCTTGCTAGCTAGCCTCTACATCGGCACTTCTCGAGATACTTCTAGCATGCATTGGCGTATTTACTTCACATGGCCTGCTCTGAAGCGAACGTCACATCACATGCTGATGGAAAGAGAGTGGTGCCCCACCGGGAATCCCTGGGATACTGGCCCTAGGATTGTCACATCTAATGGCACATGTGATGCCATGTTTCCACAAATTCAAATCAATCAATCACAGTCGTCCAATTTAAAGATCCAATGGCTCATATGTTATTCTATTGGTACACTATATAGATAGTATAGAAATACAAGCTTCACCGTAAGTCTGTATAAAACCAAGTGCTTTGATCACCTCATCAAATGGGTATATTCTAACTCCGAGATGCTTGCACCAATCCATAGATGGATCGCTGGAGCTTACACACTTTTGTAGCAACTTTGGGATCGACAAAACCTTCTGGTTGCATCATATACAACTCTTCTTTAAGAAACTCGTTAAGAATGCAGTTTTGATGTCCATTTGCCAGATTTCATAATCATAAAGTGCGGCAATTGCTAACATGATTCTGACAGACTTTAAGCATTGCTACGGGTGAGAAATTCTCATCATAGTCAACCCCTTGAACTTGTCGAAAACCTTTTGTGACAAGATGAGCTTTGTAGACAGTGATATTATCATCAGCATTTGTCTTCCTCTTGAAGATCCATTTATTCTTAATTGCTTGTCAATCATGGGGCAATTCCACCAAAGTCCACACACTACAAAAAAATACACTTCCATGATGATACGTGTTTGTCATAGTAGGTCGCGTTTTCTGTCATGCATGTACATCCATGACGATTTTATGACAGAATTAAGATAGTCATACATGTGTTGTCATAGAAGTGTTCCATGACATTACCAAAATTATCATCAAGGAAGTGTCCACTTTCATGACGATAAATCGCATGTCATAGAAGTGCTTTCATCAAGGGTGACTGACACGTGGCATCCATCGTAACGGAACGCCGTTAAGCTATTGAGTCCGGTTTTGGATCCGATAAACCATTAATAGCCCATACCAATGGGGATTTTTCATGTGTAAAATTCTCATTGGCTGGACGAAACACGTGTTGCCTCACCGTTAGGACAGATGTCATCCACTCATTGGACAGGAGCCGTCTATGATACATCGACATGTGGCATGGCCCAATACAGGCCCATTCCGGTGAAGAGGCCAGGCCTTCCAAAATAAGCGGGCCGGCCCATTAGCGGCCTACTTGAGTCAGGACCATTTACAAGTATGGCCCATATAAGTTAGACAGAATCGGCCCATCAAAAGCCCATTCTAGATTCTACAATTTCCAGCCCATCGTCGGTTTAAGCCCGTTAACGGCCCGCTACGATTTTGGGCCCAATTGCGGCCCGAGCTTCTTTTGGCCTGTTAGCAACCCATCGTTAGTTCCAGCCCGTTAACGGCCCGAAATGTCTTTCGGCCTTTTCTCGGCCCATTCTACAGTTGGGCCAATTCTAGCCCGCTGTGACTTTAGGCCTGTCCTCGGCCCATTCGGTAAATGGGCCAACTCTTAGCCCATTTTGTGCCTCGGTCTATTAACGGCCCGCACAACAGTTGGGCCTTTGACTTTAGGTCCATTAGGGGCCCACGTTCCTCAAGGTGTCATTTCAGCCCAACGCGACTTTCGGCCTGTTAAAAGCCTAGTTTGCAAATTGGGCCTCCTCTGGCCCATAACACTTTCGGCCTCTTACTGGCCCATAAAGTAAAAGGGCCAAGACAAAATTGACATTTATTTCGTCCTGCTAAAGGCCCGCGGGACATTTCCATTTATATGGCCCTATCAAGCTTTAGGCCCGTTAATGGCCTGCTAAGAGTCATTGTTACAGTGGGCCACATCATTTGGGATCCACTTAATATTATTTTGACCAGCCCAATTAAGGTCCGCTTTGACTACACATGTCTGTTCGTTTGTATGGCATCTAGGAAATGTTTGGGGGTGTTGGCCCCCGTTTCAACGATATAGCATATTCAAGAAATATCCTACTCTATACTATCGCCTCTAAAAACAGACACTATAGAATAAAAACACTAAGGCATAGAAATGTAGAATAATCTACACTATACAATAAAGAAATTACAACCGAATATACCCACTGGGCAATATAGTTTGGCACCAGTGATAATAAAGCGTACACAAACAACAAATTACATACACTGGACAAATAAAGCTCATACATCATGGACACGCATCACCAGAACTTGCCATTTGAACTATAATCTCTTTAGAAAATAGGATTCACCGGATTCAGATAGCACAAATTCCAGTCTGCAAAATCTCCAATTCCTTTGTGGTTACCTCAGTGTCTTGTTTCATTTTTTGACTCCTGCATCTAATACTTGCATGTCCAGTCTCAACTTGTTGATTGTACATTGAGAATCATGTACATGTTGTCTTGCCACCTCTAGTTGATGCTCGAGAACATCAGCACATTCCAATTCCAATCCATAATCATTCGGTAACGGCCATGCCGCACTGCTCGCAGATCTTTGTGTTGATGTCACTTCATCATGAAGCATAAGCAGGTGATATTTTAAAAGTTATAAAAAGGTAGTCTGTGCAGCCTGCATGCAGAAATCTCTCTTAGCTCACCAGAGGAGCATGATGTTGGGGCCTAATCCAAAACACAGACAAGTTACAAATTTATACAGTATGTTGCATATAAGTAAGCAAGCAATTGGCCATTATGTAGCTCAATTAAAGTATTAGGGAGCATAATGAACAGCAGAGGGATTCATACAAACCTACTACAACAAGCAAAACTATGCAATAATTAGCCTAGTATAAACTAGATTGAGAGCCTCATGCAATAATAGTTGGTTAATAGACTTCAAAGCTTAAGGCACACTTCGGCAGAGTAATTAAATGGTAAGGCCTTTAATTATGTCAACTAATAGTTATACAAGTACCCAACATCAGGCATCATTGTTTGGGCATCTCATTAACTGAGGACAAATAAAACAATTGAAAAGAGCAAATAAACTATGCCTGAAACAAACAAGGAATTGAACTGTTGAGTTGGATACATTGACTTACCTTAACTGGTTGAAGAGGCTCAGCGCAGCTCCTACTTCTCTTGCAAGGATCCTTCCTAACATCTTGTACTTGGAAATCCTCAATCTTATCTTCATTGCACCCCCTCTACAAGGTGACACAAACTAGTTACTCGTACCCTTGGAAGATAAATATGCATACTTTATAGTCTGTGAAGAACACAAAAGGATGAGATTATAACAAAAGAATACCACATAATGAAACATGCCACATCTCTTGCACTTGCACACAATGAAATGAGCATTTACTATGTCTGCACTATGTAAAAACTAGGCATACCTTCGAACTAGATCTCCAGGTACTCTTGGAGAGCCTACTTTAGTGTATAGCCAAACATTTATGTCACCTATGAGTTAGACAAGGCCCCACTACAGCAGCCCTTAGTGTTTCAATTGTTGACAAGCTCTGTTAGAGTGCTAGGTCAAGAACAGCAAGTAATCAAAGTAAACAGTCCTAGTATGGATGGCTGATGCAAACAAGCAATAGAACAGATGTGTGAGCAAATCTTACATATCAAGAAAAGAAGCAAAGGAGGAGGCTTAAAGACCATCACTTGACTGACCAGATTTAAGGGGCATCTAAACATCATGTGCAACGTATGAACTAACATAAACATTGCATCTTCCAGATTCTACAATCGAATGCACATGTATTAGGTTATGCCATGTACGATGATGCCTAAATGTACACTATAACAGGCAGGAGTGATTCATCATTGCACGCACAATTGAATTGCAGGTTAAGGGACAGTTCAATTCCGCCTTTTCAGGGCTTATTGTCAAAATAAGCCATAAAAGATGTAAAGAAGTGATTTTTGAGTTATGGGCTTGGGCTTATCTTATTTCGCTTTGGAGTGTTTCGGGTAGAACCTCACTAAAAGTTGAAGGGAAGGGGAATAGTGAAATGACTCTGTTGTCTGCCTATATTACACTCAAAATGCAACTGCTCACGCCCGCGTCACACCTGACCCTCAAGTAAAAACAAACACACAAGTGTTCATTGCCCTGCCCGCTTGAATCTCCTCTCCCCTTTCCCTCCACCTCGATCCCCTGCCTGCAGCACTAGGGTTCCTCCAGCGAGCCGTCGCCACTGGTCCCATATGGCCTGGTCCTCGGCGATGCTCTGTCTAGCTAGGCTACATGGCCAGCGGGTAGGGGCAAATATCCCCAGTTGCTCCTCCCTCTAGCGCCACCCCTCATTCTGATGGTCTCCAGCAGCTGCTCCACTATGGTCCGTCCAACACACTACTCCGGCGGGCGCCGCACAACTACTCCGATGCCACACTACAGCAGAAGGCACCTTATTCCCCCTCCCTTCCTCTTAGGTCGTGGCCTTGAGGTTCTATTGAAGGATGCGCTCATCCAACAAGGTGAGGATCTCCTCTGTTTTTTTTCAAATTTTCATTCTGATCCACTATACGATGAATTGCTATGAGCTGCTTCTGCTACTGGTATATGATGCATTGCTATGAGCTGCTCCTGCTGCTGCTATATGATGAATTGCTATGAGTTGTTGCTGCTATATGATGAATTGCTCTGAGCTGCTGCTGCTATATGATGAGTTGCTATAAGCTGCTCCTGCTGTTGCTGTATGATGAATTGCTATGAGCTGCTCCTGCTGCTGCTATATGATAAATTGCTATGAGCTTCTCATGCTGCTGCTATATGATGAATTGCAATGAGTTGTTGCTTGTATATGATGAATTTCACACCGGTACTGTTGTATGATGAGTTGCTATGAGCTGCTGCTGCTGCTATATGATGCTTTCAGGTGGTGCTGCTATATGATAATAACCAGCCACTTGGACCATCGAATTTCAATAAATAATTGTTCTTCATTTAAATGTGGGTCATGCGTTCTTCATTTAAATTAGACAATGGGATCTCCATGGAAGACATTAACCAAAGTAGATTGTGCCAAGTAGATGGTATCTTTGTATTTGCATTTTGAACAAATAGTGATGGTTTGTTTTCCTATCATATTAATTACTGCACTGGGTTCAATTTGTGATGTTTGCAAGTCAATTTAATTTTCATATGGGCAGCAAAATGAAAAAATATAATGCAATCTAGACTTTTCATTGATCATACCAAAGATAAGCTGAAAAGGAAGGCAATGAAAAGAACTGGTTGGCTTATTACATGGAGCTTATATTCACAGGTGCTTATTTTCTTAGGATAACTCATAATAATTGTCCCTAAGAAACTTGGCCAATAGAACTGACATACAAATAACATGTCACGATGATTGCAATGGAGGAGTGACCTACCATAGCACATTGTATAGGCTCACCGCTGCCTCTCCTTTTTTTGCGATGTTCCATGAAATTGCCACATACATCTTGTATTTTTTCATTGTGTAACCCTATCTGCAAGTTGACACGGATAATTTCAGACATCTCTACATGATAATACATTGCATATCCCTTGCTCATATTTAAACCTCCAATTAATGATTGGGTGTGTAGCATAAACTAGCCATGGCTCTGTGTGCTGGACTAGCAGGCACTCTAAGGGAGCCTAATGAAGTGCACTGGAATTCCTACATGCCACCTATGATTTTGTGTAATGTACTGCCTCTGTTCCTAAATATATGTCTTTGTAGAGATTCTAGTATGGACCACATGCAGATGGATATAGATGCATTTTTGAGTGTAGATTCACTCATTTTGCTCCGTATGTAGCCTATAGTGGAATCTCTAGAAAGACTTATATTTAGGAATGGAGGTACGAGGTAGTATCATGTATGACATCTACATATCTAATTTAGTAGCCATTAGTAGAAATCATTGTCTGCACAAAGGGATTACTGGTCGAAAATCCTAGCAAAGCACGCTGGCAGGCACACAACAATACAAGAGAAAGAGACGCACTTACAAGATCATAGCAATGCCTCAATCCAGGATCTTGGTTGGCCAAGCTGTTAGATCCAGAAGAAACATTGTCCTTGTAGTTTTTTCCAGCTGCATAACAGGTAACAGCGAGCTGTTAGTATATTTGAAGTACATCGGGCAGGTGATGCTGGACGAGTTTAAAGGTGACAAGTACCTAGGCCGTGGCGGGTGCTTGGCATCTTGCCAGACGGTGGGAATCAGGTTAAAATGTCAAGGGTGATGACGCTCCACTGGTTGTCGGGGTCCGGTAAGGAGATCTAGAACCGTCGAGTAGAGTGTTTGTGGAGCGGATCCGGTAGGGTGGACTATGGTGTGGGCGAAGCGGATCTGTGCTCGTGGACGAGGGCATCAGTGAAGCTGCTCCAGTGGTTGGGTTAAGGATGGTACCGAAGATGCGGGTCTGCGGCCGTGGATGGGGCATCAGAAACTGCTCCGGTTGGACGAGGGTGCGAGGAAGCGGATCTAAGGCCGTAGACTTGTGAGTTGGAAAAGCGGCCCCGGTAGGGTTGAGAATGGTATAGGAGAAGCTACTCCAGTAGGGTTGATGATGGTGTCGGCAAAGCGGCTCCGGTATGGTTGAGGAAGGTGTCGGCAAAGAGGATCATAGGCCGTCTACGGGGGTGTCGGTGGGGTGGCTCCGGGGGGTGTGGACGAAGCGTCTTGAGTGGGGAGTACGAATGAGCCGCTGCAGATGCGCTACGGTTGATGAGAGTACCAGCAATGCAGACCCAGTGCCATGGACAAGGCCGGCACTGAATGGGTTGTGCTACAGTGGTGGATGAGTAGTCTACTTGTTTCTAGGGGAGGTGGGAGGGGTAGATGCGGCCGGAGAAGCAGATTCGGCAAGGTGTGCGTCGCTGGCAGTGAATGGGCTCTGGTACGCTGGTGGATTAGCAGTCTAGGGTTTCAAGAGGGGAGGGGTAGAAAGACCGATGAAGTATGGACGACGTGATGTAAGATGCTCTGGTGCTATGGAGTTAGTCATTTTTGCGGGAGGGGGAGAGGAAATGGGGGTGCTGTGTGGTGGGGGGAACTGGAAGTTACCGAAGCATCCCCGACCTATTATGTAGATGAGGGCGGTATTGTAACTGTTGGTCTCCTTGCACCAAGGACAAAAGGGGAATTTCGCATACTAAAGACTAGGTGGCAGAAATTTTAGAAGGAGGCGGGAGATTTTGCCACCCGCGGGATCGTTCGTATCCAGTTTCAACTAATTTTGGACCGTGCTAGCGGGAAGGTCATGCGAGACTGTGTACAGGAGGCACACGTCAGCAGTTAATAACTGGTGTGGAGTCCACCCCAGAAAAAAAGAGAATAACTTGGGATGATGCGCAGATAACTTGGACGTTCACACAGGCGCGACCAATCATACGGGTGTAGAGGCGCGTTCACAAAAAAAGGGATCAAACGATCAGCCTATGTATTTCTCGTGTAAATAGATAATTTAGTGCCATTGGTTATTTACTTTAAACATAATACATTGACATGTTAGTGTAGAGGCGCACAAAAAGAAATGGAGATTGTAGTCCCACAAAAGAAATGGATATTGTAGTGCGCTACTTAAAAGTGTTACCTCATATGACTACATAGCCTCCATTTCATAAATTGCGTACCCGTTGAATTCATATATGAATATTACATATATTACTTCATAATAGAACCTTAAATCATCCAAGACTAATGAATTTGAATGCAAGAGTAACAATGGTGCATGTACATGATAGCTACATTGGTTGTTTGAAGAAACATCACTGTAACTTTGGCATGCACAACTGAAAAGGTTTATTTAGATAGAAAAAATGTGATATGTGAGTGTCCAATCTTTATAGTGTTGAATCGATATTGTACCTTTGGCCACGATACGAAGTAGATATCGATTTATGTTCAAGCGATGCACGTCCACGATCGCTATATAGTGATACATGAATGAATTGTGCAATCTCTCTCACACGCATACATATCTCATTTCCCTGTGGGCATCGGAATCACACACGCGCACTTCGTGTATTTCTCTCCCTCCGTCAAGGTTAGAATTCGTCTTTCTACCCCATCCTACAAGTCTCTCACAAGAAACACACACGCTCTCTCTGTCGAACACGCCCACCCCTTTAATTCCACCCACCCACAACCACTAATGTCTCAAAGTATAATTATGTCTCTCACACATATGCCTAAGGTTAACTCGAGTTCCGGAACGATATGAATACATACAATGGGATTCCAGTAGAGCACCTCTTGTTTTGAGATTTTGCTCTCTCTCTCTCTCACACACACACACACACACGCGCGCGCGCGCGCGCACGTACACATTGTTTCTTGCTTCATTTTTCCGGCACTTGCATGCACACCATTTGTTTATCTTCGTCATACTTTAAGTTTGCCTCGCACACATGCTATCTACCTATCCCTTAATATAGCTAGATATGTGTCACACAAACTCCTTCTCCCTACTAGCAAGATGCCCATGCATTGCACGAAACATCAAGATGCATTTGTATGAGTAGTTTATCTTCTGGGAGAAAAGGATGAACGAGGGAATGCCTTATTTGCAAATGTGGAGAGGGGTGGGGGTATCTTTTTGCAAAATTGCCATAGTTTCCTTCCTATCCGTCAGATATAAATCGGATGGCCTATATTGCAGGATGGCAGGAACACCATCATCACCAACTCTGTTTTTTAGAAGAGTAGAGATATGTAAGTGTCACTGCCCCCCCCCCCCACACACACACCCACACACACACTTCCCGACACCGAAGGAGTAGGGTGACACCTCGATCTTGATACTAATCTATCGACTGGCTTCTCTCTCAAACACACACACAAACACACACACACACACACACACACACACACACACACACACACACACTACCCGACACCGAAGGAGTAGGGTGGCACCTCGATCTTGATAGTAATCTATCTACTCCTCTTTCAAACACACACACACTCGCTAGTTGTGCCTCTGTGCCTACCACGTAAACTCTCGATATGTCTTTCTCTCCCTCCCCCTCCCCCCCCCCCCAACAATGACAATAGAAGGGTGAAAACTTGATCTGATCTTAATCTGTCAATTGGTTTCTCTCTCAAACATTGTGTCTCTGTGTCTGCTCAGACACATTCGATACGTCTTTTTATTTGTAGCCCCCTCGATATGTAGACTTCTCGTGCGCGCATAGCTGTACTGACGATGATGCTGAACCCAGTGTGCCACGTTTTTACCGGCCTCATGTGATAGTTTTCACCCTGTTTTCTGTTAATTAACAAGGCAACCTTTTCTTTGTTACTACTAGTGAATCTGAAATCATTCGAGGCAGACATAAAATATATCACTTCAACCCAATTGTCGTAGTCACTATTTTAAAAGAAACTAGATATATGCCTGTGCATTGCACGGAACATCAAGATGCATTTGTATGAGTAGTTTATCTTGTGAGAGAAAAGGATGAACGAGGGAAGGCCTTATTTGCGAATGTGGAGAGGGGTGTGGGTATATTTTTGCAAAATTGCCATAGTTTCCTTCCTATCCATTAGATATAAACCCAAAGGCCTATATTGCAGGGATGGCACGCACACCATCATCCCCAACTCTATTTTCTACTCCCTCCATTCCTAAATATTTGTCTTTTTAGAGATTTCAACAAGTGACTACACACGGAGCAAAATGAGTGAATCTACATTCTAAAATATGTCTACATACACATCCCTATGTGGTAGTCCATTTGAAATCTTAAAAATACAAATATTTAGGAACGGATGGAGTATAAGAGTAGACATGGAGATATATTTCCAGCATAGTCTACAACAAAAATGTGTTGGACTGGTTAGCGCTGGATGCTCGCAATGCGATGACCTAAGTTCAAATTATGTCTTTAACTTTAGATTTTTATATTATATATTACTTATTTGATATATACTTCTTTCGCTACTGTACTGATAGTGGAACCCACAAAGTACTTAGAATACAAGATTAAGGATGGACTTGTTTCTTTTTTAACTTTCTGTACAAAGCTGTAGCCACCCTGCAAGTCACGTGTACATTGTACAAGCAATTAAATTTTTATAGAGGGAGAATCATACACGCAATTAACTCAAATGGATTGGATGTCACTCTATTATTTCCAGCATAAGAGCATCTCCAACGGCAGCCGAAAAATTTCCTCTCGCTTCCTTTCGCGGAGGACGACATCAAACGCCAGTGGCATACATTTTCACAACTCTAACCAACCAGATGAAATTCGTGCAAACACGGACTGATTTCATATAAGCATGAAGGATTTCGTATAAAAAAGCCGGATCTTTGTATAAACATGATGAATTTCATTACATTTACATGAACTAAGCAGTGGTAATCCGGCTCTCTTGGTATAATTAATACTCCCTTCATCTGGAAATACTTGTCCTAGAAATGGATGTATCTAGACTTATTTTAGTTATTGATACATACAATTTATCCATTCTTAGAACAAATATTTCCCGCCAGCTGGAGAGGGAGTACCTAATCTAAATGGCCACACACGGATCCCTTTGTCTTCCTCATGTCCGGCACACACTTGCGGGGTCGACGAAGGTCCTCGGAAGAGACGAAGCAGCAAATAAACCACCTGAATGCGCAGTCATCGCCTCGGCGGTGGCCTTCATGGGACGCAAGTGGCGGCGGCCTCCCGCGTTCTACTTCTCCTTGATGATGGCGGCGAACACGGAGAAGCTAGCCACCGACTCATCGCTCTCCATGCACCCGGCTTCTGTCTCTACTTGCATGGCGCTACTGCAGGGACGGGAAGCGCGGCCACAGGCACGGGAGGCGCGCCCACAGACATGGGAGGCGTGGCCACCGCAGACACTGGTGACGCGGTACGACGCAGCAGCGACGACGCCTGTACCGGCGTGCTCGCCGCCGTGCCGGCACGGAGCAACTCGCCACTCCTCATCGAGCTGAAATGGAGCAGCGAGTTGCTGAACCACGCGCCTGCTTCAGGTGCCAACTGGCTCAGTCAGGCCAAGCGAGGTTGGTGAAGCACCGAGGGGCCTCGCTCGTATCAGGAGGGCTCAGTGGGCCACCCAATTGGGTAGTATGCCGGAGAACGGCTCCTCAGAAGCCATCTGAAGAGTGGAGAAAATGGTGGAGGAGATGGGGGAGCGGCGAAGGGGTGTGATTCTTGCCTGTTGTCTGTCTGGCCTCGTTTAAATAGAGGGTGGACGGTAGGAGCTTGGCCGGCGTCTGGCCTCGTTTAAACTAAGGGCGGACAGGATGAGCTCGGTCGGTGTTGCGTTTAATTCCGTCCCGCTCATGAATGGATGTGTGGCCGGAGTAGGTTTCTTGGTTTGCATGCGGGTTTAACGGAGGGGTTTGATGGAGGCGAGGAGGCGTGTTCGGCCGGGTGTGCAGTGGGCGGCGCGGTACTATTCGATTTGACAGTGGGTAGCGCAGTTCCTGATACGGCTTTAATGCAGAAGAGGGAGGGGATAGCAGTTCCCGAAATGTTGAATGACCAATGCATCCTCCTTCAATTAATGCATGAGGGAAGTAATGGGAGGGGGATCGGGAAAAGAGTCTGCACGATGTGAATGTAACGCAGTTTGCCCTCATATAAAGGTGCCCCTCCATTCCAATGCATCTACCAAATCGTACGCACCTAAGAATTTGCCTAAGCACCTAAACTAAGCGCAAAAGTGCTCACTTCAGACCCATGGCGGCGATGCACGCGAGCGGCTAGCGGCTATGCCAGATGGTCCACGATGCCGACCTGCGGCATGGCGCCGAGGATCATCTCCAGACGGTGTTAGCGACCGATTGGTGGATGACTGCTGTTGACGCCAACTACGACTCTCAGTTGGACCAGATGATCATTGCCACCACTGAAAAGTTCACCGTCCTCAAGAAGCTCGCGGACGACATCGCCGTACTCCTCCAGCCCACGCGCCCGGGCTCTTCATTTCCTGCCACCCTAATCGGCCTCCATGGCCAGAACCTCTTTCAAGCACTGGTGGCCCTGCGACTGCCCGCCGACGTCACAAACAATGTCCACCTGGAGGTCGCGCTCACCACGAGGCGCCTCGCCCTGCAAGAATTCGTCGACCTACAAATCCACGTGTACAAGCAAATCGTGTACATAGGTATCTACAAGGCCAGTGAGGATGCTACGACGCCGGCGTTCCTCAGTTGGCTGGAAGCCTTGGATGCCTTTGCTGAGAAGCACCTTAACCTCGCCACAAAAGCCGCCGCTCCTTAGCCACCAGTCGGTGGCCCGGCGCACTAAGTTGAGGAGGAGGAGGTCGTACATTGATGGATGCATCTTTCTTCTTGCCTCCTGTAACCACCACTGCGATCGCATCATCGTGGCCTTAATTCTTATTGTGCTATTGCAAACTCATTCCAGTCAATACCGACATGTGTGATCCCTTTGCTTAATTATATGCATCACTGTAACTAGTAGTCCATCCATCAATTTATAAGTTGTACTTACCTTTTCCACCAACTTCGTGCAATGCGCGGCATCTTGCTAGAAACACTAGAACATGTTGGACCGCATGTGACCAAACCGAGATGCGCCAACCTAGCTACTAATTACCCTGTTTATCTGTCAGAAATAGCCCCGCCCTAGTGTTTCCAATCGTCATTTATATCTATCGATTGTGCCAAGGAGCTGAACCAAATGTTACAATTTATACATGTTTCTCTACTCCTACTCCTATAAAAGACTCAGTCGGTGATGGTGGTGTGTCTGCCATCCGTCGTTTCTGACCATTAGATCTGCATCTAACCGTTGTGAGGTAAGTTGTGGCATTTCTGCAACAATAGCCCACTTCTCTGCTCCAATTTGCAGAAAACCCCTTATTATCTTGAAAGCAACCACATCCCTCCCTCACCTCACCAAAACAGCCTAAGAAATATATTTTGAGTGAAAAGTAATATATTAGGAGTATATCAAAACAAGAGTGATTTCTTTCAAGTTTGTGAACAAGTACTACTATTCTACTACTTTGGAATTGTCGCAACGCATGGGCACATTGCTAGTAAAAGGAAAAGGCCTGCCGCGTTCGTGTCGCACCCCCACACGACGGGAATCGGGAGTACTCCATGGCCTGTCTGGCAAGCCACATAGCTTAGGGAAGGTGTGTTGCCTAGCATTTTCATTTTCATGTGGGACAGCCATTGAGCAAATTGACTATTGGCAAACTGCACCCTGCCCACCGCCGGGTTGGAAAACAGAAACAAGGGGAAGATCTAGCTGTAGCACGAAAGCTAAGAAATTTGGTTTCAGATGGGGCTCGTTGATAGAGTAGGAGCATTCTGTACTACTACTCCTACTAGTACTACCAAGTTTGTACTATACAACTAGTACTACCACTATACAACTAGGTACGTGCACAACACGGCATCATAGGAACAAAAAACGGGAAGATCTTGTTTTGGGTGATTTATCTTTTTTCAGTCAATGTAGTATGAATAATATGATGTGGGGGGCACCCATGAAGCTTATGTGGCTTGGTTGCATGGCTACGAAAGGTTAGAGAAAAATAAATAGATAATGTGTTTAGAGTGCACTCCACTAAATAGATATACTTTGGATCCATTGCAACGCACAGGCCGGCACATCTATATCTATACCCCTATATAGTGTGTGAATAACTTTGAAAGTTGGTTGTTGGATGAAGCCAATCCGACGGTACAAAGACGGCAAATCCGAGCACTACTGGCCTTTGGGTATCATCTACATTCCACCAGATTCTGCCACATGTAGAATCTAGAAGACTCCATGGTTGAACTTAGGGTCTGTTTGGTTCATGACTAACTTTGCCACAACTAAGCTTAGGCAAAGTGTGGCTGCCACAAAAAGTGTGACTAATAAAATGGCCACCACAAGTGTGGCAAGATTTGGCAAGAAGTTGAGTCTATGACATGTGGACCATGTAGCTAGAAAAGTGTGGCAAGCCACAAGTGTGGCAAAGAACCAAACACATGCCTAAGATATTGTGGCATGCCTAAGCTTAGGCATGGGAACCTTAGGCTGCAAACCAAAGAGGCCATTAAGCATAACACACAAACCACCAGAATCTCTTGCGTGCAATGCATGTGTACCTTACTAGTTGGTAGTAGTAAGAAACAAATTCCGGGTTTGGCACGAGCTCGTACTATGGGAGCACCACAAGGCCTGTTGCAGGAGTTACATTTCCCTCTCGGGGCCCACAGGACCAAGCTTCAGTGGCTTAGTGCACCGGCCTATGAGTTAATGACATGCGAACCTTAAATGCAGCTGACCCACATGTCATTCTCATGGTGGTGGCGTGGTTCACGACTCACTCGTTCGAGATGAACCGGTTGGTGGTAGCGTGTCCGTGGCGAGGGTTCCACAGCTGGGCATCGGGGCGTTATGAGCCGTAGATGGCCACACCGGCGGGTACTACCTGTAGTACACTAGCTGAGGATTGATGCCCGGGAGGAAATGTGTCACAGCTGTTGGATGAAAATTCGATGGTGCGGGAGTACAGATCGGAGCAAAGGAGCAGAGCAAGCAAACCGCTTCCAATCGAGTGTGGTTGTGGTAGAAAGTTGATGGTCGCCGCAGTTTAGTTGGCCCGCATGTCATGCACACAAAGGAAGAGGAGCGATGGGGCCAGAGGGATGAGGCGCACGTCGGGGGTCGTCGTGCCGTGGGTTGGAGCGGTGTCATGGGAGTCGCGTGTGGGTGTGGCAGTGGTAGAAACAAGAAACGTGATGGTCGTCGTGGTTCAACTTCCATGGACAAGTTGTCATGTGTGCTGACACATGTATATCAAAACTAGAGTGTTTATATTTCAAGCCCGTGAACAAGTATTATTCTACTACTTTGGATCCATTGCAACGCACGGGCCAGCACATTGGTAGTAGTAGTCTTTATCTCTATCTCTACCTTATATTTATAAAAAACAGAGTTGTTGATGATGGTGTGCTTGCCATCCTGCAGTATAGACTGTCTGATTTATATCTGACGGATAGGAAGGAAACTATGGCAATTTTGCAAAAAATACCCACACCCCTCTCTGCATTTGCAAATAAGGCATTCCCTCGTTCATCCTTTTCTCCCACAAGAGAAACTACTCATACACTAGTAAGGTACACATGCATTGAACTCATGAGATTTGGAAACCAAATTATGAATAAATACACACTATAGAATGTAAAGCTTTGAGTCATATATGCATGATGTACATGTTCGTTTAGTTCTTATAGTTCATCTCATTCAAAATCAATTAGTTTTATAAAAATGTTAAGATTCATGGGGTTGTGCATTGTAAAACATAAAGTAAAAAACAAATAATGGCAATTCATTTAGAAAAAAAGTTTGGGCAATTATGATACGGAAGATTCTAGAACAAAGGAGAAGTGCTTGTGTTTTGAGGTTTGTGCATTATGCTTAATTTCAACCATGGAGTCTTCTAAATTGTACATGTGGCAGAATCTGGTGGAATGTTGATGATATCCAATGGCCAATAGTGCTCAAATTTGCCATCTCTGCACTGTCAGATTAGCTTCATCTAGTGACCATCTTTCAAAGTTATTCGCACAATATATAGGGGTATAGAAATGCATCTTGATGTTCCGCGCAACGCATGGGCATCTTGCTAGTACTCTTATACTAGCAGGATATATACTCTTATAAAAAGTAGAGTTGGTGATGACGGTGTGCCTGCCATCCTGCAATATAGGTCCTTCAATCCATATCCGGCGGATAGGAAGGAAACTATGACAATTTACCCGCACCCCTCTCCACATTTGCAGATAAGGCCTTCCCTCGTTCATCCTTTTCTCCCACAAGATCTTGATGTTCCATGCAACGCACAGGAATCTTGCTAGTCTCTTATAAAAAACAGAGTTGGTGATGATGGTATGCCTGCCATCCTGCAATATAGGCCGCCCGATTTATATCTGACGGATAGGAAGAAGACTATGGAATTTTTTCAAAAAGATACCTACACCCCATCCATGTTTGCAAATAAGTCCTTCCCTCATTCATACTTTTCTCTCACAAGATAAACTACTCATACAAATGCATCTTGATGTTCCATGCAACGCACGAGGATGTTTCCTTGGGGGTCTCTCCAGCACGGCGTGGTCGTAGTTGCAAGTTGACGCCCCTTGAGATGTCGATGTTGAGGGGCACTCGGATTTCCTCCGATGAGCAGGTAAGATGAGTTTCATCATGTAGTAAATGCATTCTAAAGACTACTTCCGTGTCCATTTCCTAATTCTCCCCTTGCCCACTATTTCACAGGTTAGGCTCGGTGCAAGTGGAGATTGGCTTGCATATGTACGGGAGGGTACCAACATCAATTTTCACAACATTTAAAATGGTGACACCGTTCCCGTAGAACCTTTGTCCAACATTGGGACCAGCCATGCAACGGGCCATCGCCTGAATTGGTACGATGGAACCACGGTGAGATTGAAGAAGATAGCACGAACCTTGCACATGGCGGTCAAAGGTGGACCATGCTGTCTGCGGCCGATTTGTTGTCGTACGAGTACGAAGACGTTGTGCTCCTTTCTAACTGCATCTTCGTGGTGACAAACCAGGGGACTTGTTTCGTATGGGACACATCCTACGGTATACTCCCTCTCTCCCAGTGTATTTGTTTTTTTTGTTTTTTATAAGTTTCAAAGTCAAATTTAGAGCTCCCCATCACATGTTGAGATTACAATGTCCATTAAATCATTGTGTGCATGTATAGTAAAGAAACAAATCTCGAGTTTGGCACGAGTTCGTGCAGCGGTAGCACCACAAGGCCTGGCGCAGGAGTTTCATTTCCCTCTCAGGGCCCTCAAGACTGAGCTTCGACGCCTTACTACACCTGCCTTTGAGTCAATAACATGTGGACCCGATAGGTGGCTGATACGTCTCCAACGTATCTATAATTTTTGATTGTTCCATGCTATTTTATTATCTGTTTTGAATGATTACGGGCTTTGTTATACACTTTTATATTACTTGTGGGACTAACCTATTAACCGGAGGCCCAGCCCATATTGTCGTTTTATTGCTTGTTTTAGTATTTCGAAGAAAAGGAATATCAAACGAAGTCCAAATGGAATGAAACCTTCCGCAACATGATTTTTTGGAAGAATATCATCCTGGAGACTTGGAGTTCATGTCAGAAAATACTCGAGGAGCCCAGGAGATAGGGGCGCCCCCCCCCCCCTACTGGGCGTGCCCCCTGTCTCGTGGACCCCTCGAGCACCTCCCGACCGACTTCTTTCGCCTATATAAGCCTACGTACCCGAAAAACATCGAATATCAAGATAGATCAGGAGTTCCACCGCCGCAAGCCTCTGTAGCCACCAGGAACCTCTCGGGAGCCCTTCCCGGCACCCTGCCGGAGGGGGGATCCTTCACCGGTGGCCATCTTCATCATCCCGGCGCTCTCCATGACGAGGAGGGAGTAGTTCACCCTCGAGGCTGAGGGTATGTACCATTAGCTATGTGTTTGATCTCTCTCTCTCTCTCTCATGTTCTTTCTCGTGTTCCCTCTATGGCATGATCTTGATGTATCCCGAGCTTTGCTATTGTAGTTGGATCTTATGATGTTTCTACCCCTCTACTCTCTTGTGATGAATTGAGTTTTCCTCTTGAAGTTATCTTATCGGATTGAGTCTTTAATGATTTGAGAACACTTGATGTATGTCTTGCCGTGCTTATCTATGGTGACAATGGGATATCATGTGCCACTTGATGTATGTTTTGGTGACCAACTTGCGGGTTCCTCCCATGAACCTATGCATAGGGGTTGGCACACGTTCTTGACTCTCCGGTAGAAACTTTGGGGCACTCTTTGAAGTACTTTGTGTTGGTTCAATAGATGAATCTGAGATTGTGTGATGCATATCGTATAATCATGCCCACGGATACTTGAGGTGACAATGGAGTATCTAGGTGACATTAGGGTTTTGGTTGATTTGTGTCTTAAGGTGTTATTCTAGTATGAACTCTATGATAGATTGAGCGGAAAGAATAGCTTCATGTTATTTTACTACGAACTCTTGAATAGATCGAGCAGAAAGGATAACTTTGAGGTGGTTTCGTACCCTACCATAATCTCTTCGTTTGTTCTCCGCTATTAGTGTCTTTCGAGTGACTCTTTGTTGCATGTTGAGGGATTGTTATACGATCTATCTATGTTATTATTGTTAGAGAACTTGCACTAGTGAAAGTATGAACCTTAGGCCTTGTTTCCTACCATTGCAATACCGTTTGTGCTCACTTTTATCATTAGTTACCTTGCTGTTTTTATAATTTCAGATTACAAAAGCCTTTATCTACCATCCATATTGCACTTGTATCACCATCTCTTCGCCGAACTAGTGCACCTATAGAATTTACCATTGTATTGGGTGTGTTGGGGACACAAGAGACTCTTTGTTATTTGGTTGCAGGGTTGTTTGAGAGAGACCATCTTCATCCTACGCCTCCTACGGATTGATAAACCTTAGGTCATCCACTTGAGGGAAATTTGCTACTGTCCTACAAACCTGTGCACTTGCAGGCCCAACAACGTCTACAAGAAGAAGGTTGTGTAGTAGACATCAGTGGCTGGTCCACATGTAATGCTCCTGAAGGCAAAGGGGTAGTGGGGCCGAGAGGGGTGAGCCGCAGGTTGGGGGACGTGTGGTGTCATGGGTTTGAGCGGCGTCGTGGGAATTGCATGTGGCTGTGGTAGAAACTTGATGTTCACCGCATTCCAGGTGGCCCACATGTCATGCACACAAAGGCAGAGGGGCGATGCAGCCGAGAGGGGTGAGGCAAACGTCGGGGTACGTGGTGCCGTGGGTTGGAGCAGCGTCATGGGAATCGCGAGTGGAAGTGGATGAAACATGATGGTCATCGTAGTTGAACTTCCATGGACAAGCTGTCATGTCTACGGACACATGCATTGCATACCGGTCACTGCAAGGAGTAGTATAGAAAGCTAGGCGTATAAATAGTTCCTTATAGTCAAGCGGACCCAAGCTACTACTTGTTCCAAAGACATGCACACCATCAAAGTAGTCCATCTATATCAATATACACCGAGAGGGAATAATTTTTTTTACAAGAGAGGAAATAATTCATCCATCCATAATGCCCTGCTACTGGTGTAGCCTTTTCTTCTTCTTCTTCTTCTTCTTCTTCTTCTTCTTCTTCTTCTTCTTCTTCTTCTTCTTCTTCTTCTTCTTCTTCTTCTTCTTCTTCTTCTTCTTCTTATTCTTCTTCTTGTTGTTGTTGTTGTTCTCATTTTCTGTGGGAGACGACTTCGCAACAAGCTCTTTGGACCTTGCAGCTATCTCGAAACTCACACGGGCATCGAGGGCAGCATATTTTATCCGCTCGTACATCAAGGGATAATTCTCCCATCCAAACGACATTAATACCAGCGTCTCGTCACCCTTCTGAAGATTTGTACTGACCACAAAATTTGCTACGTCGAATAGGGATGGTGTCTGTTTATCACAATCTTCTACAGGAATTTTGATTCTGGTTTGTAGGTCAGCGATGCTTTTCAAATCAAGGTTGTACGGTGCCAGCTTCTATTTGTCCCCTTCGATGGCTGCCCCATAGAAGTATATGTCCTCCCGAGACAGGAAATCGTGAAACTTACCTGGTATGGAGGGCGCATGTATGATGTGGTACACCAAAACATCATCTTCGAGGCACATCTGAAGGACGGCGGCGCGTTGGATCTTCCCAGTGGCACACTCCATGTACTCTGCATCGAGACCGATGACCTTCATCTCTACCTTTTCGAGGGAGTTGGATACATTTTTGATCCACTTCCGAACAACCCTTGGGTGGTCGGTGACTGTCGGCATTCTGGGAACGGGGGTCCCCAGACTTGCCTGCCTGCGGCCTGCGGCGTGGCTCAAGTGGTGGCCTAGTACGGCCCGTCTTCGTCTATTCAAGCTCAAGACCCTCGCGAGGGGGCAAGCCTCGTGGGGCGGACGACGAAAGGCTTCCTCAGGAGCGGCATCACCAGGCAGGCTCGCGAGGAGGCGGAGAGATCAAGGCAGGGGTACCTCACGAAGTGCTCGTGATGCAAGCCATGATGATCGAGACCAGGCGGGCGCCGGCCTACGCAGTGTCCTTGTTTCCTCTTTGGTGCAAAGGGGGCAAGCACATGCGCGGAGTGCCGAGGCATCAAGCAAAGATTACCATTTCGGTGCAACGAGACCAAGACCAGCAGAGCGGCGGGACGAAGGTCACCGTGGAGCCCAAGACGGCGTCATCGCCAGTGCCTTTGGCAGCCGAAGACCAACTTTAGTCAGGATAAGTTGTACTAGATGTTCCCCTTCAAATCCCGCCATTGTGGAATCCCTTCCCGCTCAATATTTGGGAAGAGTACCAAGGCCTCTATATATAGGGCTAGCCACCACAGTAGGGAGGCATCTCGGATCGAGTCCTTCCCAAGCAGAACACCACACCACCACAAGAACATCCCTCGCGAGGTTGTTCTTGCTCTGTACTGTTCATCATCAGCCCCTGAGGCAATCCACCACACCACAAACTAGAGTTTGGTATTACACCACAACGGTGGCCCGAACTAGTATAAACCTTGCGTCCCTTGTGTTGTTCATTGTGTAGCTTAGATTCTCAGCAAGGCGTTAGGACGTGGATCGATAAGGGGAAGATCTTTGTGCGCACCCCAGAGTTTGAACCTTAAGGGTTTTGCTGGAACCGATATCCCACATTTGGCGCGCCAGGTAGGGGTGCGCCAGAATGTTTCGTCCGCTGTCCCGCGTTCGATCGTTCGTCGCGTCCATGGCTGGTGCTCGCCGAGCCCGTGCCGAGCGTCGGGCTGCTCTCGCCGCCCACGTCGCCCAGACGGCTCCCATTGATGGGCCTCCCTGTCGCCTGCCGCCACCGGCCCGGCGGGGAACGAGCAGCAGGCGGCGTCGCTGCATCCCTCGGTGCGGCGGAAAGGCCGCACCGCCACCCCGTCGCTGACTCCAGCTGGTTCGTCGTCGCACGCCCGTCGCGCTCCCACGGACGCGCACACCGCGTTACTCCTAGCGCGTGAGCTCCTACACTACCGTCCTGTCGACCTCTATGAAGAGTGGCTCGCTCGCATCACCGAGATCGCCAGCGCCGCAGGGGGCTCCCCTGCGCCGTCCCTCTCACTGCCTCGCCCTCTATCCTACACGGGTAATGCAGCCCCGGAGGTGCCTCCGCCGCCGCCTCCCCAAGAAGGCGCCCTGGCTCCAAGGCATGTAGCCCTTGGACGAGACCCACCGCGTCCGGCGCCCGCGCGACAAGAAAGGAGCTGCCAAGAAATCTTCGTCCCCAAGAAACTGCTCGCGTGCTCCCTGGACCGGCGCGCCATGACCACATTCCTGCGCCAGCGCGTTAAGACCCCATGCTACCCCTGGCGGCCGCATGCGAGGGCCCCCAGAAGCAAGCCCCGCATCAGCAAAGGGCTCTGGTGGCCACGGCAGGCTGTCGTGCCTTCACCAACGAGCTACGCAGTGTCGCCTGGCCGGGAAAGTTCAAGCCGGATCTGCCTCCTCGCTACGACGGCACTGCTGACCCCACGGAGTTCTTGCAGCTCTACGAGCTGGGCATCGAAGCGGCTAGCGGAGACGAAAAAGTCATGGCGAATTGGTTTCCCATGGCGCTCAAGGATGATGCCCGCACCTGGCTTCTGAACCTGCCTCCCGGCATGATCTCCTCTTGGGACGAGATGCGCGCTCGCTTCATCGCCAACTTCCAGGGCACTCGCGATCATCCCCCAGTCATGAGTGACTTGCGCCGCATCAAGCAGCAACCCGGAGAGACCCTGCAGAAGTACATCTAGCACTTCAACAGCGCTCGGCTCAAGATTCCCGAGGTAACTGAGGAGGCCATCTTCTCAGCATTCTCTGATGGCGTCCGTGACATCAAGATGAAGGAGGAACTGGCGATCCACAAAGATCTGTGCACGTCTCTGGAGCTGTTCAACCTGGCGACCAAGTGCGCAAGGGCTAAGTAGGGACGTCTCTCCCTTCTCGAGCTCCCAGCCGCTAATCCTGAAGAGAAGAAAGCCAAGGCCAAGGACGTGAAGCGCAAAGGAGCAGTTGTGCTTGCAACAGAGCTAGACACGAAGCGTGGCAGGGACCAGCCGGAGTCGTCCAAGGGCAGCCGGTACTGTGTGTATCACGACCTCCACAACCACAACACCAACGAATGCCAAGAGGTCAGGGTCGTGCGAGAAGGACGAGTCGGCCGACGCCCCAAGCGCAGCGATCGGGGCTATGGCCGAGGAGGAGGAAGAGGTGGAGGACAATGGGACGACCATGGCCCACGCCAAGGGTGGCATGACCGGCCTCGCGAGGACCGCTGGCAGGACCAGCCTCGCGAGGGGGCTTGCAGGGATCAGCCTCATGAGGATCACCCGCAAGGCAATGCAGGCCTTCCTCCTCTGCCACCACCACCAAGAAGGAATGAAGACCACCATCAGGACGAGGGGGCTGGGGGCTTCCAGGAGCCGCGTGCTATCACTTGTATCTTGGGCGGTACCCAGGCCCCGGCCTCTCAGCGCATCTTCAAGCAGTTTGCTCGCGAGGTAAATGCCGTCCTCCCCAAGCTCGAGGCCATGCGCCCTCTCAGGTGGTCCACGTGTGCCATCACGTTCAGCTCAGCGGATCAACTCAAGTGTGCAGCGACAGCCGGAGTCCTCCCGATGCTCTGTTCCCCAGTTATCAGCAATGTGCAGGTCACCAAGACCCTCATCGATGGCGGCGCAGGACTCAACGTTCTGTCCGTTGAGACATTCAACAATCTCCAAGTGCCATATGATCAGCTTTTTCCAACCAAGCCTTTCTCAGGGGTCACTGATGGTTCCACCACCCCGATAGGGCAGGCCCGCCTCCCTGTCACCTTTGGACGGCGCAAGAACTACCGTACTGAGCTCATCGACTTCAACGTTTCCCACATTCGCCTGGCGTACAATGCCATCCTCGGGTATCCAGCCCTGGCCAAGTTCATGGCAGTGACTCACCACGGTTACAATGTCCTCAAGATGCCGGGAAGCGGCAGAGTCATCACAGTCCCCTGTGAAGAGAAGGATGCAGTGTGCTCTCTCGACCGTGCCTTCCAAGCCACATCAATTGAGGACCCAGACAGTAGGAGTGGGAACCTTCCCGAGGCAGCTCCCAAGAAGAAGAAGACATCACCTAGCCCAAGGCCTTAGGAGGCAGGCACCTCCAGTGGCACTGCGCCAGGATCCGCGCCCGTCCAACGGGCGCCTCCCTTCGTCGCATAGGAAGGCGCACCCGGCGCCCTACTCGGGCAAGGCTCGGGGGATCTCGCCTGGAGGGCCACCGACCTTGCCAAGATCACGAGGGAGGCGCTCGGGCACCACTTGGAGGCGTGCTTCACGGCACGTTTCCCTCAGGAAGGCACGAGGCAAGGAGGGCCCAACCCCCAGGAGTTCATCAACAAGATCACTCAGGAGCTGCAGGAATCGAGAGTCATGCGCGGCAGCCGCCGCCTACCCAACGTAGCTCCCCATCCAGGCGAGGATGGCGGGCTGCGCGTCTGCATCGACTACCCAGGGCTCAGTCGAGTCGCGCCTCAGGAGCGTTTCGGGCCTTCGCGCGTGGGATGTTGCGAGGGTCCACCTCACAGCTACATTTGCATGCCTTTCGGCCTGCCGAACGCGGTTGCTGCTCACCAGCGTCTTATGCGGAGCATTCTGGAAGCTGAGGAGGCCAGGCATCATGCGGTCCTGGCAGATATGGAGATGGTCCTCGAGGGGCCGCCCGGACCCCCTGAGCCTCCCGAGGCTCAGGGCACCGATGGCTCGTGAGGATCGGCTTCTTCACCACGCATCATAAGCCGCTCCAACACCCCTTCGTCTGCAAGGGTATCAGGTGACATCTTTCAAGTTCCATTTCAGCTGGGAGCGCCCCGAGGGTTGCATCATTCCTAGGTCGCGTGGGTCCGTTCCTGCGGCATGTATCCGTTTTGCTCATGTCTTTAGCTTACCTTGCTGGGGGCACCCCTCGGGCTGCATCATCCCCAAGCTGCTCGGGCCTGACCCAGTGGCATGTATCTTTCCCGCATCTATCTAAGTTGGTTTGCTCTTTCATGCTTAACCTGCCTATGATAATCGCCTGCTCGATTGACACCAACCTTTGGAGCCACTCGCTCTGGCATGGCGCTTGTGCATGGGTCCGTCCCTGCAACGTCGACAAATCTGAGTGGTCGAGCTCTGGCCGCGGCAGCCCCGCAAGGCGCCACCTCACCAGGCCCTCAGTGCCCTCATCACTCCCTCGGGGCAACCAATGGCTGGCTGGCAATCATAATGGCAACCCATGTTTTCCTCGTGTTGGTCTACAGGGCCCCTCTAAGGAATAACGTTGGGGGAGGCCTACTCGAGCTCTCTAATGTTGATCCGGAAGACAAGAAGACCAAGGTCAAGGACGCGAAGCACAAAGGGACAGCCATGCTCGCGGCCGAACCCAAGACCAAGCGCGGCTGTGACCACCTCGAGTCATCCAAGGGCAAACGATTGTTCTGCGCCTTCCACAACGTCTACAGCTACAACACCGGCGACTGCTAGGAGCTCAGGGCTCTCCGTGATGGGCGCCTTGGTCGACGCCCCAAGCGCAACGATCGAGGCTACGGTCGCAGAGGTGGCCGAGGAGGAGGACGATGGGACGATCGTGACCGTCGTCAGGAGTGGCGTGACCAGCCTCGCGACGGGAGCTGGAGGGAGCAGCCTCGCGAGGATTGACCTCAGGGCAATGCAGCCTTACCTCCACTGCCTCCACCGCCAAGAAGGAAGGAAGATCACCACCAGGACGAGGGGGCTAGGGGCTTCCAAGAGCCTCGGGCCATTGCCTGCATCTTGGGCGGCTCGCAGGCCCCAGCTTCCCACCGCCTCTTCAAGCAGTTTGCGCGTGAGGTGAACGCGGCTCTCCCCAAGCCTGAGGCAAATCCGCCCTCTCAAGTGGTCCAAGTACGCCATCACCTTCGACTCCTCGGACCGGCTCAAGTGCGCGGCCACCACAGGCACGCTCCCCATGCTCTGCTCCCCAGTTATCAGCAACGTGACTGTCAGCAAGACCCTCATCGATAGGGGCGCATGGCTCAATGTTCTCTCTGTTCAAACGTTCGACAGGCTCCAAGTGCCATACTACCAGCTTCACTGCACCAAGCCATTCTCAGGAGTAACCGACGGATCGACACACCCAATCGGGCAGGTTCGCCTCCCAGTCACCTTTGGCGAGCACAACAACTACCACACAGAGCTCATCGACTTTAACATCGCCGACATCCGCCTATCCTACAACGCTATCCTAGGGTACCCAGCATTGGCAAAGTTCATGGCGGCCATGCACCACGGCTACAACATCCTCAAGATCCCAGGAAGCGATGGCATCATCACGGGCCCGAAGACAAAGACGACGCCCTCCCTCCTGAGGTTGCCCCCAAGGCAAAAAAGTTGCAGCTGGGACAGGGGTCTCGTGAGGGAGCACCACTCGAGGATGCGGCGCTGAGCCCTGCACCTCCGGACGTGGCGCCTTCGCCCATCGCATAGGAAGGCGCGCCCGGCGCTCCTCTCAGGTTGGGCTCGGGGTCTCTCCTCTGGAGGCCCTCAGATCTAGCCAATGTTGCGAGAGTGGCGCTCGGGCACCATGTGGAGGCACTCTTCAAAGAACGCTTCCCAGGAGAAGACAGCAGGCGTGAGGCACCTGGTGCTGAGGAGTTCATCAGCAAGGCAATCAAAGAGATCCAGGAAGGAAGGGTTCTGCAAGGCGATCGTCGCCTGCCGTGTGGCGCGGCTCATTTCCCTGGCGAGGGTAAGGAGTTCCGCGTCTGCATCGACATCCCCGGGCTCACCAGGGCCGCGTCTCAGCAGCTCATGTGGCCGTCTCGCGTCGGCCAATGCGAGGAACCGCCTCACAGCTATGTTTGCATGTCGTTTGGCTTGGCGAACATGGCTGACGTGTTCCAGTATTGCATGAGGGACGCTCAGGCGGCCCACGAGGCCAGGCGCCAGGCGCTCCTAGCAGAGATGAAGGATCACCCTTAGGAGCCGTCCAGCCGCTCTGAGTCTCCCGAGGCTCAACATCGGAGCGGCTGATGAGGATCGGCTTCAGCGGCTCGCGCATTTTTTTGCCTACTTCAACAAATCTTCAGTGATGGTACCAGGTGATATCTCTCTAGTTCGTTTAGTTTGGGGGCACCCCTCGGGCTGCATCATCCCCATGCCATGTGGGTCTGTCCCTACGTCATGTATCCCTTGCACATCTATCGGAGCCAATTACAATCCCTTGCAAGTTACTTTTGAATTATTGACTACCTGACCGGCGCTTCGTCGCTAAGAACGTCTCGCGCCCTTGCAAGCCCTCACGCGACCGCCTCATGATTAAGGATTGGCACGACGTCTGTGCTCGGGTCCGTCCCTGCAGCGTCGCTAATGTTGGGTAACGTAGCAGAAATTCAAAATTTTCCTACGAGTCACCAAGATCTATCTATGGAGAGACTAGCAACGAGGGGAAGGAGAGTGCATCTACATACCCTTGTAGATCGCTAAGCGGAAGCGTTCAAGAGAACGGGGTTGAAGGAGTCGTACTCGTCGTGATCCAAATCACCGGAGATCCTAGTGCCGAACGGACGACAACTCCGTGTTCAACACACGTACAGCCCGGTGACGTCTCCCACGCCTTGATCCAGCAAGGAGAGAGGGAGAGGTTGAGGAAGACTCCATCCAGCAGCAGCACAACGGCGTGGTGGTGGTGGAGGAGCGTGGCAATCCTGTAGGGCTTCGCCAAGCACCTGCGGGAGAGGAGGAGGTGTCATGGGAGGGAGGGAGGCGCCAGGGCTTCAGGTGCGGCTGCCCTCCCTCCCCTCCACTATATATAGGGGCAAGGGAGAGGTGGGGCACAGCCTTGGCCCTTCCTCCAAGGAAGGGTGCGGCTAGGGAGGAGTCCATCCTCCCCAAGGCACCTAGGAGGTGCCTTCCCCCTTTAGGACTCTCCCTTTCCCTTATCTCTTGGTGCATGGGCCTCTTGGGGCTGGTGCCCTTGGCCCATATAGGCCAAGGCACACACCCCTACCGCCCATGTGGCCCCCCTGAGGCAGGTGGACCCCTTTCGGCACTCCCGGTACAATACCGATAATGCGCGAAAACTTTCCGGCGACCAAAACAAGACTTCCCATATATAAATCTTTACCTCCGGACCATTCTGGAACTCCTCATGATGTCCGGTATCTCATCTGAGACTCCGAACAACATTCGGTAACCACATACAAACTTCCTTTATAACCCTAGCGTCATCGAACCTTAAGTGTGTAGACCCTACGGGTTCGGGAACCATGCAGACATGACCGAGACGTTCTCCAGTCAATAACCAACAGCGGGATCTGGATACCCATGTTGGCTCCCACATGTTCCACGATGATCTCATCGGATGAGCCACGATGTCAAGGACTTAATCAATCCCGTATTCAATTCCCTTTGTCTAGCGGTATTGTACTTGCCCGAGATTCGATCGTCGGTATCCCGATACCTTGTTCAATCTCGTTACCGGCAAGTCTCTTTACTCATTCCATAACACATCATCCCATGATCAACCCCTTGGTCACATTGTGCACATTATGATGATGTCCTACCGAGTGGGCCCAGAGATACCTCTTCGTTACACGGAGTGACAAATCCCAGTCTCAATTCGTGCCAACCCAACAGACACTTTCGGAGATACCTGTAGTGCACCTTTATAGCCACCCAGTTACGTTGTGACGTTTGGTACACCCAAAGCATTCCTACGGTATCCGGGAGTTGCACAATCTCATGGTCTAAGGAAATGATACTTGACATTAGAAAAGCTTTAGCATACGAACTACCGATCTTTGTGCTAGGCTTAGGATTGGGTCTTGTCCATCACATCATTCTCCTAATGATGTGATCCCGTTATCAACGACATCCAATGTCCATGGTCAGGAAACCGTAACCATCTATTGATCAACGAGCTAGTCAACTAGAGGCTTACTAGGGACATGGTGTTGTCTATGTACCCACACATGTATC
Source organism: Triticum aestivum (assembly GCF_018294505.1). Taxonomy (NCBI): domain Eukaryota; kingdom Viridiplantae; phylum Streptophyta; class Magnoliopsida; order Poales; family Poaceae; genus Triticum; species Triticum aestivum. The sequence goes on along the minus strand of NC_057801.1, from coordinate 106,699,944 downwards.
TGAGTTTCCTATCAATACAATTATAGCATGGATAATAAACGATTATCATGAACAAGGAAATATAATAATAATAACTAATTTATTATTGCCTCTAGGGCATATTTCCAACAGTCTCCCACTTGCACTAGAGTCAATAATCTAGTTCACATCGCCATGTGATTAACACTGATAGGTCACATCGCCATGTGACCAACATCCAAAGAGTTTACTAGTGTCTAAACTAGTTCACATCACATGTGATTAAGTCTCAATGAGTTCTGGGGTTTGATCATGTTTTGCTTGTGACAGAGGTTTTAGTCAACGGGTCTGCAACATTCAGATCCGTATGTACTTCGCAATTCTCTATGTCATATTGTAAATGCTGCTTCTAGGCTCCACTTGAAGCTATTCCAAATGGTTGCTCCACTATACGTATCCGGTTTGCTACTCAGAGTCATTCGGATAGGTGTTAAATCTTGCATCGACGTAACCCTTTACGCCGAACTCTTTATCACCTCCATAATCGAGAAACATGTCCTTTATTTACTCCAAGGACAATTTTGACTGCTGTCCAATGATCTATTCCTGGATCATTCTTGTACCCCTTGACTGACTCATGGCAAGGCACACTTCCGGTGCGGTACACAGCATAGCATACTATAGAGCCTACGTCTGAAGCATAGGGGACGACCTTCGTCCTTTCTCTCTCTTCTACCGTGGTCGAGCTTTAACTCTTAACTTCATACCTTACAACTCAGGCAAGAACTCCTTCTTTGACTGATCCATCTTGAACACCTTCAAGATCATGTCAAGGTATGTGCTCATTTGAAAGTACCATTTAGCGGGGTTTTTTTTATCTATCCTCATAGGTCTTGATGCTCAATGTTCAAGTAGCTTAATCCAGGTTCTCCATTGAAAAACACTTTTCAAATAACCCCATATGCTTTCCAGAAATTCTACATCATTTCTGATCAACAATATGTCAACAACATATACTCATCAGAAATTCTATAGGGCTCCCACTCACTTCTTTGGAAATACAAGTTTCTCATAAACTTTTGTATAAACCCAAAATCTTTGATCATCTCATCAAAGCGTACATTCCAACTCCGAGATGCTTACTCCAGTCCTTAGAAGGATTGCTGGAGTTTTGCATATTCGTTAGCGTTCTTCAGGATTGACAAAACCTTCTGGTTGTATCACATACAACCTTTCCTCAAGAAAACTGTCGAGAAAACAATGTTTTGACATTCTATCTGCAAGATTTCATAAATAATGCAGTAACTGCTAATCCATTTCCAATAGACTCTTAACATCGCTACGAGTGAGAAAGCCTCACCGTAGTCAACTCCTTGAACTTGTCGGAAAACATCTTTAACGACAAGTCTAGCTTTCTTAATGGTGATACTTACCATCATTGTCTGTCTTCCTTTTAAAATCCATCTTTACCCAACGGCCTTACGACCATCAAGTATTTCTTCCAAAGTCATGGATCCTCTCTCGGATTTTATGGCCTCGAGCCATTCGTCGGAATCTGGGCCCACCATCGCTTCTCCATAGTTCGTAGGTTCATTGTTGTCCAGCAACATGACCTCTAAGACAGGATTGCGTACCACTCTGAAGTAGTACGCGTCCTTGTCGACCTACGAGGTTCGGTAGTGACTTGATCCGAAGCATCATGATCACCATCATCAGCTTCTGCTTCAATTGGTGTAGGTGCCACATGAACAACTTCCTGTGCCCTGCTACACACTGGTTGAAGTGATGGCTCAATAACCTCATCAAGTCTCCACCATCATCCCACTCAATTCTTTCGAGAGAAACTTTTCCTCAAGAAATGACCCGTTTCTAGAAACAATTACTTTTGCTTCCGGATCTGAGATAGGAGGTATACCCAACTATTTTGGGTGTCCTATGAAGATGCATTTTATCCGCTTTGGGTTCGAGCTCATCAACCTGAAACTTTTTTCACATAAGTGTCGCAGCCGCAAACTTTTAAGAAACGACAACTTAGGTTTCTCCAAACCATAGTTCAAACGGTGTCGTCTCAACGGAATTACGTGGTGCCCTATTAAAGTGAGTGTGGTTGTCTCTAATGCCTAACCCATGAACGATAGTGGTAATTCGATAAGAGACATCATGGTACGCACCATATCCAATAGGGTGCAACTATGATGTTCGGACACACCATCACACTATGGTGTTCCAGGCGGTATTAACTGTGAAACAATTTCCACAATGTCTTAATTGCGTGCCAAAGCTCGTAACTCAGATACTCATCTCTATGATCATATCATAGACATTTTATCCTCTTGTCACGATGATCTTTAACTTCACTCTGAAATTACTTGAACCATTCAATAATTCAGACTTGTGTTTCATCAAGTAAATATACAACATCTACTCGAATCATCTGTGAAGTAAGAACATAACGATATTCACTGCATGCCTCAACACTCATTGGATTGCACACATCAAAATGTGTTACTTCCAACAAGTTGCTATCTTGTTCCACCTTACTAAAACCGAGGCTTTTCAGTCATCTTGCCCATGTGGTATGATTTGCATATCTCAAGTGATTCAAAATCAAGTGAGTCCAAACGATCCATCTGCATGGAGTTTCTTCATGCGTATACACCAATAGACATGGTTCGCATGTCTCAAACTTTTCAAAAATGAGTGAGTCCAAAGATCCATCAACATGGAGCTTCTTCATGTGTTTTATACCAATATGACTTACATGGCAGTGCCACAAGTAAGTGGTACTATCATTACTATCTTATATCTTTTGGCATGAAAATGTGTATCACTACGATCGAGATTCAATAAACCATTCTTTTAGGTGCAAGACCATTGAAGGTATTATTCAAATAAATAGAGTAACCATTATTCTCCTTAAATGAATAACCGCATTGCGATAGACATAATCCAATCATGTCTATGCTCAAAGCAAACACCAAATAACACTATTCAGGTTTAGCACCAATCTCGATGGTAGAGGGAGTGTGCGATGCTTGATCACATCAACCTTGGAAACACTTCCAACACATATCGTCAGCTCACCTTTAGCTAGTCTCCGTTTATTCCGTAGCTTTTATTTCGAGTTACTAACACTTAGCAACCGAACCGGTATCTAATACCCTGGTGCTACTAGGAGTACTAGTAAAGTACACATTAACATAATGTATATCCAATATACTTCTATCGACCTTGCCAGCCTTCTTATCTACCAAGTATCTAGGATAATTCTGCTCCAGTGGTTGTTCCCCTTATTACAGAAGCACTTAGTCTCGGGTTTGGGTTCAACCTTGGGTTTCTTCACTGGAGCAGCAACTGATTTGCCGTTTCATGAAGTGCCCCTTCTTGCCCTTGTCCTTCTTGAAACTAGTGGTTTCACTAACCATCAACAATTGATGCTCCTTCTTGATTTCTACTTTCGCGGTGTCAAACATCGTGAATATCTCAAGGATCATCATATCTATCCCTGATTTGTTATAGTTCATCACGAAGCTCTAGCAGCTTGGTGGCAATGACTTTGGAGAAACATCACTATCTCATCTGGAAGATCAACTCCCACTCGATTCAAGTGATTGTTGCACTCAGACAATCTGAGCACAAGCTCAACGATTGAGCTTTTCTCCGTTAGTTTGCAGGCTAAGAAAATCGTCGGAGGTCTTATACCTCTTGACGTGGGCACGAGCCTGAAATCCCAATTTCAGCCCTTGAAACATCTCATATGTTCCGCGACGTTTTGAAAAACGCCTTTGGTGCCTCAACTCTAAACCGTTTAACTGAACTATCACGTAGTTTATCAAAACGTGTATGTCCGATGTTTGCAACATCCACAGACGACGTTTGGGGTTCAGCACACTGAGCGGTGCATTAAGGACATAAGCTTTCTACTGTCCGCATAATCGCTACTGTCAACTTTCAACTGTATTTTCTCTAGGAACATATCTAAAACAATAGAACTAAAGCGCGAGCTATTACATAATTTGCAAAGGGTTTTTGACTATGTTCAGGATAATTAAGTTCATCTCATGAACTCCCACTCAGATAGACAACCCTCTAGTCATCTAAGTGATTACATGATTCGAGTCAACTAGGTCCTGTCCGATCATCACGTGAGACGGACTAGTCATCATCGGTGAACATCTTTATGTTGATCGTATCTACTATACGACTCATGCTCGACCTTTCGGTCTCTTGTGTTCCGAGGCCATGTCTGTACATGCTAGGCTCGTCAAGTTAACCTAAGTGTTTCGCGTGTGTAAATCTGGCTTACACCCGTTGTATGTGAATGTAAGAATCTATCACACCCGATCATCACGGGGTGCTTCGAAACGACGAACTTTCGCAACGGTGCACAGTTAGGGGGAACACTTTCTTGAAATTTTAATGAGGGATCATCTTATTTACTACCGTCGTTCTAAGCAAATAAGATGTATAAACATGATAAACATCACATGCAATCAAAAAGTGACATGATATGGCCAATATCATTTTGCTCCTTTTGATCTCCATCTTCGGGGCTCCATGATCATCATCGTCACCGGCATGAAACCATGATCTCCATCATCATGATCTCCATCATCCTGTCTTCATGAAGTTGTCTCGCCAACTATTACTTCTACTACTATGGCTACCGGTTAGCAATAAAGTAAAGTAATTACATGGCGTTGTATAATGACACGCAGGTCATACAATAAATAAAGACAACTCCTATGGCTCCTGCCGGTTGTCATACTCATCGACATGCAAGTCGTGATTACTATTACAAGAACATGATCATTCTCATACATCACATATATTCATCACACTCTTCTTGGCCATATCACATCACATAGCATACCCTGCAAAAACAAGTTAGACGTCCTCTAATTGTTGCTTGCATGTTTTACGTGGCTGCTATGGGTTTCTAGCAAGAACGTTTCTTACCTACGCAAAACCACAATGTGATATGCCAATTGCTATTTACCCTTCATAAGGACCCTTTTCATTGAATCCGTTCCGACTAAAGTGGGAGAGACTGGCACCCGCTAGCCACCTTATGCACTAAGTGCATGTCAGTCGGTGGAACCTGTCTCACGTAAGTGTACGTGTAAGGTCGGTCCGGGCCGCTTCATCCCACAATACCGTCGAAACAAGATTGGACTAGTAACGGTAAGCATATTGAACAAAATCAATGCCCACAACTACTTTGTGTTCTACTCGTGCAAAGAATCTACGCAATAGACCTAGCTCTGATACCACTGTTGGGTAACGTAGCAGAAATACAAAATTTTCCTACGAGTCACCAAGATCTATCTATGGAGAGACTAGCAACGAGGGGAAGGAGAGTGCATCTACATACCCTTGTAGATCGCTAAGCGGAAGCGTTCAAGAGAACGGGGTTGAAGGAGTCGTACTCGTCGTGATCCAAATCACCGGAGGTCCTAGTGCCGAACGGACGGCACCTCCGCGTTCAACACACGTATAGACCGGTGACGTATCCCATGCCTTGATCCAGCAAGGAGAGAGAGAGAGGTTGAGGAAGACTCCATCCAGCAGCAGCACAACGGCGTGGTGGTGATGGAGGAGCGTGGCAATCCTGCAGGGCTTCGCCAAGCGCCTGCAGGAGAGGAGGAGGTGTCACGGGAGGGAGGGAGGCGCCAGGGCTTCAGGTGTGGCTGCCCTCCCTCCTCTCCACTATATATAGGGGCAAGGGAGAGGGGGGCGCAGCCTTGGCCCTTCCTCCAAGGAAGGGTGCGGCTAGGGAGGAGTCCATCCTCCCCAAGGCACCTAGGAGGTGCCTTCCCCCTTTAGGACTCTCCCTTTCCCTTATCTCTTGGCGCATGGGCCTCTTGGGGCTGGTGCCCTTAGCCCATATAGGCCAAGGCACACACCCCAACAGCCCATGTGGCCCCCCCGGGGCAGGTGGACCCCTGGTGGACCCCCGGGGCAGGTGGACCCCTGGTGGACCCCCGGACCCTTTTCGGCACTCCCGGTACAATACCGATAATGCGCGAAACTTTTAAGGCGACCAAAACAAGACTTCCCATATATAAATCTTTACCTTCGGACCATTCCGGAACTCCTCGTGACGTCCGGGATCTCATCTGAGACTCCAAACAACATTCAGTAACCACATACAAACTTCCTTTATAACCCTAGCGTCATCGAACCTTAAGTGTGTAGACCCTACGGGTTCGGGAACCATGCAGACATGACCGAGACGTTCTCCAGTCAATAACCAACAGCTGGATCTGGATACCCATGTTGGCTCCCACATGTTCCACGATGATCTCATTGGATGAACCACGATGTCAAGGACTTAATCAATCCCGTATTCAATTCCCTTTGTCTAGCGGTATTGTACTTGCCCGAGATTCGATCGTCGGTATCCCGATACCTTGTTCAATCTTGTTACCGGCAAGTCTCTTTACTTGTTCCGTAACACATCATCCCGTGATCAATCCCTTGGTCACATTGTGCACATTATGATGATGTCCTATCGAGTGGGCCCAGAGATACCTCTCCGTTAACCGGAGTGACAAATCCCAGTCTCGATTCGTGCCAACCCAACAGACACTTTTAGAGATACCTGTAGTGCACCTTTATAGCCACCCAGTTACGTTGTGACATTTGGTACACCCAAAGCATTCCTACGGTATCCGGGAGTTGCACAATCTCATGGTCTAAGGAAATGATACTTGACATTATAAAAGCTTTAGCATACGAACTACACGATCTTCGTGCTAGGCTTAGGTTTGGGTCTTGTCCATCACATCATTCTGCTAATGATGTGATCCCGTTATCAACGACATCCAATGTCCATGGTCAGGAAACCGTAACCATCTATTGATCAACGAGCTAGTCAACTAGAGGCTTACTAGGGACTTGGTGTTGTCTATGTACCCACACATGTATCTGATTTTCCTATCAATACAATTATAGCATGGATAATAAACGATTATCATGAACAAGGAAATATAATAATAATAACTAATTTATTATTGCCTCTAGGGCATATTTCCAATAGCTAAACCCAAGTAGCTAAGCTATGGCTCACGGGCTCGCCCCCGTGTACGTCACCTCCTGTGGCTCTTGGTGCCTTGTTCTCGCATGAGCTAATCGCGCGTGGATGAGTGAGGGCGCGTGCCCTGGTGCCCCCATGGCCACGGGAACCACGCACCGGTTGTTTTTCTTCAGGATCATTGCATGAGAAGACTGGGCACAACGTCTATGCTCGGGTCCGTCCCTGCAGCATTGATAAATCCAGTGGCTGAGCTCTGTCTGGCCGGCCGACCCCGTTCACGTCACCTCCTGGGGTCGTTGGTGTCTGTCCTTCTCATGCAATAACCTCAGGAAAGTCATTTCGGCGTAGGCTGCCTAACCATCTCGCAGGATCAACTCAAGCACCCCCAACCAAGAGCAAGCGCAACCCGCCTTGAGGTAGGGCCTCATGAGTCCTGCGCTGGCTCATGGGTGCCCATATACACCTCCTCCAACCCTGTCATGCAAGCCATGTGTCAGGGCGGGGATGTACACGCCCCGGGGGCTCTCCTCAGAGGGAGCCCCCTCCCACGCACCAGTGGAAGCACCATGCTCCGCGCTGGCCGTCGACACTGCCGAGGAGCGGCTATGCCCGTGTGGGGGACGGAAGCGCTATGCTCCACACTGGTGATAAATGAAAGTGCAACTATCCCTAGGTGGTTTTGGTAATTCATAACAACATATAGCTCACTGAGCTAATGCTATTCCAAGACTATTATTTCCGGAAAGCTCAATGAATGGCATGGCATGGATGATGAAAGTGGATCCCTCAAAATACTAAGGACAAAGGATTGGCTCAAGCTCAAAAGCTCAAGACTCTTCATTTTACATTTTAGTGATCCAAGATCACATTGAGTCTATAGGAAAAGCCAATACTATCAAGAAGGGATGAGGTGTTGCTTAATGAGCCTCTTGCTTCATGTGCTTAGTGATATGCTCCAAAACCCTCAACTAGTTTCCCACATTCACAAATGACCTAAACCTAAAGCCAAAATTGGTCACACTGATTCTTTCTATCCGGCGCCACCGATTCCAAAAGTCATAGCCACTGCCACAAACCCTAAGCAAATCGGTCTTACCGATAGGGATCTCAGTCTCACCGAGATGGGGTTGCAATCTCTCTATTTCCCTTCGTAACGTTTCGGTCTAACTGAAGTGAGCGATCGGTCCCACCGAGATTGCAATGTAAACTCTCTGTTTCCTTTTTGTATCATTTCGGTCTCACCGAAAAGAGCAAATCGGTCCCATCGAGTTTACCTGACCAACTCTTTGGAAAGCTTAGTACCAAATCGGTCTCACCGAGTTTGTGTAATCGGTCTCACCGAGATTACGTTATGCCCTAACCCTAACCGAATCAGCCACACCGAGATGCATGTCAGTCCCACCGAAAATCACTAACAGTCACTAGGTTTACTAAATGGGCCCGACCGAGTTTAACGATTCGGTCCCAACGAGTTTGGTAAATTGTGTGTAACGGTTAGATTTTGTGTGGAGGCTATATATACCCCTCCACCTCCTCTTGATTCATGGAGAGAGCCATCAGAACGAACCTACACTTCCAACTTACCATTTCTGAGAGAGAACCACCTACTCATGTGTTGAGGCCAAGATATTCCATTCCTACCATATGAAAATTGATCTCTAGCCTTCCCCTAGTTGCTTTCCACTCAAACCCTCTTTCCACCAGATCCAAATCCTATGAGAGAGAGTTGAGTGTTGGGGAGACTATCATTTGAAGCACAAGAGCAAGGAGTTCATCATCAACGCACCATTTGTTACTTCTTGGAGAGTGGTGTCTCCTAGATTGGCTAGGTGTCACTTGGGAGCCTCCGACAAGATTGTGGAGTTGAACCAAGGAGTTTGTAAGGGCAAGGAGATCGCCTACTTCATGAAGATCTACCGCTAGTGAGGCAAGTCCTTCGTGGGCGATGGCCATGGTGGGATAGACAAGGTTGCTTCTTCGTGGACCCTTCGTGGGTGGAGCCCTCCGTGGACTCGCGCAGCCGTTACCCTTCGTGGGTTGAAGTCTCCATTAACGTGGATGTACGATAGCACCACCTATCGGAACCACGCCAAAAACATTTGTGTCTCCAATTGCGTTTGAATCCTCCAAACCCTTCCCTTTACTTTCTTGCAAGTTGCATGCTTTAATTTCCGCTGCCTATACACTCTTTGCATGCTTGCTTGAATTGTGTGATGATTGCTTGACTTGTCCTAAAATAGCTAAAATCTGCCAAACTCTAAAATTGGGAAAAGGTTAAGTTTTTATTGGTCAAGTAGTCTAATCACCCCCCCTCTAGACATACTTCAAGGTCCTACAAGTGGTATAAGAGCCTTGGTCTCCATTTGCTTTGATTTCCATAGCTTTTGGTGGTCATAGCCTTGGTTTAACAACCTAGGAGAGTATGGCGTCTAGCGAGGGAAATTATCACCGTAGAGGTCCTTACTTTGATGGTACTAATTTTGCTAGTTGGAAGCATAAGATGAAAATGCATATTCTTGGACATAACCCCGCCGTTTGGGCAATTATTTTTATTGGCTTGCAAGGTGAATTCTTCGATGGGAGAGAACCGAACCGTGAAGCGAATGCGGAAGAATTGAAGATGCTGCAATACAACGATCAAGCATGTGACATCATCTTCAACGGACTGTGCCCCGAAGAATTCAATAAAACCAGCCGTCTTGAGAATGCAAATGAAATTTGGGATACTTTGATTGATATGCACGAAGGTACCGAATCCGTCAAGGAATCCAAGTTGGATGTGCTCCAAAGTCAGCTTGACAAGTTCAAAATGAAGGATGGTGAAGGTGTCGCTGAAATGTACTCTAGGCTTGCACTTATCACAAATGAGATTGCCGGCTTAGGGAGTGAAGAGATGACCGACAGATTCATCATCAAGAAGACCCTAAGAGCATTGAATGGAAAGTATGATACCGTGTGCACATTGATCCAAATGATGCCAAACTACAAAAATCTCAAGCCAACAGAAGTCATTGGAAGAATTGTTGCTCATGAGTTGTCACTCAAGGATAAGGAGGAACTTCACAACAAGTCAAGTGGTGCTTACAAAGCCTCAAGTGAAGCCCCCACATAATCAAGTGAGAAATAAACCTTTAATGAAGAATTGAGCTTAATGGTGAAGAACTTCAACAAATTCTACAAGAGTAGAAGCAAAGAAAGAAGCTCCAAGTCAAGGTATTATCATGACAAGAGATCTTCTAGTCGAGAGCGCAATTGCTACAATTGTGGGAAGCCTGGACACTACTCCAATGAGTGTACGGCACCCTACAAAAGAAGAGAAGATTCTCCAAGAAGAAGGAGCAAAAGAGAAGAATCACCACCAGGAGAGAGGAGGAGTAGAGATGATCGTTATGAAGGAAGACCCTCATGGAGAAGCAAGGATTCGGAAAGAAAGGACAAGTCATCAAGGAGCTACACAAAACGAAGACATAAAGCTCATGTTGGTGAATGGGTTTCCGGCTCCGACTCGGATAATCACTCCGAGAGAAGCTATCACTCCGACTTCGAACATACTCAAGATGAAGGTGTTGCCGGTCTAGCACTTGTGTCAACCAACTCCGACGACATATTTGACTCACCAAATGAAGGTGTTGGAAGATGCTTCATGGCCAAAGGTCCAAAGGTAACACATCCCGAGTATGTTGATTTTAATAGTGATGAAGATGACTTGCTTGTGGATGATGATTTACTTGTTGAGAACTCTAGTGATGAATACTATGATGAAACGTCAATTAATCATGCTAATCAAACGAATGACAATGATAAGGAGAAAATTGAGCTTCTAACTAAAGAACTAAACACTCTTAAGTTGGCTCATGAAACTATCTTCGAAGATCATCGAGAACTTTTAAGGGCTCATGAGAAGTTACGCTTTGAAAAGCTCAATCTTGAGCAAGAGCATGAGTTCTTAAAGGCAATCAATGATGATCTCCGCAAGAAAAGTTCTTCTTACATTGCCAAGCGTTTACTCTTATCTACTTACATGCCTCAAGTCAAGTCTAGTAACAAGTACAAGAAAGATACTTCCTCTAGTAGTAACAATAATAATGTCAAATGCAATGTTGTTGCTTCTAGTAGTTCTCTTGATTCCACTAATGATTCTCTTAGCCAAGTTACACTTGAGCAAGAAAATAGTTTATTGAAGGGAATTATAGAGAAAGGTGTTTACAAGAGCCTTGCCGGGAGTAAGCAATTCGAGGAAATTGTACGCAAGCAAGGAAGGCACCGGAAGAATCAAGGTGTTGGTTTTGAACGAAAGTTCAACGCCAATGGAGTTGAGTGGGAAGAAGATCAATACCCCAAGACAAAGTTTGTTCCTCAACAAGAGAAGTATGATCCTACTTCCTTCAAGGGGACACAAGCTCAAGATGATCTTCCACCACAAGACCACAAGAACAAAGGCAAGGACAAGCTTCAAGAAGAGATTGATGCATTTGAAGAAGCACCTAAAGCCTCGTTCGGTTGGGTCCCCAAGACTACGTCAAGTTCTACTTCATCAAGTACAACTACAACTCCAAGGATTCCCATCAAGATGATGTGGATCCCGAAGAAGAATAACTAGAGAGTTCTTGAGGGTGACTCCGCCAACATTCTTCACTCATATCATGTTGGCAAGAACAAGTGCAATCAACTTTCACATCTTGCACTAGTTCAAGGAGTCACAAACCCTCATGTTGGTAAGGCAAGGGACAAGGTAACCTAATGTTTTCATGGACATCATCTTGTGTGTGCATCACTCTATGTCTATGGATATTCTTGTTTGTTCCTTGTGGGACTAACCCATGTAGGCAAGTTGAAAGTGCAACTCACTCCAAAGGATTGCTCCAAATGATCTACATCAACATTGAGCATGTACATCTTCAACACCTACATGTAGTCATCATCGACAAAACCCAAGGTTAGTTCATCCCTCTAAGGGGGGATCTCACATCTAGGGGGAGCTTAACTCTAAGAATTGAGTCAAAGCAACTCTAATGGTGTGAACACATTAATGCATTATGTAAAAGTGGTAACCCCACTTGAGCTTAAACAATGAGTATGACCTATGATCAAATGTTCTCATTTGACTCCTAAGTCAATATACTCATATATAGATGACCTAGTCATCGCCAATTGTTTTGATAGATGCTAAAATTGGTTGTGCATGCTTTGCCACATATTTCAATTGCCATCTTATTGTCTGAGCATGTTGGTGCATATTTTACTCATTCAAGGACATCCACTTGTTGTTTTGATTGTTTGGATTCTTTTCTTTGTGCTAAGTGGATGGACAAGAATGCCTAAGAACCTTCTTTAGCTATCTATGCTTTTCTCGTCTCAAACTCTATTCATGCTACATCACAAAATTTGATCAAGTCAGATTTGAACCACTCTGTGTGAGGAGCACTCGGAGTCCCCGATTCGTCATAGACTTAAACTTCCAAAACCTCTTAGTGATTCTCGGTCTGACCGATCCTTCCATTTCGGTCCTACCGAGATCATCAAGTTGATCTGAGTTTTCAATCTTGGTGCAACCGATTTGAACTTTTCGGTCTCACCGATTTGCTATAACTGAACACAGTTATGCATCTCAGTGCCACCGAGTTGTTCCACTCGGTCACACCGACAGGGTCGAGCTATATATATAGCCACGGGCAAAATTTTGGAAATTTCTCCGAAACCCTTCGCCCGCGCAATAGCTCGCTTTGCCATCGTGGTCTCCGGATCGTCTCCTCGTCGCCAGAAGCCTCCTGTCGCTGGTCTCCGCCGCCGTCAACGGATTTCGTCCCCACCGTTGCCTCCGTAGCAAGTCCACCGCCAAGTTAGGGTATGGACTTAATCTTTGTGCTATCCACGTCTGATTCCTGGCACATTGTTTTCATATTGATTCTTGCCACGATTGAAACTCTTCTATCCAGCCAAAGTAGTTCATAGATTAGATGTGATTCAAATTTTTAGGGTTAGGTTTCCGCCGAAACCATCTCGGACCCACCGAGTTGAAAAACTCGGTCTCACCGATTTGGCTTATGCCATTGCACTAGTGACTCTCGGTCTGACCGAGAATTACTAATCGGTGCAACCGATTTGAGGATTCTGTGAAACCCTAGCAGTCTCGGTACCACCAAACTGAAACTCGGTCCAACCGAGATCATCAGTTTAGGTTCCAAAACTGCTTTGGTATCACCGAGTTTGAAAATCGGTGGATCCGAAATGCTTTCTGTGGAAAACTAAGACTGAAATTTTGAGTCATTCTTTTGCAAAAACCTCTGCATTTTGTGATGCTCATCTTTTCTATCTCATCTATAACTCTTCACAGGGTCAGCAGTCAGCTTTTGCAGTATGTCTAATCAAAGTGACAGCCAGAACAGGTCAGAAGAGCAGATGGACTTGAGTGAGGGCACTAGTCCCTCAACTTCAGATGAAGGGAGCAGAAGTACTCCTAGCAATTTGCCTAAGGCTGCAACTAGGCAAAGGAGGAAAAGAACTTCAGATTCTGAGGATGAAGATTACAAACCTGAGGAAGATGAGGCTACTTCCAAGAAAGTGGTGCTCAAGAAGGAATATGGCTCAGCAAAGGATATAAAGCCAGGCATGAAGATTAAAAGGCCTGCAAGAAGGCAACCTATGCCCAAGGCCAGAGCATCAACTCAACTGCCTGAAAATCCTGATCCCAAAGAGCCAGCTGATGAAAGCAAGAAGAGGAAGGAAAGGGTCAAGAAGACCATGGCCAAAGTTGTTGGGCAACCTTCCATGATGGAAGAGGAAGAGCTTGCTGCACCAGCTCCGAAGGCAGCTAAGCTTATGGGAGATGCTATTAAATCTGGGGCTGCAACATCTAAGCCCAAGGAAGCACCCAAAGCTGCCCCCAAGGCCAAGTCTGCACCAAAGAGGAATACCAGGAGTATTCCAGCTGCTGAGAAGAACAAGGCCCCAGTGCCCAATGTTGCTAAAGATTCAGAAGAAGAAGGACAGGTTCTAAGAAAGCTCAAGCCCAAGATATCAGACCATAATGATGCCCATCCTGTGGCTGAGGACATGAGAATCAGGAAGGATTCAGGGCTGAGACTGTGGAGAATGGAAGATCCATATGCTTCAAGAAGAAGAACTACTGTTGACTACAGGTTCCACACGAAGGAACAACAGGACTTCTATGAAACAATTCTGTTGGACAAGAAGCCCATAGTCTGTGACATGAGGTGGGTTGACTGGAAATTCATCAAGGAAAATGAACAGCACTATCCTGGAGTGCAAGACAGCTTTGTTGCTTGTGGAGTTGCACATTTTGTTGGACAGAAGTTCACCAACTGGAATGATGAGCTTATCATGCAGTTCTACTCCATAGCACACTTTTACCCAGATGGAAGAATAGTTTGGATGTCTGAAGGTACAAGGTACCAGTCCACTATTGAATAATGGGCAAGTCTGATCAATGCCCCCAAGGAGAATGAGGATGACCTAGACATTTATGCACAGAAGAAGTTGGGTCACAATTCAATGGCTCACATGTACAAGGAAATTCCAGACAAGGCATTAGAGACTCACAAGTTTGGATCAGTTCACTTTCTGTTGTTAGGGTTGCCAACCATAAATTGGATTCTGAGGCACACCTTGTTGCCCAAGTCTGGTGACCATAACATGATCAGAGGGCATGCCATCAACATGTTGCATGTGTTTGATGTGCCACAGAAGTTCAAAGTCATGAGCCTGATCATTGAAACAATCAAGAGGACTGCAGCAGATCAGAAGAGGAGCTGTCGATATGCACCTCAGATTCAAGAATTAATAAACTCAAAGATGGGCATAGGAAAATATCAGTTGGATAAGGAACACTTTCCACTTTATCCAGACTTTGAGGACAATGAGGTTATCATGAATGAAGATGATCCACAATCAGTTCAAGCTCAGGAGAAGAAGGAGAAGGCAAAGAGGGAGAAGGCTGCCAAGATGCCAACTCAAGAGGAGGCATCTGAATATTTCTTGAAAACCAAACAGGAGCAGCTTGGTTACTTGATAGCATCATCTCTGAGGATTGAGAAGGGGTTGGCCACCCTAACTCAAAACCAGGAGAGCCTGGAAAGAATCATGGAACAAAAATTCTATGATCTAGATGTCAAGGTAACTGAGATTCAGTCAATTGTGGAGCAAATGCAGGATGACATGCAGGAGAGGAAGGGCAAGACTACCACCAATGTGTTTGCCAGAGTGCCCAGAGCCCAGAGGTTAGTTGTAGTGCCAGTGACAGGCACTAGAGCAACAACTTCAGCACCAGCCACTGCCCCTACAGTTCCAGTGCAACCAGCTCCAGCACCAACTCCTCCAGCTCCATCCACTACAACTGAAGCTTTCATCCAAGGAGCCATCTCTACACCACCACCAAAAGATCAAGCCTGAGAGTTGATCTAGCACTATGCATTTTCTATGAACTTTTTGGTAACTTGTTGCCAAAGGGGGAGAAAAATGTATAGATCATAGGCTTCGAGAGAGAGAGAGAGTATTGCTTTTGTTCTCTCTTGCTTTATTTGGTGGTTTTTCAATCTTTGTTTGCTTTTGGTTGAGATACTATGCTTGTGAGACATTGATGATCATGTGTTTGATCATAAGCTACACTTATGCATGCTTGATATTATCTTATCTATCTTATGTGATCACTCACTATGCTTGGTGATGAGTGCATGTATTCATTGTTTATTATTTTGAGTGCTCCACCAAGATGTATGTGACATGGAAGAGTAACCCATGAGCCTAATTCATTGTGCATTTGCAGTCCAAAGCAAATCTAAAACCATGCACAAATTTAGGGGGAGCTCTTGCTTATCACATACTTCTCAAAGCGACGATGTTATTTAAATTTTATTATCATTTGTCGAAGCTTTGATCTATATGTTGTCATCAATTACCAAAAAGGGGGAGATTGAAAGTGCAACTATCCCTAGGTGGTTTTGGTAATTCATAACAACATATAGCTCATTGAGCTAATGCTATTCCAAGACTATTATTTCAGGAAAGCTCAATGAATAGCATGGCATGGATGATGAAAGTGGATCCCTCAAAATACTAAGGACAAAGGATTGGCTCAAGCTCAAAAGCTCAAGACTCTTCATTTTACATTTTAGTGATCCAAGATCACATTGAGTCTATAGGAAAAGCCAATACTATTAAGAAGGGATGAGGTGTTGCTTAATGAGCCTCTTGCTTCATGTGCTTAGTGATATGCTCCAAAACCCTCAACTACTTTCCCACATCCACAAATGACCTAAACCTAAAGCCAAAATCGGTCACACCGATTCTTTCTATCTGGCGCCACCGATTCCAAAATTCATAGCCACTGCCACAAACCCTAAGCAAATCGGTCTTACCGATAGGGATCTCGGTCTCACCGAGATGGGGTTGCAATCTCTTTGTATCCCTTTGTAATGTTTCGGTCTAACCAAAGTGAGCGATCGGTCCCACCGAGATTGCAATGTAAACTCTTTGTTTCCTTTTTGTAACATTTCGGTCTCACAGAAAAGAGCAAATCGGTCCCACCGAGTTTACCTGACCAACTCTCTGGAAAGCTTATTACCAAATCGGTCTCACCGAGTTTGTGTAATCGGTCTCACCGAGATTACGTTATGCCCTAACCATAACCGAATCGGCCTCACCGAGATGCATGTCAGTCCCACCGAAAATCACTAACGGTCACTAGGTTTACTAAATCGGTCCAACCGAGTTTAACGATTCGGTCCCACCAAGTTTGGTAAATTGTGTGTAACGGTTAGATTTTGTGTGGAGGCTATATATACCCCTCCACCTCCTCTTCATTCGTGGAGAGAGCCATCAGAACGAACCTACACTTCCAACTTACCATTTCTGAGAGAGAACCACCTATTCATGTGTTGAGGCCAAGATATTCCATTCCTACCATATGAATCTTGATCTCTAGCCTTCCCCAAGTTGCTTTCCACTCAAACCCTATTTCCACCAGATCCAAATCCTATGAGAGAGAGTTGAGTGTTGGGGAGACTATCATTTGAAGCACAAGAGCAAGGAGTTCATCATCAACGCACCATTTGTTACTTCTTGGAGAGTGGTGTCTCCTAGATTGGCTAGGTGTCACTTGGGAGCCTCCGACAAGATTGTGGAGTTGAACCAAGGAGTTTGTAATGGCAAGGAGATCGCCTACTTCGTGAAGATCTACCGCTAGTGAGGCAAGTCCTTCATGGGAGACGGCCATGGTGGGATAGACAAGGTTGCTTCTTCGTGGACCCTTCGTGGGTGGATCCCTCCGTGGACTCGTGCAGCCGTTACCCTTCGTGGGTTGAAGTCTCCATCAACGTGGATGTACGATAGCACCACCTATCGGAACCACGCCAAAAACATATGTGTCTCCAATTGCGTTTGAATCCTCCAAACCCTTCCCTTTACTTTCTTGCAAGTTGCATGCTTTAATTTCCACTACCTATACACTCTTTGCATGCTTGCTTGAATTGTGTGATGATTGCTTGACTTGTCCTAAAATAGCTAAAATCTGCAAACTCTAAAATTGGGAAAAGGTTAAGTTTTTATTGGTCAAGTAGTCTAATCACCCCCCCCCCTCTAGAGATACTTCAAGGTCCTACAATAAACAACTTGGGGGTGGCCTCGCGGCCGCGTTAACCTCAGGGAGCCTCTGCGCTCAGTGCCTAGCCTCACCGCGCTGCTCTCCCTAGGGAGGGTAGTGCGACGGGGTTGGGCACGGGGGCTACGTCAGGTCACACCTGGCATACCCCACCTCGCCAGGCCTCACGGGCCTAGTCTTCGTGCACCCTCCCGAGCAAGAGCCTGACGAGGGAAGGTAGGATGGTCTATTTCTACGTCAAGGCGGACTCCTGAGCATCGCGACTCAGGAGCCTAACTGGCCACGTAGGCCCTCACCTCTTGAGCTAGTCCTAGTGATCCGAACGAAATTGACGACAGTTGAGGCATGCGCGGGGCCTGGCGCTGCCGACGCAGAACGCTAGGACCTGATTGTAACCCTTCTATTCTGAGTCGTTCGTACGTCAAGGGGGACTCCTAAGCATCATGACTCAGGAGCCTAACTAGCCACATAGCCCCTCACGTCTTGAGCTAGTCCTGGTGATTCGAACGAACTCAATGACGGATGAGGCATGCGCGGGGCCGGGCCATGCCGATGCAGAACACCAAGGCTTACCCTTGCATCTTTTCCTAAGTTGTTCGCACGTCAAGGAGGACTCCTGAGCATCACGACTCAGGAGCCTAACTGGTCACATAGCCCCTCACCTCTTGGATTCGTCCTAGTGATCCGGTCGACCCAACGACGACTGGGGCACGCGCGGGGCCAGGCTCTGACGATGCAGAACGACAAAGCAAATGGAAAAGCTGAAGGAGCATAACCTAGTTATTACAAGACATGTTGTTCCAAACAAACACTTTTAAACATCTCCCCGAGGCATGTTCCATGATGCAGGACAAACGGAGAAGAGCAGAATCGCCGGGCCACCTCTTCAGATTTGTGCGTCGCCACCACCCGCTGGCGGAGCTTCATCGCCAGGCGTGTTGCCTGTTGCACCAGCCTCAGCCAGAGGGCCAATGACCAGGAACCTGTTCAGCATGGCATCAACAGAGCTCTTCATGGCGGCGGTAGCTGCGTCCTAAGAGGCGGGATCCACCAGAGCCAGGAAGGAAGAGAGGTCGAAGCTGGCATCTTGAAGATAAAGGCGACTGAAGACACGCGTCAGAGCCGAGGAAGAGAGTGAGCACGCATCGCTTTCCACCAAGGAGGTGAACCCGTCGACTGCGTCTTGGAGCACCGCCACGACTTCGGGGAGCAGAGCGGCAGGGCTCTCTCTCTGGATCCTCACCACCGCCTTCTTCGAGGGATCATCTCCAAAAAGCGCCTTCTGGGCCTTGAGAAAACGTGCCCCGAGGGAAGCAAGGGTGCCGCGCTCCATGGCGACGGTCTTCTCGGCCTCAGCGAGGGTCGCTTGGGCTGCCTCCATCTCACCCTTCAGCTTCGCCAGGCGGTCACGCTCTTCAGCCTGCTCTGAGGTCGTCTTCTTCAACTCGGCGTCTCGGCCAGCGACGGCAGCTTCTTGGGCCTTCAGCTTCTCCTCATGCTCCTGGAGCTGGCTGGCCTGGGCGGCCTGCCGGTCATGGAGAGCCTTCAAATCAGCCTCCGCCATGCGACACCAGTTTTCAGCTTCTGTGGCCTCCTGCCGCGCTAGGTCGCGCTCCATGCTGTGCGAACAGACGCATCAGCCCTGAGCCAGCCAGAGATCAGCCTCGGGCGTCCCTGCGCTGAACAATTGTCTGGGCCCTGAAGCTCGCCCTGGAGGAGGTCCAGCGCCACCCTTGCCTCTTCGAGGGTCCTGAAAGAATTCGGAGCCCTGCGACTCAGCCATGCGTCAGGCAATGAAGGAGATGCCTGCGGCACCAAGGCAAAAGAAACCTCAGCCTCAAGAAGGACCGGGGGTTCCAGAGGCTGGTCGGCCTCAGCAGCCACGGCCAGGTTGGGCACCGGAGGAGTCAGGCCTACCGGGGGCACCGGCATCCCCTGAGGGCGGGCGTTTACGTCCTCCGGAGACGGCGTCACCTCCAGAGCCCCAAGGGCAGCAGCACGCTCCTTCACCAAGACCACAGCAACCTCCAGACCTTCCTTCTGCTTCTTCGATGGCTCTTGCCTAAAGACATGCGAAGACGCTCAGCATCGTTCCAAGATTCAATTAACAAGCTTAAGCGGAAACTTACTGGTCGGCATAGGCATAGTTTCTCTTCATGCTCAGCAACGGGCGCTGAGGTGGAGCAATTGGCGCAGAGCTTTTGGGACCGGTGAAGCTTGCGGTTGGTGCTGCCCGGGACGACGTTGGCAAAGGTGGGGTACCACCCAGTGGAATCAGCGCAGTCCTGCTCTTCTTCGCCCGCGTAGTAACTCCCGTGGGGCGCGACACCTCCACCACTGCGGGCTCGTCGTCATCATCGTCATCTGAAAGGTCGCGTAGGAGCTCCCTCTGCCCTGCGGTAGAGGATTCGTCCACAACATCATCCTCAATGGCCTTAGAGGATTAGCAGTCGGAGGACAGGTGCACCAAGGGAGCAGGCTACAGGGAAGGCCCCGGTGCATGAACCCAAGCTCGTCGAAGACGGGCATGGCCGCGACGACCTCCTCGGTGTCGTCACGGTAGTACAGCGGAAGCCAGTCCTCCGGAGGGTCGCTCGGATCCTTTCCCGTCAGGTAGAGCAGCACCTTGTTCAGCTCCTCCTCGGGATGGGGGTCTCGGTGCAGGCGAATCGTGTCGTCATCACCACCAAGCTTCCACAAAGGGCGAGGATGGTCTTGATGCAGCACGACGCGCTGCTTCAGGAACTCCCTGATGAGCAAGGCCCTCGTCAGCTTCGTGTTCTTCAACTCCTTGTCCATCTTCCTCATGAACGGCGCCAGGGAAGGGTCGGTGATCTTCTCAGATTTCCACCACTTGTCGGAGATAGGGAATGCAGTCGGTAGCTTCAGCAAGCTCTAGGAGCTCTTGGCGTCCATCAAGATCCACCTCTTCACGACGTCCTCTACCTTCTTCCCGACGCAGGGGATTTCATTGCCACCCCGCACTGCGACGAAACAAATGCACCCAATCGGATTGTCGCCGGTCTTGCGAATATAGAAGAAATGACGGAACAAAGCGACGGAGGGCAGTACCCCCATGAATGCCTCACAATAGAAGGCGAAGAGGGACAGAAGAAGGATGGAGTTGGCATGGATGTGGAGCGCATGGAGTCCATAGTGGTGAAGAATGGTGAAGAAGAAGGGGGAGAACGGAGGTACCAGCCTGGAGAAGATGTTGTGCATGAAGAGGGAAGAAGTTGTTGCCCGCGGGCTCCGGGACAGCAGTAGCGACCCGGAGCGCGGTCTTCTTCCACTCATTATCATCGCTCACCATCAGGAGGAGCATTATCTGGAGCTTATCTCCGGGCACGCAGGGCGCCAGCAGCCCAGGCTCGTACCAGGTAGAGCCGGCGGCCGAGGAGGAAGTCGTGGTCTTCTTGGCGGCCATCAGGTAAGAGGTTTGGCAAAAAATCAGCAGATCTGGCGAGTTCTTCCGCGATGGGGCGAAGGGGATCTGGAGCAATACGAAGGAGGAGCAATGAAAGCCTGACGTCAGGTGGCGCCCCTTTTGTCAAATCGAACAGTTGTCGAGGCAGCGTGGGGAAGCGGAGTCGCTCGCGTCCCATCAATCGCCACACGTCATCAAGGCCGCAGGCAGTTAGGGCACACGGCGCTCCGCACTTGCCCTTTGGCTTCACCTGGAAGCCAAGTCCGAGCGCGCCTTGGGCCCGGGGGCTACTGTCGGTGTCCTGGACTTGGGGGTATCCAGTCTTGCCTGCCTGCGGCCCACCACGAGGCTTCATTGACGGCCTGGTACGGCCCAGCTTCAGCACCAACACTACAAGACCCTCGCGAGGGGCCAAGCCTTGCGAGGCAAACAATGCCAAGATCCCTGAAGGCAGCAGGCCCTCAGGAGGGCTCCTGAGGGGGGCGGAGAGTTCTACACAGTTACCTCATGAGGCTCAGCTGAAGTGAGCCATGACGACCAAGGCCAGGCGGGCTCCAGGCGGGCGCAGAGCGCAGGTTTCCTCTTTGGTGCAAGGGAGGCAAGCCGCAGGCGTGGAATCTCGAGGAATCAGCCAAAGGTTTCCATTCTGGTGCAACAAGACCAAGACCGCCAGGACGGCAGGACGGAGGTCATCACCGAGCCCACCGCAGCGTCACGACCAGAGGCTTTGCGCAGGCGGACACTACTTTTGTTAGGATAGACTGTACTACTTGTCCCCTTTAAAATCCCGCCATTGTGGAATCCCTTCCCGCTCATATTTGGGGAGAGAAGCAAGGCCACTATATATAGGACCTAGCCACCACCATAGAAGGAGGACGGATCCATTCGGACCAAAACCACCCCGTCAGCTCAAGAACACCTCTCCTCTGAGGCTTGTTCATCCTCTGTACTTGTTCATCCATAGCCCCTCGAGGTAGTCCACCACACACACTGGAGTAGGGTATTACACCACGATGATGGCCTAAACCAGTATAAATCTTCATGTCTTTGTGTCTCTTTGAGCTCGACGCATTAGGCCTAGTGAGATCGTGAGTAGTTAGGTTGGGCAGGTTGAGATCTCCGCATGCACCCCAGAGTTTGAACCTATCACAGGTTGCCAGATCCCGAAATCCGACAGGTTCCCGATGGAGAAGTAAATGGGAGAAGTGGTGTGCAGGCAGTTGATTAGATGGCTAGGTAGGCTAAACGAAAAGGCTATGCGGGTAGACTGAGGAGTCGTACATGTTCGTGTACGTGCCCATCCTTCTAGCTCTACATGTGCCACTGGTTAGTTGAGGTCACTCTTTCGAATCACCGTGGCGAGACATTTTATGATTCCTTTTTATTTCTGCACCTTTCCTGATAGGTGGGATCTATGCAAAAAAGATAAAAAAATGTCTCGTAGCTGGATCAGATGGATATTGGTGCGTGCGTGGGAGACACAACATTCTTTGGTTAAGGAATATACGGTTATCCTCAAAAAAGAAAAGGCCCATCTTCGTGCTTCCGCATGCACGAGAATTTGGTTCTGCTCGCAATATGGATGATACCTGGAGGATGAAGTGAACAAGCATGCTAGCACGGGAGACCTATTTCCGCTATATAGTATTGTAGTAGTAGTAGTAGTAGTAGTAGTAGTAGTAGTAGTAGTAGTAGTAGTAGTAGTAGTAGTAGTAGTAGTAGTAGTAGTAGTAGTAGTAGTAGTAGTAGTAGTAGTAGTAGTAGTAGTAGTAGTAGTAGTAGTAGTAGTAGTAGTAGTAGTAGTAGTAGTAGTAGTAGTAGTAGTAGTAGTAGTAGTAGTAGTAGTAGTAGTAGTAGTAGTAGTAGCAGTAGTAGCAGTAGTAGCAGTAGCAGCAGTAGCAGCAGTAGCAGCAGTAGCAGCAGCAGCAGCAGCAGCAGCAGTAGTAGTAGTAGTAGTAGTAGTAGTAGTAGTAGTAGTAGTAGTAGTACAACTGTGGTACACTTGATGGTCAAAATATTATTCATCCAGTCCTCACAGTGAAGTGACAACACCCTGCGCCTCACACTAGTCTAGGCAGTGCACTGTGCAGTCTGTCACCGCTGCTGTATAGCACATTAGCATGCCTCGCCTCGTCTCCCTCTCCCCTCCCATAGCACCACTCCATCTCCATATCCGTCTCCATCTCACTGTGCCCCCGTGTACCATCGCCTCGCTCGCCTCCCCTGGTACCACTATTCCCTCGCTAGCAGCTCCAGCACCGACAACCTTCTCCCCCGTAAATCAAGCCCCCCAAAACCCGCACCTTCCAAACTCCACCATGGCCGAACGCGAACCGCGCAGCATCCATATGAGTCGCGATTGGAGCAATCTCCCCGGTGACATCCTCGACCTCTGTTGTTCATGTATGGATATGTTGAGCGCCCTGCAGCTGGCTGCATGCTCGAGGGACATGCACACGGCCATCGTCGAAGCGAGGCCTAAACTTTTTGAGACACCCTACTTGTTGCTATCTGGTCTTGCGAGATTTGCTCACCATGATACGGAGGCATACATGATGCCCCTCCACTTCAATCTGATCTCCATTAGCCGAAACATCTTTGCAGGTATGTAGTGGGTCGCCGTACATCATTTCCCTTGACTTCGATCCGATCACCATCACCCAAACTTCTTGGCAGGTATGTACTGGGTTGGCATGGACTCCCACTGGATGGCTGCCGTCAGAGAAGACGGGAAAAAGTCAGTGCTCATGAACTTCCAGACCTCCCATGAGATTATCCTTCCTTTGTTGGATTATATAGAGTTTTACCATCACGGTCCAAGTCATCTAGATTACCACGTCAGTTGAACGGACCTTGTTTTGCAGAAGATTGTAATCTGCCAAGTGCCCACACGACATGCGAATTATGCAGACTTCAAGCTAATTGCCTTGTTCGACCACGGACTCGCCTATCTTTACACTGGTGCCTTCTTTAGCTGGAGACAACTCAGCTCGCAATGGATCATCGTCAAAGCTGATACACACTTCTGTGATGATATTGAACACAATGGCATCATCTATGTGATTGACAAAGCAGATGGCACCACGTATTGCTGGGACGGCGCGTGTAAGTTGTTTCCATCTCATGTTAATGATGACGCCATGACACTATTTAAACTTTTTGTGATGATTGGCATATCCCTGTTTGAGCAGAATTTGAGTAGCACTATGGCAATGTATTAGAGACACCATAAATCAGCTATATTTGGAATGAGTTAATTCATGCGATTGTGACCATGTCATTACAGCCAATTTGTACCCCTGAATAATCAAACGGTTAGGAATATATGGATATTCTCCTTATTTTATAGTAATCTATATACTACTACTAAATATGAGTGTGTATCAATGGCCATGTTAGTTTCCTCATTTTCATGATGTAGAAACATGCACCACACTGTTGGTTTCATCTAACCATACATTAGGGAAGTAAATGTGCATATGGAGAACTCTATATTTGGAAGTAGTGAAATCATGTAATGCTTCCCATGTGTACATACCTATATTCGCCCTTCAGCAATCAATGGCTAGAATAATATCCTCACAAAAAAATTCCCATGGAACACGAGTATATAACAATGCATGGTCTGTTAGTTACCTTGAAGAATTTGTTTGTGAGGATAGAACATGATTACATAACATGCATGACATGGTAGTTTCTTGTGAAGAATTGATTGCGAGATAACATGAGTATAACCATGCATGGCACTTCTATATTCTCGAACCCAGTATACATTTCCATGTATTTTCCTCCCAATTCCAACAAGGACATATCAATGTTGTTTCTTGCATTATCCTACTCATACTCTGAACAATGATAATCTTACATTAACAATGCATGTACTTTTTTGTAACGCCCCGGATACAACTTTCCATATTAGTAGCTCCAACTCTTGCCATTTTCGGCTATGTGATATGTTATTTTCTCCGTGGTTGGGTTTTTGCCTTCCGTTTTGCATTTTGTTCATGTCATGCATTTCATCATCGCATCATCCGCATTGCATCCGCATGTTTTCATAAAACCTCATAGCCGTTCGTAGTTACCGTTTCTATCTTAGTCTTCTTGACCTGTTGTCAGACCGCTTGTCCTTATTGACCTTCTCTCAGACCAATTGGACCCCTCTCTTCTCTCTTTCTCCGAGACCAACAAAACCCCCTTGTCCCCGTGGCCTTTCATCGGACCCCATTGTCTTTGTTTTCCCCTCTCGTCTAAATGCCCACCCTCTCTGCACAGCCACCAACCCCTTTGCGCGCGTCCGAAACTGCCCCGAACCCGAACCGGTCGGTCGTGACCGATGAGTCCGGATCATCCCCTAACATCTATAAAACATCTCCGGTTTCTTATTTGGGCCACCTAACCTATTTATTCTCGATCGCTCGATTTCGATCGGACGGACCGGATTAGTCCCTAATCTAATCCGCAGGCTATATATAAACTAGTCCAACCCTAATCTTTAGGAGGCTTGTCCCATCAGTCTCGTCCCCGCCGCCAGCCATCCACCCACTCGCCTCCCACCTTGGGATCCTCCCAGATCCATCTCGGGCCAACCACCGTCTCCCCTCGATCCATCCACCCAACCACACCGCAGCTAGCCGCCTTGCGGCGCCCTCAGCTCCAACGGGAACCGCGTCACCAGGACCCCGCGACCTCAAGCCCCTCGCGCCCGGAGCTCTCCTTGTCGTGCGCCTCCGCATGTTCTTCTCGAAGACCAGCAGCGCTCACCGACCTCCATGCTCGTTTTGATTTGGGAGAGGAGCTCCCAACCGTGCCTCCCCCTGGCGAGAGCCACCGGATCCAGCCGCCGACGAGCTCCAGCCAGGTCGCCCCGTCGCGCCCCCTCCTGGTTCTCCTTTCTCATCCCCGTGCCTCACCTCTCTCTTTCGCGAGTTTCTACAGGAGCTGCAGCAACCGCCAGGATGCCTTCCCTGCGCCCGAGCTCCCCCATCCCTGGTCGCGTCCTCGACGTGCGCGCCGTAACCCGTTCGTCCCTGCTGGATCTGCGACGTCGCCCGTATGGGACCTCGTCAGCCTCCTGCGCCTTCGCCGCCCCGCGTCCCGCGCCATGGACGCCCGTGCGAGCTTCCAGTGTCGCCTCGTCCTTTGCTCCGCCACCATCTCTGGCAAGTTCGGCTCTTCCCAGACCCGTTCAGGCCAGTCCCAGCCCTTTCCCTCGTCGGATCCGGGGATTTCCCCTCGCTCCCATCTACTCGCTGACCTCCTCTACATCTCGTGCCAGGGAGGTAACGCTCGAGCCCTGGTCGTCTCCAGCAGTGCCCTGTCTCGCGTTGAACGTGCCGTCAGCGTGCCTAGGCCACCGCGTCGCCCTTCATCCGCTTCAGCCCAGCAGCGCCAAGGCCGTGCCAGGCCTGCGGGGCCTCTCCACAAGCTGGGCCTCAGCCCATGGTGAGCCACCGCCCCCCCCCCTTCCACTGTTGGCCCAACTCCAGATTCGGCCCATGTCATGTTTTTTCCCGTTCTGCGAATTTGTCCAATTATCCAGAAACTGCATATTTATAGATTGCACCCTCATGTTCATGCATCTAATAACTCCACAACCGTGCATCGGATTAAAATAATTTATATATGTAAAATGCTTAGAATTTCATCTAGTTTCATATTTGGCCACTTTCATCCATGTTTGAAATGTTTAAAATGCTGTTTGTTTAAATTTGCTCAAATGCCATGTTAAAATGATTTATTTCATAACTAAATAACCGTAGCTCCAATTTACATGTTCATTATATGTAAATGGGGTGGAAAATGCCTAGTTTAACATGGTGCACTCTTCTTGCATGTTTAACAACTCTAAAATATGGTTTAGTGCAGAACTGTACCAAATTCATAATTTGCATATGGGGATTTTCCGGAATTGTTGTTTGTTATTCCGGCCTCATTTAAACTTGCCTAGATAGGTAGTTTAATTATGCTTCACCTCTTGCCATGTTTAACAACATTTAATATTGCTTGGTAGCTTAAACGAGATTAAACTAAATATGTCAATGTGGTGTTTCGTCAATATGCAACTCGTTGCATATTGAGCTCCACTTAACTTCTAGTGTTGTTTGTGCATATTGCCATGCCATGCCTCATTAAACCGGTCATGCATCATACTTGTTTGTGCATCATGCCATGTTTATGCTTGTGCATTTACCATGTTGTTTGTTTCTTTTCGGTGTTGCTTCTTAGTTTCGGTAATGTTGCGATTGTGAGGATTCGTTCGACTATGTGGGTTCGTCTTCTTCATGGACTCGTTCTTCTTCCTTGCGGGATTTCAGGCAAGATGACCGTCACCCTGGATCTCACTACTATCATTGCTATGCTAGTTGCTTCGTTCTATCGCTTTGCCGCGCTACCTATCACTTGTTCTTCAAGCCTCCCAAATTGCCATGTCAGCCTCTAACCTTTTTCACCCTTCCTAGCAAAGCGTTGTTTGGCTATGTTACCGCTTTGCTCAGCCCCTCTTATAGCGTTGTTAGTTGCAGGTGAAGTTGAAGATTGCTCCATGGTGGACAGGATTATGTTGGAATATCACAATATCTCTTATTTAATTAATGCATCTATATACTTTGTAAGGGTGGAAGGCTCGGCCTTATGCCTGGTGTTTTGTTCCACACTTGCCGCCCTAGTTTCCGTCATACCGGTGTTATGTTCTCGGATTTTGCGTTCCTTACGCGGTTGGGTGATTTATGGGACCCCCTTGACAGTTTGCTTTGAATAAAACTCCTCCAGCAAGGCTCGGCCTTGGTTTTACCATTTGCCTCACCACCACCTATACCCTTCCCTTGGGTCGGCCAACCCGAGGGTCATCTTTATTTTAGCCCCCCCGGGCCAGTGCTTCTCTAAGTGCTTGTCCAAACCGAGCGATGTTCGGCGCCCCCTGGGCAGCCAGGGTCTATGCCAACCCGACGTCTGGCTCATCCGGTGTGCCCTGAGAACGAGATACGTGCGACTCCTATCGGGATTTGTTGGCACATCGGGCGGCTTTGCTGGTCTTGTTTTACCATTGTCGAAATGTCTTGTAAACCGGGATTCCGAGTCTGATCAGATCTTCCTGGGAGAAGGAATAGTTTTGATGGGCTAAGTTGGGACACCCCTGCAGGGTATAAACTTTCGAGAGCCGTGCCCGCGGTTATGTGGCAGATGGGTATTTGTTAATGTCCGGTTGTAGATAACTTGACACCAGATTCAAATTAAAACGCATCAACCGTGTGTGTAGCCGTGATGGTCTCTTTTCGACGGAGTTATGTTTGACGTAAGTAGGAGTTTAGGATCACTTCTTGATCATTGCTAGCTTCACGACCGTTCCGTTGCTTCTCTTGTCGCTCTTATTTGTGTATGTTAGCCACCATAATTGCTTAGCCGCTGCTGCAACCTCACCACTTATCCTTTCCTTACCCATTAAGCTTTGCTAGTCTTGACACCCATGGTTATGGGATTGTTGAGTCCTCGTGGCTCACAGATTACTACAACAACAATCGCAGGTACAGGTTATGCGATGATCATGACGCGAGAGCGATGTTTGCTTGTTTTGGAGTTCTTCTTCTGCTTCTTCTTCGATCAGGGGATAGGTTCCAGGTCGGCAGCCTGGGCTAGCAGGGTGGATGTCATTTGAATTTTTGTTTGTGTTTCATCCGTAGTTGGATGGTGCTCTTATGTAAGATGATGTTGTATTCATGTGGCATTGTATGCATTTTATATGTATCCCCATCTATTATGTAATGTTGATGTAATGATATCCACCTTGCAAAAGCATTTCTATATGCGGTTCTATCCTTGGTGGGACCTTCGAGTCTCTTTAGGATAGTATCACATATTGGGTGTGACATTTTTGATATGATGTAGTGTCCCTACAGTTACTGCCCTTTGTAATCACACCACCTTTGCCAAAAACAGGGAAGCACAACTGGTTCCTCGCTCGATCAGACGACGGCCAAAGGCTGATGATCATTCGGACACATGAGCCGGAAAAGTTATATTACAAAAAACCCCACTGTATAGAAGCACCGTGAAATACATGAGTATCCGCACAGTGGCTATTGCGTCTATGAGCAGGATACCAGCTTGTTGGGGCCTTCGAGATTTTTGAGTTGGAGGCGGGTAAACAGCCTTGGTTCATACTCTCTGTTTCTCGGACTCAATTATCCGATTAACCAGGAGATCACCGTTGGCAAGGACCTTGATGGCAGAGAGGCTCTGTTTACTATGGAAAACCGTGTCTACACGGCGAGCCCTAGGAGTTCGGGAGCAAACTCCCCTGATTGTCAATTATACAGCCTACAGCCAAAAGAAGGTGAGAATGACAAAGGCATTTGGATTAACTTTGATCCTTGGATGTCTCAATTACTACACGCAGTGATGTGGTTCAAGCCTTCAGGTTGATAGGTAATTGGGCTGTTGCGTCGAAAGGGTGGAGTACTGGTGTCTCCGGATCACTAGTCGCTGAAGCGAGGCTGCAAATTATGATGGTGTTGGATCATCCCTCTTCGAATGACGTGTTGTCTTTGCTGCTTGTTCTGGATGGGTAGTTCTCTCTTTTGTTATGCATATTCCTTGTCATTTGGTCATCCTCGTCTATGTCACTCTTACTATTTAATAGTTGCCTCTATTTAGAATGTCATTCTCGTATGGATCACGAGAGTCTGAGCGCTGTAGATGGGTGCGTTTTGGTGGTGTAGCAAGACTTCTTATGAACTATCATGTCTTGTTGTTTATGTTAGTAGTAGTCACTAGTCAGTGTTTGAATGTTGTATATATCATTGTTTCGAACTGTTTATTGTCTCGAACTGCTGGTGGGCTAAATGAGGGCATCACCATTCTCAAGTGTTCAGAGTATATCTCCTTTTTTCAAGTTACAATTTGAGCTAAGTGTCTTTTCGATGATGTACACTTGTTTGGGCTGTGAGGTGTCGTTGAATATGGGTCGAGTAGTAACGCAATGTCAAATAGGTCAATTATGACTCTTAGGCCGGGCTCTCAAAAGATCCTAAAAAAGGCCGGGCTCTCCAAAAACTAAAGAATAAGGACTCTTAGGCTGACATGTGGGTGCCACCGGTGTTTTCGTGCACTTGCGCCCGAGAGCATATTGGCGCGTGTTCGAAATTCATGCTACTTTTTCATCCCCAATCTCACGCCCCTCCCCCACCTCTGGAATCTCGATTCCTACTCTAGTTCCCCCAAATCCCCCTCCTGTACTCCATGTAGTCAAGCACACTATCATGTCGCCAGTCAACGCGGATCTCTGAGACGGAGATCCCGAGGTATGTCCTGCCTTCGGTCGCTGCGTGCTGTCGCTCAACAGTGGCATGGCGGCGCTTGACGACCAGTTTGTTGGCAAAGTGCTGATGGTAACCATCAATGCCGACCGGCCTCCCGTCTCGTCGGATGACCTTGCCAAAGCTCTTGGCATTGCGCACGGCATCCAAATAAGTTACTTGCTCGTCGAAGTCTGTCCGCCACTGGCTGATTTCTTCGTCAGGTTCCGGACAACTTTCGATTGCAGTCATGTGTTTGAATCTTCCCAGCGTTTGTTCTGCGATGGCGCGCTGGTGAGCTTTCATCGGTGGCACACAGGATGGGGCTCGGTGCCCTCTGAGCTTGAGTTTTTAACAAAGCTTACCTTCCACGGCATGCCTCGACAAGCTTGGAACAATGAGTACATGAATGAGCTTATCAACGACCTTGGAGGTGAGCTCTTAAGTATGTTTGTTCCTCCAAACGGCTGGGCTCTAACGGTTATGGCATGGATGAAGAAGCCGTCCACCATACCGAAGGTGATTGGTGTTGAGATACCGGTGCAGGAATTGGGGTTGTACTATTCGTCGCCACCAAGGCCGCCGCTGACCACGTTAGGGATGTACCTGTATCGAGTGTTCGTGCATGTCGAAGAAGTGGTCAATCCATCAATCGAAGTCCTGCCGCCGCCGCTAGTGCCAGGGTCCGTCGACGACGTCCATTACAGGAGTCAACATCAGACTTTCCTCGTGTTGCTCGGAACGATGGATGGCACATGGCCTACTCCATCACACGGAGGAGGCCACTACTTCTTTGGGAGAAGAGGTAGGGTTGGCTGCCTTGATGTGCTCTAATTTGAGGTAACAACTGAATCTTGTCAGATACTAGTTAAATCCGAGCTATGGATGTGAAGCACTGATGTGCCAGTATATTTGATTGTGACTTGTCCTAATTTTGTACCTGAACTTTTTTTAGAAAGGGTTGTACGTCAACTTAATGTGCTAGCAGAACTTATTGTGTTGTATGTCTATTTTCTTTGCACAACATTCAAGATATTTCCCCATCGTTGATAAAGACGATGAACCGTTATGTACGAGTTCGTTGGTTTCAACATAGCCCTACCCGTAGCGATCCACTGCTTCCATCCTGATTGCGCCGACTGCGTGAAATTTTCGTATGCAAGTTCAGTGTGCTATGATGTTCTATATGATTGTGTCAACTATATAAGTTTTTACTGAGCATCAGCAATGAATATGGATGAAAGATGTATTTACGAGCATCGACCGATGGGTCTATCTCTCTCTCTCTCTCTCTCTCTCTCACACACACACACGCACGCACGCACACATGCACAAGTGGGACCCGTTGAATTATTTCTTTGCTTGTGACAGCTTTTAATTAGGTTCCATTGTACTCTAACTTTTTTCTTAAGTTATTAATTGAGCTCAGTGACTTCAAAAGGTTGTACAGAAGCCTTGTATGGGCCTTTCCGGCGTTGCTGAATGTGGGCTAAGTAGCCATGTTAGGTTGTACTATACTACACATGCCTTTATTTTCAACATCAGCAATGCAACTTGGCCGACAATTGTACACAATATCCGGCTCAACTTGTTATCTCCGCCCCGCTCGGCTGCAAACTTTTCTAGGAGGTATGCATTAGGCTTAACAAGAAAATGGACTTGAAGAAATAATAAATGGGATGTAATTATAATAACTGGGCAGTAACTATAGAAAATGCACCAAACGCGTAATTAGTTTAAAAAATATATTATTTTTGGGATTTGAAAATTTTAATTTTATTACTTGTTGCGCGCGCAATATTTCGTTGGATTTTTATGTAATACAAATTTTTTTGAAATTATATTTAATCTGACTAGAAATTTCGGATAAAAATATTTTAGATCCCATCAAAATGTGGGAATTTTGAATTCTATTTTGAGCGCTTGGTTGAAATTATTAATCGTTGTCCTAGCTAGAAAATGGGTTGTACTTTTAACAAACTGTAAATGGGCTGTAGTAAATTCCATTAGAATCCAAAAATGGGTTGTACATTCTTACAAATCGCAAATGGACTATATGTTCTCTGCCGCACACTTGTGGGCCTTCTAAGTTGA
The DNA here is from genome assembly GCF_018294505.1 of Triticum aestivum. Lineage (NCBI taxonomy): Eukaryota > Viridiplantae > Streptophyta > Magnoliopsida > Poales > Poaceae > Triticum > Triticum aestivum. The sequence continues at coordinate 106,667,521 of NC_057801.1, read as the reverse complement.
CGTGTCCCCTAAAAAACTAAGTTGACGCGTATGCAAAGCTTTGTCAACTTATAGTCAACACACGGTTCTAGCAGCAATGGTCGTTGGATGTCCATCCAACGGATGTCGTGCTTCTTCTTCAACCTCGGAAATTCTTGCTTCAGCCGCCGAAAAAATGATTCCTCCCCCTGACATCTCGGGCGCACCGTTTCGGAGGCTGACCTGTGGGCCTACTAAGTTAACGCGTATCAAGGGCTTTGTCAACTTAGTCAATATAAACGATTCTAGCTGCAGTGACCGTACGATGTCCATCCAATGGCCATAGTGCTTCTTCAACCTCTGGCCTTCTTGCTCCAGCCGCCCAAAGCAGCGCCGGTCGTGCTGCATGCTCCTGCCTCTCATGGCCGGCTATGATGCCGCGGAGGCCTCACCGCCCCCTACTACTCCCACCGCTGGCCAAGCCATCCCTCTACTCACCCACACACCCGTTATTCTGCGGCAACGGCAGCCTCACACTGCAGCCGAACTAGTGAACCCTCGTACTCCTCTCCACGCGGGCTACCACTGCCGCGTCTTCCCCGGCTCCGCGTCGTCCCCTTCCTAGGCCTCGTCGTCGTCCACCGCCCTAGTGCTCTCGGTGCGGCGTGGTCAACATGGTCAACGAAAGACTTCCATCAGAACAGTACTGTAGGTGGAGAGGCTGACAGCTGGGTCCACGGTAGCCGCAAGGAAGTGCCTCCTTATTACGCGCAAAATAATTATTTCTCCACCTGACAGCAGGGACCCACCAGACGGGCAACCATATTTCTTGACAAAAATGGTTCCCCCCTGACTGTTGGGATCCACCAGCTACATCTTCGCACGCAAGGAAGTGCGTCCATATTACGCGCAAAAAATGATTCGCCCCCTTGACTGTTGGGACCCATCAGCTACATCTTCACATGCAAGGAAGTGCCTGACAGTTGGGACCCACCTAGCCGAAGCATACGTAGCGTTCTCATTCTAGTCATGAACATGTACATACATACTGGTCGATGTAGAGGTGCACACGTGTCGTAGTACAGGCGTGCATGTGTCATAGTAGAGGTGCACACGTAGCATGTACACGTATGTACAACAGCTAGGGTGCAAGAAAGAAAATACGGCCACATACGTACATACGGGCGGGGTCTCGAACGCCTACTCACGCATACGTATGGCCAGGGCTCGTGTACATGGTTGGGTCGGGATGGAGAAACTGCGTAGTCGTCGTGTTCATGGGGAGGCAACGGAATGCGTCCTGTTCATCAGGAGGCAACGGAACACGTCCTATTCATCGGGAGTCAACTGGCTTGGATGGAACAGCCTATGGAAACGAGGCCTGGCATACCGCAGAACGGAGGAAACGGCCTTGTGTTCGATCGGCCACGGTCGAAACGGGATCCTGTTCATCGGGAGGGGTCTGGCGTACCATATAATGGAGGAAACGGACCTCTTTTGGATCTCCTACGGTCGAAACAGGGTCCTGTTGATCGGGAGGGGTGTGGCGTACCGCAAAATGAAGGAAACGGACTCGTGTTGGAGCGCTACGATCAAAACATGGACCTTGTTCATCGGGAGGGGTGTGGCGTATCGCAAAATGGGACTCCACGGGATACTGTTTATCTCCACCGTCGACCTCCTCTAGCTTCCACGGGCTACTGTTCATCCACCGTCGACCTCCTCCAGCCTCCACCTATGATTGTTCATCCATGGGCTCCTGTTCATCCAGCCTCCACCATGCGCTCCTCCACCGGCTACTGTTCAACCAGCCCTCTCCACGGGGTCCTGTTCAACCACCCCTCCAAGGGCTACTGTTCATCCAGCCCTCCACCGACTACTGTTCAACCAGCCCTCCACGGGGTCATCCTATTCATTCAGCCCTCCACGGGATCGTCCTGTTCATCCAGCCCTCCACGGGGTCCTGTTCATCCACCCCCAACTGGCTCGATTGGGGTCCTGTTTATCCCGCGGCAACGGCCTCTACTACCACGGGGTCCTGTTCATCCAACCCCCCACCGGGAACTGTTCATCCAAACCCCCCAACAACACTCACTGTTCATCAAGGGAAGGAGGCAGCAGGGTTTGATCGGCTTCAGTTAGTAGCAGTAGCGAAGGAATCACTCGAGTTCAGTTAACAGCAAAGGATCGATCGCTCGGTTTCAGTTAGAGCCCAACTCCTCGCTCTGGTTTAGTTAGATCCCAATGCCTCGCACACACGCACGTACGTGTACGAGAGAAACATGCACCGCTCGGCCCCCGACCACCCACTATAACCGGGAACTCCTCAAAATTTTCCTCGCCCTCGCTTCTACCACGGGTTTTCCATCATGGACGGCCCAAAGAATGTCATGCAGCTGCGTCTCGAGCCCGCCCAGGATGAAAAGCCCATTTTCTGTCATGATTTTTAGTCATAGAAGTAGGATCCCACCATATCTATGATGATACCGGGTTTTGTTACAATTATCGTCATAGAAGTGTCATAAGTATGACAGGAAAAAAATTCGTTCGGCCCAAAATGTCACGGATGTGTCTTTTTTTTGTAGTGACACTTTGTTCTTATACATTGATCTTATGTCACATTTCATGGCCTCTAGCCATTTTTCGGAATCTGGGCTCATCAGAGCTTCTTCATAGTTCGTAGGTTCACCGTTGTCTAACAACATGACTTCCAGGACAGGATTACCGTACCACTCTGGTAAGGTACGTGCTCTGGTCAACCTACGAGTTTCAGCAGTAACTTGATACAAAGTTTCATGATCATTATCATTAGCTTCTTCTTCGGTTGGTGTAGGCATCACGAGAACGATTTTCTCTGATGTGCTACTTTCCAATTCGAGAGAAGGTACAACTACCTCATCAAGTTCTACTTTCCTTCCACTCACTTCTTTCGGGAGAAACTCCTTCTCTGCAAAGGACCCATTCTTGGCAACAAAGATCTTGCCTTCGGACCTGTGGTAGAAGGTATACCCAATAGTTTCTTTAGGGTATCCTATGAAGACGCACTTCTCCGCTTTGGGTTCGAGCTTATCAAGGTGAAGTTGTTTGACATAAGCATCGCATCCCCAAACTTTAAGAAATGATAGCTTAGGTTTCTTGCCAAACCATAGTTCATACGATGTCATCTCGACGGATTAGGCGATACCCTATTTAACGTGAATGCGGTATCTCTAATGCATAACCCCAAACATGATAGTGGCAAATCGGTAAGATACATCATAGGACGCACCATATCTAATAAAGTATGGTTATGACGTTCAGACACACCATTAAGTTGTGGTGTTCCAGGTGGCGTGAGTTGTGAAACAATTCCACATTGTCTTAAATGAAGGCCAAACTCGTAACTCAAATATTCGCCTCCGTGATCAGATCGTAGAAATTTTATTTCCTAATTACAATGATTCTCCACTTCAGTCTAAAATTCTCTAAACTTTTTAAATGTTTCAGACCTCATTAAGTAGATATATCCATACCTACTCGAATCATCTGTGAAGGTCAAAAAATATTGATACCCGCTACGTGCCTCAACACTCATCGGACCGCATACATCGCTGTGTATTATTTCCAGTAAGTGATTAGCTCGCTCCATTGTTCCAGAAAACAGAGTTTTAGTCATCTTACCCATGAGGCATGGTTCACAAGTATCAAATGATTCATAATCAAGTGATTCCAAAAGTTCATCCGCATGGAGTTTCTTCATGCACTCTACACTAATATGACCTAAATGGCAGTGCCACAAGTATGTTGCACTATCATTCTCAACTTTACATTTTTTAGCATCAATATTATGAATATGTGTATCACTACAACCAAGATTCAATAAATCAGTCACATTGGGTGTATGACCACAGAAGGCTTTATTCATGTAAACAAAACAATAATTATTCTCTAACTTAAATGAATAACTGTATTGTAATAAACACGACCTAATCATGTTCATGCTCAACTCAAACACCAAATAACATTTATTTAGGCTCAACACTAATCCCGAAGGTGGAGGGAGTGTGCGATGGTGATCATATCGATCTTGTAAACACTTCCAACACACATCGTCACCTCACCCTTAACTAGTCTCTGTTTATTCTGCAACTCATGTTTCGAGTTACTAATCATAGCAACTGAACCAGTATCAAATACCCAGGGGCCACTATGTGCACTAGCAATGTACACATCAATAACATGTATATCAAATATACCTTTGTTTACTTGGCCATCATTCTTATCTACCAAGTATTTGGGGCAGTTCCGCTTCCAGTGACCATTTCCTTTGTAGTGGAAGCACTCAGTTTCGGGTTGGGTCCATCTGTTGGCTTCTTCACGAGAGCGGCAACTTGCTTGATGTTCTTCTTGAAGTTCCCTTTCCTTCCCTTGCCCTTTTTCTTAAAACTTGTGGTCTTGTTAACCATCAACACTTGGTGCTCTTTCTTGATTTCTACATCCGCCGATTTTAGCACCGCGAAGAGTTTGGGAATAGTTTTCGTCATCCCTTGCATATTATAGTTCATCATGAAGCTCTAGTACCTTGGTGCTAGTGACTGGAGAACTCTGTCAATCACTATCTTATCTGAAAGATTAACTCCCACTTGATTCAAGCGATTGTAGTACCTAGACACTCTGAGCACATGCTCACTGGCTGAGCTATTCTCCTAGGCAAAGTACTTGTCAGAGGTCTCATACCTCTCAACACGGGCATGAGCCTGAAATACCAATTTCAGCTCTTGGAGCATCTCATATGTTCAAAACGTGTTTGGAGCCCTGATTCTAAGCCGTAAAGCATAAGGCACTAAACTATCAACTAGTCATGAGATCGAGCTTGCCAAACATTCATAGCGTCTGCATCAGCTCGTGTAGCAGGTATGTCACCTAGCGGTGCATCAAGAACATAATTCTTCTGTGCAACAATGGGGATAATCCTCAGATCACGGACCCAGACCGCTTTATTGCTACCATCATCTTTCAACTTCATTTTCTCTAGGAACGTATCAAAAAACAGGGGAGCTACATCACGAGCTATTGATCTACAACATAATTTGCAAAGATATTTTGACTATGTTCATGATAAATTTTAGTTGAAATAATTAAATTACTAATGAAGTCCCACTTAAATCAATATCCCTCAAGTTGTCTAAGTGATACATGATCCAAATCAACTAACCCATATCCGATCGTCACCTGGGATGGGGTTGTCATCAATGGTGAACATCTTCATGTTGATCATATCTACTATATGACTCATGTTCGACCTTCCAGTCTCCAGTGTTCCGAGGCCATGTCTGTACATGCTAGGCCCATCAAGTTTAACCCAAGTATTCTGCTTGTGCAAAACCGGCTTACACCCGTTGTATGTGAACATAGAGTCTATTACACCCGATCATCACGAGGTGCTTCGAAACGACGAATTTTAACGATGCATACCCGGTGAGAACACTTTTATCTTGAAATTAAGTGAAGGGATCATCTTATAATGCTACCGTCGTTCTAAGAAAAATGAGATGCATAAAGGATAAACATCACATGCAATCAAAATATGTGACATGATATGGCCATCATCATCTTGTGCTTTTGATCTCCATCACCAAAGTGTCGGCATGATCTCCATCATCACCGGCGCGACACCTTGATCTCCATCATTGCGTCGGGGTCGTCTCGCCAACTATTTCTTCTATAACTATTGCTAACGCATAGCGATAAAGTAAAGCAATTACATGGCGCTTAATGATTGACATGTAAGCCATACAATAATTAAAAGACAACCCTAAGGCTCCTGCCGGTTGTCGATATTAGAAAACATGATCATCTCATACAACAACATATATCACGTCACGGCTTGACCATATCACATCATAACATACCCTGCAAAACCAAGTTAGACGTCTTCTACTTTGTTGTTACAAGTTTTACGTGGCTGCTATCGGTAACTAGCAAGAACTGTTCTTACCTATGCAAAACCACAACGGTGATTATCAAGTTTGTTGTTTTAACCTTCTACAAGGACCGGCCGTAGTCAAATTCGATTCAACTGAAGTGAGAGAATCAGACACCCGCCAGCCATCTTATGCAAAACAAGTTGCATCAATCGGTAGAACCGGTCTCATGTACGTGGACATGTAAGATTGGTCCGGACCGCTTCATCCCAAAATACCTCCAAATCATAATACGACGTTGGTGGTGAGCTGTATGAACATCACCGCTCACAATTCCTTTGTGTTCTACTCATGTATATCATCTACGCATAGACCTGGCTCATGATGCCACTGATGGGGAATGTTGCATGGAAAATAAAAGTTTTTTATGCACACGCAAGATCTATCCATGGAGATGCATAGCTACAAGAGGGGGAGAGCATCTTCATACCCTTAAAGATTGCTAAGCGGAAGCGTTAATCAACGCGGTTGATGTAGTTGTACACCTTCATGATCCATCCTGATCAAGTACCAAATGTACGGCACCTCCGCATTTAGCACACGTTCAGCTCGATGACATCCTCTCCTTCTTGATCCAGCAAGAGGGGTGGAGTAGTAGATGAGTTCCGGCAGCACGACGACATGGTGACGGTGGTGGTGAAGAACAATCTTCGCAGGGCTTCGCCAAGCACAACGTAAATTATGATGGAGAATAAACTAGAGGGGGCAGGGTTGCCGGTACATGACTTGGTGAATCTTGATGTGTTCCGGGTGCTAGCGCTGCCCCTCTATTTATATGTTGAGCCCTGGGGTCGTTTCTTTGAAAAAGAGCCTCCTCAAAGTCGGTTTTATCCCGCAAGGCAAGTGTCCTTCTCGGACTCCAGGGCCTAGATGCTAGGGTCCTTGGCATCTAGCCCCATACGCCACGTCTGGCCCCTTGGCCTCCGCAAAACTGCCTTTTGCGCCTTCCTAAAGCCTCGTGGGCTTTACCCCTTGGCCCAAATAAAGTGTTCTCATACCCCGAACATTTCGGGAAACATTCGAAACCCCTTACGGTGAATTCCGGACACCAAACACTATTATCCCATAGATCAATTTTTACATCTGGACTATTCTGGAGCTCCTCGTCATGTCCGTGATCTCATCCCGGACTCCGAACAACATTCGGTCACCAACATAAATAACTCATATAATATTATATCATCAACGAACGATAAGCGTATGGACCCTACGGGTTCGAGATTGATGTAGACATGACCGAGACGCTTCTCCGGTCAATAACCAATAGCGGGACCTGGATACCCATGTTGGTTCCTACATATCCTACGAATATCTTTATCGGTCGAACCTTTATGACAACATACGTAGTTCCCTTTGTCTGTCAGTATGTTACTTGCCCGATATTCGATCGTTGATATCTTCATACCTAGTTCAATCTCGTTACTGGCAAGTCTCTTTACTCATTCCGTAATACATCATCATGTAACTAACTCCTTAGTCACTTTGCATGCAAGCTTCTTGTGATGATGTATTACAGAGAGGGCCCAGAGATACCTCTCCGTCATAGGGAGTGAAAAATCCCAATCTCGATTCACGCCAACTCAATAGACACCTTCGGAGATACCTGTAGAGCACCTTGATGATCACCCAATTACGTTATGACGTTTGATAGCACACAAGGTATTCCTCCAGTATCCGGAAGTTGCATGATCTCATGGTCGAAGGAATATGTATTCGACATTAAGAAAGCAGTAGCAAAAACTGAACGATCATATGTTATGCTAACGAATGGGTCTTCTCCATCACATCATTCTCCTAATGATGTGATCCCGTTATCAAGTGACAACACATGTCTATGGTTAGGAAACCTTAACAATCTTTTGATCAACGAGCTAGTCTAGTAGAGGCTCACTAGGGACACGGTGTTGTCTATATATTCACACATGTATCTGAGTTTCCGATCAATACAATTCTAGCATGGATAATAGACGTTTATCATGAACATGGAAAATATGATAATAAGCAATTTATTATTGCTTCTAGGGCATATTTCCAACATAGGTTTCACGTTGCATGTAATAATATGGATTTCATATAATAATATGGATTTGAGGTGTCCGGTTGTAAAATCAAATATTTGAGCCTTGACCAGTCAGTGTCCGCGGGCGCGTCCGTGGGCGTTTGAGGGGGAGGATTTGCCCATCGCCGCTGTAGATGCTCTTAAGGCTGCAAACTAGCCGAGTTCGAGCAAGTTAGACTAAGCTCAGATCACCTTATGCTAAGATTCGAGCAAGCTCAAAATGAGCAAAGTTCAAGATGGAGACATAGAAAGTGCGGGCGCCTTATGCTCAGCTCGTAACGATCTCGAGGTAGTTTCGAGCTAAATAAGATGACTTTTTTAATAATCTAAGATAGTTTTTTTGAATAAGATAGCCACAACACAACATAAGAAACCATTATCAAATATTATTCCAATCAAAATGATGATAATATAAAAAAAAGGTAATTTGACTTATTCTCTCTCAAATGAAGATAAGTACTCCTTCTATCCCATAATATAAAGTGCCAAAAACGTTTTTTTATTATGGGATGGAGGGAGTACTTAATAGCACGAGATTGACTAAACGTAGATGAACTAGCAAGAGAAGAAAATGAATGGCCGTCTGCTCTCAAACTCTGACAAAATAAACTTTGACCACATACCATATTGAAGCCTATTTTCTCTCCACGCTTAAATAAGTTTCCTTGTGTTGCTAGTGCATAAATGAAGAAAGATGCTACACAATATACATGGTGCTAACTTATCCTATTTACTTTTAATAGTATATATCAAGACTTTTAATATAGTTATATTATATCGAGCGAAGAAGTGTTGGCTTAAAATTAGCTCATTTCTTGATTGAGCTACAAAAAACGTTCATACTCAGCTCATTTCTCCTTGAGTCAATCTCGAGTTGAGCGACAATGCGAGTCGATGTTGAGCGACGCACGAGTCTCAAACTTTTCATGCAGTCCTAGTAGCGTTTAGTTCAATTAATCGATGCATACAAATGCTCCAAGAATCGTACTGATAAAAATAATCGGATGGATCGGTATAAGGAGTGGCGCTATCCTACTGGTACAGTGATCCTCCTTTTTTTTGAGAAAGACAGAGAAAACGGGCAGTTGATAGGCACCACGGGCGGCTAGGGTCCCTGCCAAGAACCAAACATAAACTGTCGCTGCTGGCGAGCTGTGAAGCACCACAGAATAATCATGCAGCTGGCGACGTACAATAATCAATCACTTAATGCGCAGAATGATAGGATCCGCTGATTAAGTCCAAACATCTATGCTCCTGGCATGCAACACGGCTTAGTTCGCCTCAATCGTTGTAGACGACAGTGCTGTCTACAAACCAATTAAGTATGCTTCCCAAGTTGATAATGTTCGGACGTACAGTATGCATTGTTGTACACATGTACGAGTAGCATCGAGCAGCAACTGATTGGTTGAAGCAACAAAAAGGAACAAACATGTGTGCGCACGTGTCCACGTGCCGTAGTCGCTTGACCTACCACGACCACTTTGGCTTTTTGGCGCGCATACAGATACAGAGATTGCGTGAAATGCAAAGCTCAAAGTTACCGGCTGGCTGGCTGGCCGGACACATGCCACCTTTGCTTGCCAAGTCGCTGTGCGTCCACATGGTGATCCTACGTGGACACGCCATTTTTCTTCAATTTGTTTGCGCGTATACACGAGACGGTGCAACCAATTGGTAGTTGTTTCGAAAGCATAGGCTGGTCCATGTATGCATATGTGCAACAAGCATAAGCAACAGGCCCTTTCTTGCTCATGCGTGATTTGTCCAGGCCATCAGAATCAGCATGAGCTAGCCAGAACACCAGCTAGTGCCTTGTAAAGCCGTAGATCTTGGCAATGGTTAGCGTGCAAGGAGGAAGAAACCTTTGTACAGCAACACAGGGACGTTCTACCGTCCCGTTGAATTAATACTGCTGCAAATTACACCAGTTGTACCCGGCAAGAAACCCAGTGGTGTTGCTTGCACCTCAAAATTACCTAGATACGCTCTGAGGTACTCCTATCCACATCCATCAGTCCGGTGGACGGGACTCCGTATACGTGCATGCCATGTACTGGTGCATATGCATTGCGTCCTCCTTGCCCTCGCATTTGCAATAACTGTGCCAGCACACGGTCGCTTAGGCCATCTCCACCGCGCGACCCCAAACGGACGTCCATTTTGTCTGGATTTTATCCGTTTGGGTAGGACGATGGGGTCGTGTTCGGGCCTGTCCTCGGATGCGGTGGTCGTGCGCCCAGCGCGCGGCCGCATCCTTTTACCCCATCATGTCCGCCTCTTTCAAACAACGACGTTTCAAATACCAGCGGCCAGCCTAGTTCACGCCAGCGGCCCTAGTTCACGCCCGGCAACAAAGCCAGCGGCCTACACGTCGTCGCCGGCAACATAGTCGGCCTCCAAAATGAATAGTTTTGTTCGCCGACAACACAACCAGCCTTCAAAATGAATCAGGTTCTCGCCGGCACACAGCCAGCGGCCCAGCGGGCGGCACCCATACCGGCCTCCAAAAAAGAACGGTCACGGCCGATCGGACGACCTAGTTCAGGCCGTCGGCGTCGAACATCTCCTTCTGCCTGGCCTCGAACCAGCTCCTCGTTTTGTCGCTCATCTTGCTCAAGTCCACTCTCATGATCGCAAAGGCGACCTCCTTCTGGTTGCGGCATTGGTGGCCTCGATGTCGAGTTGCCTCTGCCTGGCCTTGACGTTCTCGGCCTCGATGTCGAGTTGCCTTTGCCGCGCCGCCTCCTTCATGTCGATCTTCCATCTCTTGGACGCCTCCTCCATCTCAAGCTTTTGCCTTTGAAGCTCTAGGTATTGCTTCATTTGCTCGTCCTTACTTTGCCGCTTCTTCTCATCCCTCACATCCTTTTGAGACATCATGCCATGCAACGTCTCATGCAAGGCCATGGATGAGGCATCACGTATGTCGTCCACCTTGGAGTTGGTCTTGCCCCTCGGCCTCTTCAACACCTCACCATCTCCACCTCCGGCGAACTTGGCCGTCTTCTCGCCTCTCTTCCTTTGTAGCTCGCGGTATTGATCTTTGAACTTAGAACAATTGTTGATGATCATCCAACAATGCGTAAGAGTGAATGGCTTGTCATTGTGCCGGGCCTTGAATGCTTCCAAAGATTGAAATGCCTACACCACAAGATCAACAAGAATTGGACATGCAAACATGCACAAGGCCAAAGTCACTTGGCCGGAGCAAGGAAAAGAACTAGGATTGGGAGAGCATACCATGTCCCCAACACCGAGACCACTCACGGGCCGTGCTTCAACGCTCTCAAATGCGGCGCAATATTTGTTGCATTCTTATTGGATGAACAACCACCTCTTTTGTATCGAGGTGATGTCACGGTTGCTTGTGATTTGGTAGGGCTCAAACATCTTTCTTTCATGGAAAATTTTGTGGACTCTCGTCCAAAAAACTATGCCCTTTTGTTGAGCGCCCGTCCTCGGATCTTGGCTAATCTCCATCCAACATTGGCAAATCAACTTGTCCTCCTCTTATGTATATGAACCCGTGCAAATGCTCTTCCTTCTCTTTTATGCTTCCGCTCTTTGGGTGAGCTCGTCGATGAACAATGGCTCGCCACTAATATCCATGTCATTGCCTTCTTCTTCATCACCATCACCTTCGACATAGATGTCATCGTCATCATGCCACGAGTCACCATGGTCGTAGTCAGCACGATCGTCGGCGTCTTCATCGGCAGTGAACTGGTCGCGGCCATCCTGACTTTGGGTCTCGTCGGGGTCGTAGACAGGGACGTGCCCACCCTCGTAGATCACTTCCTCCATGAACTGGTCGTAGTAGGGGTCGTCGACCGATGGTGTTGGTGTTGGCATTCCGTCGAACAAGACGCGGGGGGACGACATGGTGCCCGTAAACGGCGGCCGTGCGTGCTTTCTTTGCATCTCGACGGCCGGCCGACCGCCGCTGCTGGAACCAGGGGTGACGTTGAGGTCGATGACGGCCGCCATGCGCGGGGTGGACGGCGGGATCGCGCTCACGTCCGGCGACCCCGAGAAACGGGTCTGTCCGTCGTGCCTTGGCGGGGGGAAGCCGGGCGACATTGGCGTGGTCCACGACGATGGCGACTGGCAGTGCGTAGGCCGGGCGACTGATGACCCTGTGCTTGCCAGACCGACGGCAGCTCCAGAGAAACCGGACGGACGACAAATGCCCATCATGAGAAGGGCGTGCGCTTTGCTGACGATGGCCTCCTTCTCCTCGACCTCGGCCTTGCGCCGCGCAGCCTCAATCGCAGCGCGGTCGGCGGCTCTCTTGGCCGCGACGATGTTGTCCTTGGCAACCGCCCTCCGGCTCCTCCTCTTCGCCGATTCCGCGTCCAACTTGGCGATCTCCTCCGGCGTGCACTCCGACCGTGGCTTCCTTGGCGCCTTGCCCTTCTTCTTCTTGGCCATTCCGGGCGAAGCGAGGCCGGCCCGCCGGAGTTCGGCTGGGCGTCGGCCATGGACGGGGAAGGGAGTGGGACGGCGGGACGTGGGAGGGTTTGGGGGGAAATGGCGCCAAAGGGGCCGCGGGGGGGGGGGGGGGGTTGATTTGTGTCACCGACAGGCGGGCCAAAGCGGACAAGCGCGCGCGTACCGCCCGTCCGCGCGCTGTCCGTTTCACCCCAAAACCGACACAGACTTGGGCTGGGGATGGGTCGAAAGCGGACACAAAACGGATAAAAGTCCGTTTGCTCCCGCGCGCTGGGCCGTCCGGTTTGTTCTTTTTACCCAAATAGACGGGGCCGGACAGGATGGGGTCGTGCGGTGGAGATGGCCTTAGAATCTCGTAGATTCCTGGCGACAGACCACCGTCCGATTCGCGTTGTGGTTTATGCAGTTCTTGCAATCGGGCCTAGTCAAAGTGGCAAGATGGAGCCACTGTTGTGTGCCCTTGGTTTGGGTAGAGAGATCTCGTCGGAGAGGCTAGGGGTAGGAGATTATGGTTAGCGTACTTGTTAGGGAAAACTTGTCATACTCAGCACAAACTTCCTTCTTGTGCTTATTTAGTTAAAAATTATGCTTGGCCATGAACAAGCAAACAACTACTAGTACTACATACAGATACTACTAGTGGACAGGACAATTCCCATACCGACTCATAGCGCGTGGCAGTTGTCAAGTGGCATCAACTGTCTGTTGCATGCATGATCACTCTAATTAGAGGCTGCCATGACGGCATTATCGATCAATCTTGTAGGCAAGGAGGCCGCAGCTATGATTCTGATTACATTATAATTATTAGTGTTATTAGTACTAGATCATAAGCCCAAAAGCCACCTTGACGGTCGATTAATTCCGTACGGCTAGTTAGATCTTGGTGATGATGTGGTATATATTCCTAGCTAAATCCGTACGCGATCGAATACTACCAAGCCCCAAAACCAGAATATATACGGTCGGGTGCTCCGTCACACCTTTTGTTTTGGTTCCAGAAAAACCCATCTGTATTAGCATCTCCATCATTGCTTCATAATCTGTGTGACACGCCAACCGCATCAAATTATTCATGTACTCCTCGCCAACTCTCGCCATTTTCAGTCGGCGAAGCGTAATGTGAGCAGTATATATATATTCTCGCGATTGGACTTGCTGTCCGTAGTAATGCATGATTGGGCGTCACTCATGGCCGATTTGACTCGCGGAAAAAGGAAGAGGGATTAGCGAAAAGGTGGTTTTTGAACGGGAAAAGTCTGAATAAAACCGGTCGAAATCGGACCCTTACCTTCTAATCCCTGAAATCAGTACCCCGTACTCATTAATCCCGGTCAATCCTAACCTTGCAAAATTCTAGACTAGTTTGGTGCACTAGGGAAACGCAATCCCCACCGGGATCATCCTCTTCTCTCACTAACTTGGTGGAGCTACAGTCAGATTCATCAATCTGCATCTGCATGACGCGCACACACAATGAAACGACGTGGCAGCTCGGTGATGTTGGTGCCGTGTGCAGCTCCGGAGTGGTTGTGCGACGGCAGACGAGGGGCTTGCCGGCCAATGCCGTGCAGCCCTGCGAAAAATCTTTACCTAGCTGATTGAGCGCACGAGAGCTTGCAGAGCTTAGCTTCACGGAGAGGAAATGAGGAAGACAACAACAATGGCGGCGGTGCTTGATCGAGCGAGTGGCTGGTGTCGTTGCAGTAGCTAGCCCGACATGTTAACGACGATGGTGGATGGAGCACGAGAAACGCGAGATCCACATGGACATCACCGTCCGTAGCGTACGCACGCGTCCAGGCTAGGCAGTGTCCCCGCAGGGCGTGAGTGTTCCACCGAGTTGTGCTACTCCAGAAGCCCAAATCGACCAAGCATCCAGTGAATAGTAGTTTCCTGCACGTGGAAAGCTAGCTAGCCTCAAGGATCCATCAGGTGCTTTCTCTACACTTGCGTACGTGCATCTTCAAGTTCGACCAATCGATCAACCATGCTTCAGTTCAGTAGTTAGGATCTTGGGGCAGGCCATGACAAAGCCTAGGAAGTTGAGCGCGGGCCGGCAGCCTAGGCGCCCGCCCCACAGCGCCAATGAGGCGACGCCACACACGACGGCAACCATCTCCGGCATCTAGTACGATCAAAGCTCCCAGACCTCTCCCTGCCCCTTCAATTCTGGCTGGCCATCTCGCGTCTTTTTCTTATCGCGGACGTTTCAACAAAGGAGAGAACGACAGGAAGGAAGAGGTTGAGGAGAGGGATGGATATGACATGCGGACCCGTATTGTCGGTGAGAGTAGTAGGTGAACCCAGTTGGGATTGCCTTTTTCCCGGTGTGCCAAACAGGTTGAAGGTCGATATTAACCGGGATCGACAAGTATGGGGTGCCGATTTCAGGGATTAGAAGCTGGTGAGGGTTCAATTTCGACAGAGCGTAGGAGTTCAAGGTTTTTTTCAGACTTTACTCTTTTGGAACTCTCAGTCGACAAGAATGGCACGGTGATTAGTGCCGGGCGCGGCCACCCCCACTGTTGCTTTGGTGCTGTAAAGCGGGTCACTTGCACGTGCAAAGATCACGAGCCACCTCTGTGGCGCAAAAACCCAAAGCCGGTCGCTTGCTAAATTCTTGTACAGATCAGAGCAGTCGCAGGCTTATCCAGACTGGTCCGCATCGCGGCACATACCGGCATCGCCGATCTGCCCGCATGGATCGATCCATCACGAAAGATGACAAGGCCAACTTCATCGTGCGACCTTAAACGGACGTCCGTTTTATCCGGATTCTGTCCGTTTGGATAGGGCAATGGAATCGTGTTCGGACAGTTTTCGGGATGCGGTGGTCGTGCACCCATCGCGCGGACGCATCCCGGCCGCATCTTGTCCGAGTGCACATTTTTTGGCAAATTCTTAAACTTTTTTTATCATTCATATTTGATACATAACAATACATCATCATATTTCGACTAGTAAAGTAAGACCAAAAAAAACAAAAACCACAAGAATACATTTGAGAAGATACCCAACTTTCATAACTGCTCTCTTGAGTTGGGTTAGGGCCTTCTCGATGCATTCATTGTTGATCTGTGGAGGAGGCTCGACGTTGCACCCTCCTTTCTTCTTCAAGCCAGAAGTCGATGTTGCTTTCTCACACGTAGTATCGTGGCTAGCCTCTAATCTAGTAACAAGTGCACTTGTCTCATCTACAGCCTCTAGGCTAGCTAAAAGTGCACGAAAATGTACTAGATTTCGCTCTATCAATATATCGATGTACTCTTCTTATCAATACCAAAACTTGCATCCATTCTACACAATAAAACTTAAAGTTAGCACAAGTAATCTAATCCGAGAGCACAAACTAAAGCTAAAAAGAGCACGTACCCCATCATTTAAGCAATTGATGAACACCCACCCGGGGTGCTTCGGTGTTGTACACACGCGACGCACGATCATCCTTGGGCAGTGGTCGCACTTGATGAGGGGCAACGGTGCGCCGACGAGCTTTTGGGCAAGCACCGAGCCCGGCCGGCCGCCATTCGCGTATCTGCCGGCGGACCACCGACGGTGCAGATCCGAGCGGCTAGAGGACAAGCCACTGCCTGCATGTGGCCTTGCGGCCCTGCCAGGGCCTTCCGGCGAGGTGCCCGGCCAATCCATGGCGCGGCCCGGCCTCCCACAGCCGGGCGAGCTCAAGACCGACCGGATCAGCCCCAAATCCGGTCGGCGAGTGCGCAAACCAGGCGGTCGTGGTTGGGTAGCTCGGCGGCGACTAGGGGAAGGGGCTGGGCGAGCGCGCGTCCGTGTTGCACCGCCGCAATGGCGGCGGCGGCGGGGGGGGGGGGGGGGAGAGCGTGGAAGAGTGGAGAAGAGTGGAGTGGGATGCGGCCGGAGGGAGGGAGGGGGCGGATAGAAAAAGACTCATCATGTGCCACCGACGTGCGGGTCAGGGGAGGGCCAGGGGAGGACACGCGCAGATGGCCGGCGCGTCCGCGTTGTGTCGTTTCACCCCAAATGCGACGCAAACTTGGGCCGCCGATGGGTCGAAAGCGGACACAAAATAAACAAAAGTTCGTTTAATTCCGCACGCTGGGCGGCCCGGCTTGTCCGTTTTATCCCAAACGGACGGACCCAAACAGGATGGAGTCACGCGGTGGAGTTGGCCTACCATATGGCATATGGCCATCTCTGCTCGTCCTTGGCGAGAGGAGAGATGGAGAGATGTATCGATCTGGGCCGGGCGGCCACAGGAAAAGTGTCATGAATCCAGCGGGTTGCAACGCGCGGTGCAAATGCAACGCTGGCGGTGGCAGTGGGAGGCAGGGAGGCATGCACCAGGCATGTGAAGAGCGAGGAGGAGGGAACGCACGCACGTCGCTTTGCGTCGAGCAATCACCGCGCAAGGTCGCGGCAACTTTTCTTTTTTGTCCTCTCCGTCCAAGAGCGAGAGGCAGGCCGCAATGATCACCATTTCAATGCCTTGCGTCGCAATGCTACCACGCATGATCGACGCATCACGGTGCTGGCTAAACTGGCTAGTGCGAGTAGCAGACAGGTGATCCTGAACCCAAGGGGCTTGGACAGCAAGTTTCGCTTCTCTATTCGCAGGGGGGAAGGAGCGACCGAGGAAAACAAGAAGCAAAGGAACCTGCCATGATAAGTAAGGCCTTCGATGAAAAGAAAGGTCCGATAGATCCATCTTGTGCTTATCTATATTATCCTCCGCCTTTTGCTCTTTTGTGCCATTGATCTCTCATCTCATCTGCTGGACCCAAAGTATGAGACACCTTAAACCCATTGGTGTCTTTTGGTTGATAGCGGCAGCCTAAGCTAGATTCACACGGAACATTAGCAGAAGGAGAAGACATTAACAAAAGGGCACCGGGTCACTGCAAGCGGCTTTCTTCGGCTGCACTCTTTATCTTGCACTTTAAAGTTGCAGGTGGTGGTGTCCATTTCTCTGGTTCCGGCTGCAAAACAACAGAGGAATTGCCATGTTACAGGGAAAAAGAGAGAGGATATGCAGCCGGCAAATGGACCTAGTCGCCCTTTCGCACGAAGTAGGACAGAGAGGAAGAATAGTGGGCCAATCGCAAAAGAAAACGAAAGCATAGTGGGCCATGTAAAGAAAAGGATTGTAGTGGGCCCAGACAGTGAAGGACGGGCCATGCCACCTGATGAGTCTCTATATGGGCCTCATTGGGTGCGGCCCGTGAACAGGTCCTATTTTTTAGAAGTTTTTGTTCACAAACTCGAATATTTAATCATACTAGTCAATGTGTACGTGCAATGCAGGTTAATTTGGAAGTATATTAAGTGCACGCGGATATTAAGTAGGATATTATTTACGTGTTATTACGTGATTAGCACTATTTTTGGCATGAAACTAACTGCACGCTAAACGTGTTGAGCGCTCGACATCGAAGCAGTTTAGGTCCTTGGATTAACACGATTTGATGGCCGAGTTTAATTGCATCTGCTCATTTGGGTCTTTTTATATAGGTATGGATTTTATAATCATTCATAAACTGGTTAAAAAATATTTAAAGGTTTACCTGTTGCAAAAATAAATTCTCACATATATCAGAATAAATAACTTATATTCAAAAGAAATGGTTGTCTATTTAAAGGAAACATACTTTGATACCTCTGGCCCAGAATATAAGGTGTATTTTAAAAAAAAATCAAATTATTTTATGTTTGACCAAGTTCAATTAAAAAGTACGAACATCTATAATACAAAGAAATTG
This sequence comes from Triticum aestivum, assembly GCF_018294505.1. Classification (NCBI taxonomy): domain Eukaryota; kingdom Viridiplantae; phylum Streptophyta; class Magnoliopsida; order Poales; family Poaceae; genus Triticum; species Triticum aestivum. The sequence goes on along the minus strand of NC_057801.1, from coordinate 106,649,342 downwards.
AAATATTAAATATATTTATTGATGAATCTAATTATGCAGATTTGTTATTGTGGTTGTTGATATTTCTCTATAAATTTGGTGAAACATAGAAAAGGTTGACTAAAAAAAACACCTTATATTTTGAAACGGGGAGAGTATTTTCAAAAGATATTCATGTGTTGAAAAAAATTCCAATATTATGGGAAATGTCATTAATCATTTATTGGAATTAAATACAAAAAGCAAAACAAAGTTTTCAAAAAAGACAACGGGGAAACCTTCATGTATACGTATGAAACATTTATATATTGCCCGACAAGCTAAACAGGAAAATGATAAAAATTAAAATTAATAAGTTAGTGAAGGAAGGGACATATAAAAGGAAAATAAAACTGCTCCCTTCGATCCATATTAATTGATGATGATTTAGTACAAAGTTAGCACAAAACCAACATTGATCAACTTTGTACTAAACCCGCATCAATAAATATAGATCGGAGGGAGTATAAAAGATAGCGAAAGAAGAAAAAACACAAAAGAAACAGAAAGAGGAAAATAAAAGAAAAAAACATCAGAAGGAAAACAAAAAGGAATAAAGCTCCGGCTTTGCTGGGCCGGCCCACCCGTGACAGTACGTGGGGATAGGCTCCCTCCTCTTTGCTGCGACGATCTGTCTGTATGATGATTCCCTACAACTAAAAAAAATGATGATTCCCTACGGCTCAAAAAAAATGATGAAGAAAGAGAAAAATGTGTGTCTATGTGTTGGTCTGCTTCTACTAAAAAACAAAAGTCTTGGTCTGCTGATAGGTAACGCACTGACCCGTGTAGCGAAGAAAGAAGCAGCACTGGCCCGTGATGCTTGTGTTCGGGTTTGGATCCATACATTTATTTATCAATATATATTTTCCCCTTGGCGCGAGGACAAGCCTCACTGTTGCTGACAGTTAAAGGAAGCAATATAGTAGTACACGCACGGCATCAGCTGGACTGTTGGTTCCAGTACGAAGATGTCACGTATCAATGCATCTACCCAACGGCCACAGTGGCGATACTCGCACCCCTACCCTAGCCTCCCTCTAGGGAGGTGGCCTGCCGACAGGAGAGGGCACTAGAGCTACCACACCACACAGACGCGTGCATTGATCGAACGAACGAACTGGCCACATGCACGGTGAAGCCAGGCCAAACCACCCGGCGCCGTCTGCGTAATCATGATCCACACATACGTATCGGCCGGACGGGACGAGTGCATGTCCTTCTGTAGCAAACATGAGAAGCACGGCGGCTAGACCTGGCCTGATAGTCGTGGTAGCTGCATGCCTGCATGCATGCGTAATGAAACGTGCTGTCTTTGACCTGTGCTGTGCTGTGCTGCGGCCTGCGGCCCAAGCCTGAAACTACTACAGTGAAAGTAAGTAAAGCCTGCACTGCGCTGCACTGTCCACACAGCAGGCTGCTTGCATTGCATGCAGTCTGCCGTGGAAGCTGATAGCCTGAAACCACAGACCACCGAGCCCCGCGCTCCTTTGTGCTCGCTCACTCGCGGATTCATGGCTATCCATGTTGCCTGCTGCATCTGTTTCGTACCGTCGCCTCTTTGGAATATAAAAAATGCGTCCAGACCACGAAGGACACGAACGCACTACATGTACCGACGGAAATTAGTTCATGCTCCGGCCGAGACGCCTCCCAACTTGGATTCATTTTAGTACTACTCCTACTACTAGTCCTGCTTACTGTAGATAGATAGGTCTTCTTTCCTCGGGACTCTGAGATTGGTTAACAGAGACTGATCGTACACGCCGCTAGCTGATTGAATGTGGGTTGGGTAGGTTGGCGAAAGAGAAAGAAAAACAAAACGCAGGAGTAGTACGATCGATATCGAATTCAAACGCCGCTCGCTATCGGCCAGTCAAGGCGAGAAAAGGGTTCTAGCACGGAACAGGAAAACTGAGCCATAGCTAGAAACCGGACGCAAAAGCAGGCAACGCGACAAAGAGCCAGCCAGCCCGATCGTGTCACCAGCAAGTACCATTTCCATTTCCTCGCAACCTCACCTCTCAACGCACAAGCAAGACCGACCGCATTGATGAATGAATCCATCGGTGCCCGCCCATACCGCGAAAGAAAGCGATGCGATCGACCCGAGCCACGCCAAAACGAACCACCCCCTTTTTTTTCCTGGCTTTTTCCTTGCCTGCTGTACAACCGTCCGAAAAAGGAAACGCGCGTACGCTTACGCCTTGCCTACAACTCCCCGAGCGCCCTACCCTACTCTACTTCCAGCGCGGGCCCGCCGCCGGTCAGCAGCTCCACCAGCCACTCCTCGTCGACGAGCTCGGCCATGTCCGCGTCGTCGTCGCCGTCCGCCGCTGACGCCGTCGCCGCCGCCTTGGTGTCGTCGGGCTCCGGCCACGGCCAGGGGATGGCCGTCGGGGGCGGCGGCGCCCCGGCGCGCGTGTCCACGGAGGCCATCACGGTGGACGCCGCGGCGGAGAAGGACGGGCCGCAGCTCTCCTCGTTGCCGTTGATGGTCACGAAGCCGTCGTCGCCGCCCTTCCCCGGCGAGGAGGAGATCTCCAGCTCCAGCCACCGCATCACCTCCTCCACCGACTCCTCCGCGATGCCCTCGTACTCCTCCCCCTCCTCCATCTCCGCCTCCTTCCACGAGAAGCCACCGCCTCCCTCGACGAGCCCCGCCTCGCCGGACACCACGACGACCGCGGCCTCCCCGCCCCGCTTCCGCTTCCTCACGCCGGCGGCCTCCTCCTCCTCCATGCACCCTACCAGCGCTCCCACAGCAGCCGACTCAGAGGAAGGGAACCGCCAAGTGGAACTGAAAACAGAGGAGGAGGATAGGAGAGTGAGGCGTGGTGGTGGATAGCGCGGTGGAGCGCCGGGCCGCGTCCACGTCGGTTTATATAGCGTGGGGGGCGGGACGTGGCTGCGCGGCGCGGGGCCGTCGGATCCGCCTCGGGGCCACGCCCCAGCGCGCATCCGGCGGCCTCGAGGCGTTACGCGAGGAAAAGGACGTGTTCGCGTCGCGCTGCGTGGCGTGGCCGTGGCGCGTAGCGCGCTCGCCTCTCCTCTCCTCTCCTCTCGGGAACCGCGTCTTTTTTGGACGCGACGGGTGGGGAAAGAAACCAAACCCTTTCTTTTTCTCCGTTCGTCGGTGCTGTTGACCGGGGTCACTCGCCCGCCCGGCACGTGGTGGATGGGGGGATGGGGCGTGGGTGGGTGCCAGTTGGGCTCGCGCCAGAAAACGAAACGCTCCGCCCCCGATCTCGCGCTCGTGACGGAAGCGCAGCAGGCCGCGCCGCGCCGCGCCGCACAGCCGTTGTGGCGTGCGGGGGACGGACGGGCGGACCGCGAGGGTTCGGGAACCATTTCTCTGGGTCGTGTATTGGTTGTGCCCAGCTGGAGTGTGTGTTTTGCTCTATCTGCGGCGGTTTTCGTTGGCGCCTTTGTTGTTGCCAAAATCTGCGGGGGCTGTTCTGATCCGTCGCCGATCTCCTGCATGCCATCACCTTCGTGTCTTGCACGACAAGGATTCCTCCGGATTAACCTTGTGAGCTGGACAGGCGCGTTACGCTTTGGTTAGTTCCTTCCGGGAGAGGTTTTACACCAGCGTCGAAGAGCGCGCACGTCCATCTCTTGTTTTTTTTAGGAAAGAAGCCTTTTTTTTGGGTAGGAAAGAAGCTACACACCGGAGAAGGAAGGGAGCAAGAAAAGTTTCTCTGAGGCAACTTTTTTTTAGGGTATTTCTCTGAGGCAACTGGACTGCTGGCCCAGCGGCAGGCCATTTAAGAGGGGGAACGCTGGGAAAAAGCCCAGGCTTGTCCGGCCCAATCAGAGTCTACTTGGGTTTTTTCCGCAATCTGATTGTACTTGTTAGTTCTCAGATAAAACTACTACTTTGTTGATGTTTGATACATGGGAATTAGAGAAAACAAAAAATAAATGAAAATGTTAACGCCCACACGTGTGGCATTTAGAAATCTGCCCACACGCACTTGATGCCGTTCGATCCGTTTGCACGAATTTTAGAGCAATTGCCATCCGGGTCAAAAGCCACGTAAGCAAACGGTGTTGTGCGGGCGAAACACTCCTCGCCCGAACGCGTGTGGCAGCGCACCTTATCCTCTCGCCTCAGCCCCCCCCCCCACCCCACCCCCACTCCACTCCTTTTCCCCCGCATCAACGGCGGCCACGCGCCAAGGAGCTCAACCCCGAGCGACCCTGACGCCTCTCCCACACCTCCGGTGGCCGGCGAACACCGACTAGCGCAGCCAGGTTTCTTCCCACCGCCCCGTGCCGCTCCTCTTCTTCCCCTCTGCTAGTAATCCCCTCTCATATCTATCTTTGTGGTGACCAGTAGGTGGCCGGCGAGATGGGCGGTGGCAGGCGTGAGGGGCGGGGAGGGGCGCGTTGGTGGTGAGCACCGGGTGGATCCCCCTTCTCCCATGGCGGCTTGGGTGGCGGTGAGGGAGAGCTGTGTGGTTTTCCCGGCTGTGAGGGGGAGGTCCAGGGGGCCGGATGGCTGAAGCGGAGGAGGCGAGCGTGCGCGGCTACTTCTGGGGTTCGAGCTCCGTCGCGCGCCAGTCTATTTGCGTGCTGTCGCCGCCCTACTCGCCAACTCCTGCCCCGGGAACGACGGCGGCCGGCCGGCGGGTGTCCCTGGTGGGGCTCGGCCTCCGTGGTGGGTGCAGGCGCGGGCCGGAGCTACTCGACCCGGTGGGCAAGTGCCACCCCATGTTCGTCGTCAACATCGATGGGCTTGTGGTCGTGGGAGGCAACAGCTTGTTCGTCAGGGCGTCGCGGTAGCCCAGCAACTACTGCAGTCACGACGACATCCGCGTGCTCGATGTGATCTTCAGGAAGGCCCGCCTGCTCCGTGCTCCTCCGGCACCCGATGCCATGGAGGTTTGATTTTCCCTCTCTCAGTTTCGTGTGTTGTGTGTTCATGCACACGACAACAGGGAGATGATTTTTGTTTGATCAATCATCTGAGTACAGTTTTCAATCTGATAATTTAGCCTTTGTTTAGAATTGGATGGATAGTCTATAGTTTCCACGGGCAGTTTTCGAGCATGCAGTGATGGAAACTTTAGAGTCATGGCAATTTTTGATGATGCCATAGTAAATTTCAGAGGCATGGCAAATTTAACACCCATGGCATTTTAAGTTGGTCACATAGCTTAAACATGTGTACCTGTAGTAGTACCCTAGGTCACGAGGCCTGTTAATTATCTGGTGTTGTTATCTATAGAATACATGTGGTTAGATTGAGGTCAGAAATCATGGCGGCTGTTAAACTTTTATCGATGGCAATTCTATAACGTATATTTCTATTTATAAGCAAAACACCATGGCAAATTTAGTTTATTGACCATGGCAAATTTAGTTTATTGATCATGGCAAATTTAGTTTATTTGGTTCATGGCAAATTTAGTTTACTAGTCATGGCAAATTTCGTTTTTTTAACACACCCATGACAATGTTTATGCTTTTGTTTCTTACTTAACCACGGCAAATTTAGTTTGTTGATAATGGTAAATTTAGTTTATTGACCAAGGCAAATTTAGTTTATTGATCATGGCAAACTGATTTTATTTGATCATGTCAAATTTAGTTTATTTGGTTCATGGCAAATTTAGTTTACTAGTCATGGCAAATTTAGTTTTTTTAACACGCCCATGACAATCTTTATGCTTTTGTTTCTTAGTTAACCACGGCAATTTTAGGTTGTTGATAATGGCAAATTTAGTTTGTTGGCTATGGCAAAATTAGTTTATTGATCATGGCAAACTGATTTTATTTGATCATGTCAAATTTTGTTTATTTGGTTCATGGCAAATTTAGTTTACTAGTCATGGCGAATTTCAAATCGTGGCAAATTTTAGTTTACGTGAATTTCGCCGTGGCAAGTTTTGATACGAATCTACCATGGCATTTTTCTTGTTTATACTAGACTTTTCAACTTCTTGTTTTTTTTTCACACACGGCAAATTCATCATACAAACAAGCGGCAATTCTTGATACGAATTTGCCATGGCAATTTTCTCGTTCATATTTTTTGATTTTCAACCTTTTGTGTTTTTTACACACGTGGCAAATTCATCATACCAAAACATGGCAATTCTTGATACAAATCTGCCATGCCAAGTTTTGATACGTTTTCAAATCAGGGCAATTTAGTTTACATGATTTTTTCTGTCATGGCAAGTTTCAATATGAATCTGCCATGGCAATTTTTCTTGGTAATGGCAAAATTAGTTTACGTGAATTTCTGCCGTGCCAATTTTCCAGTTCATATTTATGATTTTTTAACTTTTCTGTTTTTTACACACATGGCAAATTCATCATACCAGAACATGACAATTATTGATATAAGTCTGTCGTGCCTAGTTTTGATACAAATTCATGGCAAATTTTAGTTTGTTGGTTCATGGCAAATTTAGTTTACAATTCATGGCAAATTTAGTTTACAGTTCATGGCAAATTTAGTTTAGTGATCATGGCAATTTAGTTTAAATGATTTTTTCTGCCATGGCAAGTTTCAATATGAATCTGCCATGGCAATGTTTCTTGTTCATGGCAAATTTAGTTTACATGAATTTCATCGTGGCAAGTTTTGATACGAATTTGCCATGACACGTTTCTTGTTCATAGGTGAATTCCAAACCTTTTGTGTTTTTCAACACACATTAAATTCATCATACAAAACACGGCAATTCTTTGATACCAATCTGCCATGGCAAATCTCTTTGTTCATACTTGATTTTCAACATTTTGTATTTTTTCTCACACACGGCAAAATTCTCCTTCGAAACATGGCAATTTTGATTAAACTTTCATGGCATTTTTAATTAAAAATGCAATTGCATTTTTATATTTTATTGCCTTGTCAAATTTGTGTGTTCTTTTCATATGAATTTTTCAAAATTTTGCGTTTTTTCACATGGCAATATTGATTTTTGTTGTCATGGCAGATTTGCCATATTTCATTTTGGGCATTATATATGTGTTCATAAACCTTTGCCATCGTTAAAAAACAAATATAAACCTTTGTTCATGGTTAAACTCGAATGACATTTTCTGCTTTTTTCAAAGCAGCTGATGGCATTTTTTAGTATCTGAGCAAAATCTGGGCTTTTGTTTGTACAGAAAAAACCAAAAACTGGGCCTTTTCATTTAATTTGTTGTTAGTGGGCTTTTCCCCCTTTTTTTCACAGGGAAAAGGGATCCGGTCTGATGGAGGCGTGTGGGGTGTGGGTTTCCCTGTCAAACGAATTCGTACTTGAAATCGATCCCATTGTACCGTAGGAGTCGTGTGGTAGGATGCTCCTCCTGCCACACATGTGGGCAGTTCTTATATTCGCCCACACAAAGTCGTGTGGGCTGCCTGCAGGGTATGCCACACAGGACCGTGCGAGCGGGTGTCCATCATGTTACACGTGTGGCAGTTATCCGGACTCAAAATAAATGGGTGGAAGGAAAAAGAAACTATCACCGGTGGAAAAGAGGTTCGCCTTAAATCGATTGCAGAAGGTAAACCATCATATGCAATGTCCGGACGAAGGAATCATGCAAGCAATGTCGCATTAGTAACAAGGGATGGTGACAATCAAATAAAGATGATTGGTTCACCTGGTAATTGGTGTGCACCAAAGCGCCGAGGAGGTACAGGTTCCGTGATATTAGCTGTTTCAGTTCGGCTGCTGCGGCCTAGAGAATTTATGGTAACCAAGATTCCCTTTGTGCAAAATAAAATAAAATCATGAGATGTATATTTTTCGGATGGCGACTTTTAAATGTTGTGTTGAGGAAGAACGCATCATCCATGTGGCAGAGCATCATGGCCGGCGTCGATAACGTTAACCATGCGTGCTACCATTCCGCGTGAAGCCGGCGGGAAAGTCACCGAAAGAGCACCCCTCTACAAGTCAGCAGTTAATGGGCCAACCAACTACTGATCAGATTTGCGACCAGTTTTTTTACTTTGATCGAATTTTCTGTTTAAATACAACCAGATGTTTAGAAACTATTCAGGAAATAAATATTTGTGAACTTAAAAAATGTTCATGATTTTGAATTTTTTATTGAATTTGAAAATATTCACAAAACCAAAAAATGTTCAAATTTTTGAGAAAATACTCATGGTTTCTAAAATGTTCTTGAACTTGAAAAAATAGTTGCAAATTAAAAATGTTTATGGTTTGAAAGTATCTTGAATTTTAAAAAATATTCATGAATTCGAAAGAAAGTTCATGACTGAAAAAATGTTCACGAATTCTGAAAAAATTTGTGAACTTGAAAAACATGTTGATGATTAAAAATGTTAGCAAATTGAAAAATATTCATGAATTTAGAAAATGAGTGTGATTTGGAAAAAAAGTTTATCATTTTTTAAAATATGTTTGTGAATTTGAAAGATGTTCATGGATTCAAAAAAAATTGCAGATTAAAAAATGATCTTGATTGAAGAAAATGTTACATATTTCAAAAAATATTCGCGAAGCAGAAAATAAAAAAGAAGAAGAAAATGAAAACCAGAAAGAAGAAAAATGGCCCGGGGAGGTTCGAGAGCATTTCTAAAGCCGTAATGTGGAATCTCCTGAAATTGTCTTGTTGGGTCGGCCCCAATATCTGTACATAGCTATCACAAGGGGTGCGTGTTTGCTCGCTACCCATCGACCTGTGGACTAAATAGGATTCCCCATTACCCGTAAAAAAAAGGATTCCCCATTAAACATGGTATATCTGACAAGTGGGCGATGGTAAAAGAATAACATTGGAGGAAAGTTATAACACGTCGTGTGTAGGCCCGTCGATGAGGGGGAGCGAGGTGAGCGACCGCACAGGGCCCCCAAAATCGTGGGGCCTCCATCCAGAGAAAATCCGCTTCGTGTACGATGCCTCCTTCCGCTGAAAGATCGCTAGAAAAACTAAAAACTCACATATGTGTGTTGACTAGATTTACGTGGTGTCTTTGCTGCATATACGGGGCATCCGGGCCGCTACTTATAGAGGCCCAAATAACATATACTTACAGAAAAAAAGAAGGTTAGAGGCCCATCGAAACACTGGATACAGATCGCTAGACCGAACTGCCGTCTCGGTCTCGCGACCGGCGATCCGAGATTGACGAAGCACCAAACCCTCGCCCTACGCGCGGCCCTAGAAGTCGTGCCGGCGCCAGCGTAGTCACCTCCGATCCAATCCATTGCCGATCGTCTTGCTGCGTGAAGATGCAACAGTATGGATGGAGGATCCGTTGGTTGCTTCAATCAGGATTGAGGAACACATCAGGCCAAACTACGAACTATGTTCTAATCTCCAAAAGCAAGGTTCTTTTTTCAATTCATTTTCTTTGTATTTGAATGATCTAGTCATCTAGCTATCGACACTATTAGAAACTAATTAGATTATGTTTGATCAATGGTCACTTATAATTTGTTAGGTTTTGTTTCTGAATCTTCACCATGTCTACTAGAATTAGGAAGCATGAATATGGTTCTGAAGAGCGTAAGATGTGAAGATTTTATTTCAAGAAATATTAGGCAGATGCTCCTATTTGGTAGAACATGAGGTTTGTTCATTGCTTTGCAATCCCTTTACCTTTTTAACATTAGTGTTTGCTATATGCCTAAATAAGGTCCAAATAAAACAGACTCGAAATTATATAATAAATTGAGAGCATGATGTACGCATACTAATACTATTTATGTTATGTGAATTGTTCGAAATTTTGGGCCACATTTTGGTTTTCGCCCGGAGCCCCAAATTTCTGAAAACGGCCTTGGTCGTGTGGGACAGTTGCTCTCCAAGGTCAGTGATCTCATTGATTTTTCTACCGGACACTAGGATGAACACACGTTTTGGCATGTTGACTCAAGAGAAATCGTTGGCATTTTTTATTGCAACATGAGATGATGGATCTTATTGCCTAGAGCTTTAACAAAATGGGTGTTTGTCGGTGCGACCATCATATTACTATATCAGGGATTGGCAACATGGATGAAAAACCGAGGCATGATGGAATGGGCTCGACCTGTGCTCACTCCTTTCATGTTGTGTGGTCTAGGCTAATAGACATACTAAAGTGCCCCGTCCCGCATCCAACATGTAATCGAGGGCCTGAAGATGCAAATCACTTACCATTTTAGAATCAGGAAGCAAGGGGGTCTAGAAGGTATAGTGATGCACGATATTCAAGCATTGTCCCGTAGAAGCTATTTGTTGTTGTTCTCGCAAAAGAAAAGGAACTATTTGTTGTTGCCCATGAGTTCGCTAGGTGGCTATGGGCTCGTTTTGCTTTGAATGGATGGTAGATGTACTCCCTTCTTGTTAAACCATGTAGTACTAACTCTTATCACAAGTTAATAAAGAAGCGATCTGATACAAAAAAGAGAGAGAACGTAGCACTAGTAATAATGTACTCCACTACCACCATTAGCACCGGATGATTAGACTGCAGACCAAAGATGCTTCTTCATGGCTGCACGGTCACCCAGCTTTAACAATAGCGGTGGCGTCTACTGTTTGACACATCTCGTGAGTACGGCACGTAAATTTCCTCCTCCTTTTCCATGGTCGCGTGTTGGGAAAAGATGCAGCGCGCTTTAATGATTTGTGTTGACCTTTAAACTAAGCATTCACCGATCCCGGTAAACGACCCCCATCATCGTGCTTAAGCACAAAAGAAAACCCTTTTTTAATAACGAATGACTCTTTTGCCCTTCAACAGCTTCCGCCTCACGGCGCAAATCCTCACAACTTGTTCATTTCTTTTTTTTCAGAACTTCTCACTTCCTGTAGTTCAACACCGCTCGCGTACAAAATCAGTACTGTACTTTTTTTTTAAAGATGAGATGGCTGACCACGCTTGCCGAGTGGTTAAATCAGTACTGTAGTTGGGCAAAAGGAAACCTTGGGCACCAGAATATATTCCTAAGCAAGGGATCTATGATCGTTTTCAAGAAAAAATCACGCGGTATCTCTGCATAATCATACATACTATTACAAAACTGTCCGTCAAGAATACAAACCATGGGCTGTAGCATGAAAATAAAGGAGAGTATAGTTTGACAGTACACTAGTAATACATGCCACTAACAATTACAAATTCCCCCCGATAAAAAAAAACAGTTACAAATTCAGATAGATATGTAGTCGTACAAAGTTAAGCAGAACAATCCCCAAGTTGTAATTGCACTAGCAAAAAATAAGGTAACGCAACAAAAAAAGAAACGTAGAAAAATAAGGAAAAATAATAAACAAATACCTCAAACCTCACATCACTCCTCCCCTCCCCCCGCCAAATTTCGTAAAATTCAAATGGGATATTTTTTACAGCAACCGTCGGTTGATCTCTACTACGTACGCCCCACCGCCGCGTCCCAGGTGAAAAGTAAAGTGGCTTTGATTCGCTTTCGCAATGTGCCCCCTGGGAGTTTGCGTCGTTACTAGAAGGTCCACTTCCAGATCTTGACTCGGATCCTGACCTGGCACACGCGCGCGACGGTGGTCGCCGCCGGGGGCGAGGTTGTCGCGTCGTCGACGGACGCGGACGGCTCCGGGGCCTCCACGACGGCTGGCGCCTTCGACGGCGCCTTGGCGACGGTGAGCTTCACCCCCTTCTTCTTCGCCGGCGCGGGTGCCGGGGCGGGCGCGGCCACCTTGATGCCGTCGCAGTGCACCTGGATGCCGATCTTCTTGGTCTTGAGCCCGCCCACCTTGATGCCGGCCTTGGTCTCCAGGTCGAGAGTGATGGCGAAGGTGCCCGACTTCTTGATGTCGGAGCTGGCGGCGGTGGGGTCGACCCCGAGCGCGGCCGCGGTGACGGTGGCCTTGATGACGGTGATGTTGTTGGCCTCGTGCAAGAACCCCGGCACAGTCGCCTCCCCGAGCGGCACGGCGTTGGCGGCCGTGGCGGCGGTGACGGTGAAGTCGTCGTACAGGTAGACGAGCTTCTTGTTGGGGTTCTTGGCGGTGAGCGTGAAGTCGATGGAGTCGGTGAGCGCGGGCGCCGTGGCAGAGCTGGAGAGGCTGAGCTTGTTGACGCGCGCGACGGAGAGGGTGAAGGCCGGGCGGTGGGGGCGGTAGAGGAGGTAGAAGCCGCCGCCGGCGACGGCGGCGACGAGGGCCAGGAGGAGCACGACGAGCACGGCCCAGAAGAAGCAGCAGCAGCAGCTGAAGCGGCAGGAGGAGCGGCCCCCGCGGCGGCCCTTGGCGGGACCCTGCGGGCGGTAGATGGGGCGCTGGTACATCTTGGGCGGCCCGCCCGCGCCCGCGCCGTTGGTGGCCGCGGCGGCGGCGGGGGGCTGCGGATTGGGCTTGCCGTTGGAAGACATTGCCGCGCGCTGGCCGGGGACGAGGTGGCTCTTGGCGCGGCGCTGGCTAGCTGTGCTTGGACTGGGTTCCGGCCGTGCGCTTGCTGAGCGAGTCCTCGGAGAGAGAGGAGATCTATAAGCCGAGAGGAAGGAAGACGCGGAGGAGAAGGTGAGGTGAGGTAAGGGAAAAGGGACGGGTCACCTTACGGATGGTTCGTCCTCACCAAATCATTTGCTACCGCTGCTGGCTGCTGCTGCTGAGCTAGCTGACGCTCACTTTCCTCTGCCTTTTTTATTAAGCAAGTCGCCTCCGTAATTCTCGCTTGTGGCAAGTTAGTTTTTCTCCCGGGAAAATTACGTGGATGGTAATTTGAACTTGTATTCACACATTTTCCCACAAACTTATATTTCACGTATGAAGTTTTTTAAATATTTCAAATGAGCTGCAAACCGAGCCTGGCAATGGCACGAACTGCTAATTTACTCCTTGAGCTGTAGCAGTACTAAAGCTAGTAGTGATGGCTACTTTAATTTGTCCCTCTAAAACTTATGTACAACAGGCTAGGAGTAATTGTGTTTCAGCGAGCCAATACTTTGAGCCAGAGCTGCAATTCCCTGCTCAAAATTTACTACTAGCAAAGCGTCAGAGATTTAATAGTAACAAGCTCATTTTGTTGTAATTAAGTGCAACTGATTTTTTTTTTGAACGAACGGTAGCAGTAGCATTTGTGAACATTGGGACCCGCCGGGGGTGTGTTACACTTTTATGCTGCTGCTTCATTGAAGACATGTGATCCGGGCTTGGCTTGGGCAGGGGTCGATCTTGGATCCAACTCTCAACTGCAACTTGATTTTATTTTATGAGAGAGGTGTATTATTGTTTGAATGTAGTTAGAGGCTAGAGCATATCCGGCCCTTGCCTAAAAAGCTATAATTCCCTAAAGAATATCGGTTTGAGGAATTAAGCTTCACCTAGCACTTCCTCAAAACCTTTAATCCCTCAAAAAATTGAGCGGAACCTATTTAAACCCACCTCTCCTACTCAAATATAGTCGGACATCGCCGGCTCTTAATAAATCATCTCCCCCCCTCTCTCTCTTGTTTTCTTCCGCACACGAGTTGTCTCTCGTTGACATTGCCCACATCACAGTTGCCCCGGCCCCACCGCCGCCCGTGTCCCGCAGTCCCGCCTCCCTCCCTCACCATCTCTGGCGAGAATTCGGCGAAAGTTTTCTTCAGTTTCTCATCGTCCCGGCCATGGCCACGTTCCTTTCTGTCATTCCCGGTCACGGCGTGCCTACATCACATATCGGTAAGCACTTACGCAGTAACATGGATGTTGCCGGCCGTCATCGATTTCGATGAATTGTAGTGTCTTGGACCACGTAAAACGTGGTAATTGGGAAACTGCTCGACACCATAACACGGGTGTGGCTATCTCATATATAAAGAGGTACACTAGGGTGTACAATATAGAATACAAGTCATGTATAGATGCTACGTATTATATAGTCTAACACCTCCCTCAATATTAACTGTGGCCTGAGGTACAAAGCAAGTTAAGATTGCGCCTACAACCTACAACTGTGGCTGCGGAAGAGGCTTCGTGAAGATGTCAGCAAGTCGATCTTTAGAGGAGATGAACTTGATATGAAGTAGTTTCTGTGCAACACGTTCCCTCACAAAGCGATTAGTCAACTTCGATGTGTTTCGTTCGAGCATGAAATACTGGATTAGATGACAGGTATGTAGCACCGATGTTGTCACACCAAAGGACCGGTGGTTGAGCTTGAGAGACTCCCAGTTCTCTCAATAAGGATTGTACCCATATGATCTCAGTTGCGGCATTAGCAATCGCCTTGCACTCAGCTTCAGTACTACTGCGAGACACTATTTTTATTTGCAAGCATTCCAGGCGATCAAATTGGGACCAAAGAAGACTGCATATCCCCCCGTGGATCGCCTTCCATCAGGACTCCTAGCCCAATATGCATCAGAGAAAGCTGAAAGCTCACCAGGCAGTGCAGGCTGAAGAAGCAAACTGGTACGTCTCCAACCTATCTATAATTTTTGATTGTTCCATGCTATTATATTACCTGTTTTGGATGTTTATGGGCTTTACTTTACACTTTTATATCATTTTTGGAACTAACCTACTAACCGGAGGCCCAGCCCGAATTGCTATTTTTTGCCTATTTCAGTGTTTCGAAGAAAAGGAATATAAAACGGAGTCCAAACGGTATGAAACCTTCGAGAGCGATCTTTTTGGAACAAACGAAACCCAGGAGACTTGGAGTGGACATCAAGAAGCGAACGAGGCGGCCACGAGGGTGCCCGGCACGCCCCCACCCTCGTGGTCCCCTCGAGGCTCCACCAACCTACTTCTTCCTCCTATATATATCCACTTACCCCGAGAACATCAAGGAGCACCACGAAAACCTAATTCCACCGCCACAACCTTCTGTATCCGCGAGATCCCATCTTGGAGCCTTCGTTGGTGCTCCGTCGGAGGGGGAATCGACCATGGAGGGCCTCTACATCATCTCCAAGGCCTCTCAGATGAGTTGTGAGTAGTTTACCACAGACCTTCGGGTCCATAGTTATTAGCTAGATGACTTCTTCTCTCTCTTTGAATCTCAATACAAAGTTCTCCTTGATCTTCTTGGAGATCTATTCGATGTAACTCTTTCTGCGGTGTGTTTGTCGAGATCCGATGAATTGTGGGTTTATGATCAAGTTTATCTATGAAAAGTATTTGAATCTCCTCTGAATTCTTTTATGTGTGGTTGGTTAGCTTTGCAAGTCTCTTCGAATTATCAGTTTGGTTTGCCCTACTAGATTGATCTTTCTTGCAATGGGAGAAGTGCTTAGCTTTGGGTTCAATCTTGCGGTGTCCTTTACCAGTGACACCAGGGGCAGCAAGGCACATATTGTATTGTTGCCATCGAGGATAAAAAGATGGGGTTTATATCATATTGCATGAGTTTATCCCTCTACATCATGTCATCTTTCTTAATGCGTTACTCTGTTCTTATGAACTTAATACTCTAGATGCAGGCAGGAGTCGGTCGATGTGTGGAGTAATAGTAGTAGATGCAGAATCGTTTCGATCCACTTGTTGCAGACGTGATGCCTATATACATGATCATGCCTAGATAATCTCATAACTATGCACTTTTCTATCAATTGCTCGATAGTAATTTGTTCACCCACCATAATACTTATGCTATCTTGAGAGAAGCCACTAGTGAAACCTATGGCCCCCGAGTCTATCTTTTATTATATAAGTTTTAAATCTACTTTTATTTGCATCTTTTACTTTCCAATCTATATCATAAAAATACCAAAAATATTTATCTTATCATATTATCTCTATCAGATCTCACTTTTGCAAATTACCATGAAGGATTGACAACCCCTTTATCGCGTTGGTTGCGAGGTTCTTGTTTGTTTGTGTAGGTGCGTGAGACTTTTGAGGAGCCCCCTACTGGATTGATACCTTGGTTCTCAAAAACTAAGAGAAATATTTACTCTACTTTGCTGCATCACCCTTTCCTCTTCAAGGGAAAACCAACGCAGTGCTCAAGAGGTAGCAAGAAGGATTTCTGGCGCCGTTGCCGGGGAGGTCTTCGCTCAAGTCAAGACATACCAAGTACCCATCGCAAACTCATCTCCCTCGCATTACATTATTTGCCATTTTCCTCTCGTTTTCCTCTCCCCCACTTCACCCTTGCCATTTTGTTCGCCCTCTCTTTACTGTTTGCCTTCCCATTGCCATGGCCGAATCAAAAAGAACTAAGGGTTCTTTCCAGGGTTTTAGTACCTTGGATAGTCCCTCTATCCTCTCTAAGCTCATAAATAATGATGCTATGGAAAGACCTATCGGGGTTACCAATGAGAGTTTGAATAATTTTGATGAAGATGACTCCGTAATTTTTCATTATTTACTTGATGAGTCTTTAAAAGATGCTTGTGATAGGTTATTGAGGATTCGGGCTAGCTATGTGCCACAATATCAAATTGAGATATACTTAAAAAGCTTTTAGTTGGCTTACCCGCTTCTTTCAAGCAAGTTCTAGATTCTATTTTTGAGGGAGGTTTTCTTGAAGGGGATGCTATAGATACTTATGAAAAAATGAAAACTATATTTGGGCACCCCATGAATGATAAGGTTGAATCCACCACTCTCTTATGCTTTTATCAAAACAAAAATATCAAAGAGATGAAGGCTAGCTTAGATGCAAATTTCCGTAACGTGCTTAATCTTTCTTCCACCATTAATGGCATGTGCTTCCAAAAATAGAAGGATAAATGCTATAGATAAGAATTTTTCTCTGTTCTTCCCAAATACCAAAGATGGCAATACTTAGATCTATTCTCGCTTTTATGCCTAGCTAGGGGCATTAAACGATAGCGCTTGTTGGGAGGCAACCCGATTTTATCTTGGTTCCTTGCCTTTTGCTTCTGTTTAGTAATAAATATTTCATCTAGCCTATGTTTAGATGTGGTTTTATGTTTTAATTAGTGTTTGTGCCAAGTAGAACCTATAGGATAACCTATGGTAATAGTTAATTTGATTCTGCTGAAAAACAGAAACTTTTGCGCGCATAACAATAATTTTAATAAATCACAGAAACGTGATTTTGCGTTGATTCTTTTTGCCGTAGATCATTAGACAAATTTCCCAGGACTTCCTATTTTGATAGGAGACTTAGAGTTTCAGAAGTATTCGAAAGTTACAGATTGCTACAGACTGTTCTGTTTTTGACAGATTCTGTTTTTCGTGTGTTGTTTGCTTATTTTGATGCATCTATGGCTAGTATCGGGGGGTATGAACCATAGATAAGTTGGAATACAGTAGGTTTAACACCAATATAAATAAATAATGAGTTCACTACAGTACCTTATATGGTGGTTTTCCTTTCTTGCACTAACGGAGCTTATGAGATTTCCTGTTGAGTTTTGTGTTGTGAAGTTTTCAAGTTTTGGGTAAAGATTTGATGGACTATGGAATAAGGAGCGGCAAGAGCCTAATCTTGGGGATGCCCATGGCACCCCAATATATTCAAGGACAACCAAAAGCCTAAGCTTGGGGATGCCCCGGAAGGCATCCCCTCTTTCATCTTCGTCTATTGGTAACTTTACTTGAAGCTATATTTTTATTCGCCACATGATATGTGTTTTGCTTGGAGAGTCTTGTATGATATGAGTCTTTGCTTTTTAGATTACCACAATCATCCTTGCTGTACACACCTTTTGGGAGAAACCACATGATTTGGAATTTATTAGAATACTTTATGTGCTTCACTCATATCTTTTGAGCTAGATAATTTTTGCTCTAGTGCCTCACTTATATCTTTTAGAGCACGACGGTGGTTTAATTTTGTAGAAATTATTAATATCTCATGCTTCACTTATATTATTTTGAGAGTCTTATAGAACAGCATGGTATTTGCTATGGTTATAAAATTGGTCCTAGAATGATGGGCATCCAAGTTGGGTATAATAACTATCATAAAAAGTGAATTGGATGCTATGATCAATTTGATGCCTGATAATTGTTTTGAGATATGAGGATGGTGATATTAGAGTCATGCTAGTGGATTAATTATGAATTTGAGGAATACTTACGTTGAAGTTTGTGATTCCCGTAGCATGCACGTATGGTGAACCGCTTTGTGATGAAGTTGGAGCATAATTTATTTATTGATTGTCTTCCTTATGAGTGGCGGTCGGGGACGAGCGATGGTCTTTTCCTACCAATCTACCCCCTAGGAGAATGCGTGTAGTACTTTGTTTTCAATGACTTGTAGATTTTTGCAATAAGTATATGAGTTCTTTATGACTAATGCTGAGTCTATGTATTATACGCACTCTCACCCTTCCACCATTGATAGCCTCTCTTGTGCCGCGCAACTTTCACCGGTACCATACACCCACCATATACCTTCCTCAAAACAGCCACCATACCTACCTATTATGGCATTTCCATAGCCATTCCAAGATATATTGCCATGCAACTTTCCACCGTTCCGTTTACTATGACACGCATCATCATTGTCATATTGCTCTTTGCATGATCATGTAGTTGACATCGTATTTGTGGCAAAGCCACCTTGATAATTCTTCCATACATGTCACTCTTGATTCATTGCATATCCCGGTACACCGCCAGAGGCATTTGTATAGAGTCATATTTTGTTCTAAGTATCGAGTTGTAATCTTGAGTTGTAAGTAACTAAAAGTGTGATGATCTTCATTATTAGAGCATTGTCCCAAGTGAGGAAAGGATGATGGAGACTATGATTCCCCCACAAATCGGGATGAGACTTCGGACTTTATAAAAAAAAGAGAAAGGCCAAGTAAAAGAAAGAAAGGCCAAACAAAAAAATGAGAGAAAAAGAGAGAAGGGACAATGCTACTATCCTTTTACCACACTTGTGCTTCAAAGTAGCACCATGATCTTCGTGATAGAGAGTCTCCTATGTTGTCACTTTCATATACTAGTGGGAATTTTTCATTACAGAACTTGGCGTTTATATTCCAATGATGGGCTTCCTCAAAATGCCCTAGCTCTTCGTGAGCAAGCGAGTTGGATGCACACCCACTTAGTTTCTTTTGTTGATCTTTCATACATTTATAGCTCTAGTGCATCCGTTGCATGGCAATCCCTACTCACTCACATTGATATCTATTAATGGGCATCTCCATAGCCCGTTGATACGCCTAGTTGATGTGAGACTATCTTCTTCTTTTTTGTCTTCTCCACAACCACCATTCTATTCCACATATAATGCTATGTCCATGGCTCACGCTCATGTATTGCGTGAAAGTTGAAGAAGTTTGAGAGTACTAAAGTATGAAACAATTGCTTGGATTGTCATCGGGGTTGTGCATGATTAAATACTTTGTGTGATGAAGATAGAGCATAGCCAGACTATATGATTTTGTAGGGATAACTTTCGTTAGCCATGTTATTTTGAGAAGACATGATTGCTTTGTTAAGTATGCTTGAAGTATTATTGTTTTTATGTCAATATGAACTTTTATTTTGAATCATTTGGATCTGAACATTCATGCCACAATAAAGAAAATTACATTGAGAATTATGCTAGGTAGCATTCCACATCAAAAATTCTGTTTTTATCATTTACCTAATCGAGGACGAGCAGGAATTAAGCTTGGGGATGCTTGATACGTCTCCAACGTATCTATAATTTTTGATTGTTCCATGCTATTATATTACCTGTTTTGGATGTTTATGGGCTTTAGTTTACACTTTTATATCATTTTTGGGACTAACCTACTAACCGGAGGCCCAGCCCGAATTGCTGTTTTTTTGCCTATTTCAGTGTTTCGAAGAAAAGGAATATCAAACGGAGTCCAAACGGAATGAAACCTTCGGGAGCAATCTTTTTGGAACAAACGCAACCCAGGAGACTTGGAGTGGACGTTAAGAAGCGAACAAGGTGGCCACGAGGGTGCCCGGCGCGTCCTAGGGGGGTGGGCACGCCCCCACCATCGTGGGCCCCTCGAGGCTTCACTGACCTACTTCTTCCTCATATATATATCCACGTACCCCAAAAACATCCAGGAGCACCACAAAAACCTAATTCCACCGCCGCAACCTTCTATATCCGCGAGATCCCATCTTGGAGCCTTCGTTGGCGCTCCGTCGGAGGGGGAATCGACCACGGAGGGCCTCTACATCATCTCCAAGGCCTCTCCGATGAGTTGTGAGTAGTTTACCACAGACCTTCGGGTCCATAGTTATTAGCTAGGTGGCTTCTTATCTCTCTTTTAATCTCAATACAAAGTTTTCCTTGATCTTCTTGGAGATCTATTCGATGTAACTCTTTTTGCGGTGTGTTTTTTGAGATCCGATGAATTGTGGGTTATGATCAAGTTTATCTATGAAAAGTATTTGAATCTCCTCTGAATTCTTTTATGTGTGATTGGTTATCTTTGCAAGTCTCTTCGAATTATCAGTTTGGTTTGGCCTACTAGATTGATCTTTCTTGCAATGGGAGAAGTGCTTAGCTTTGGGTTCAATCTTGCGGTGTCCCTTCCCAGTGACAGCAGGGGCAGCAAGGCATGTATTGTATTGTTGCCATCGAGGATAAAAAGATGGGGTTCATATCATATTGCATGAGTTTATCCCTCTACATCATGTCATCTTTCTTAATGCGTTACTCTGTTCTTATGAGCTTAATACTCTAGAAGCAGGCAGGAGTCGGTCGATGTGTGGAGTAATAGTAGTAGATGCAGAATAATTTCGATCTACTTGTTGCGGACGTGATGCCTATATACATGATCATGCCTAGATAATCTCATAACTATGCACTTTTCTATCAATTGCTCGACAGTAATTTGTTCACCCACAGTAATACTTATGCTATCTTGAGAGAAGCCACTAGTGAAACCTATGGCCCCCTGGTCTATCTTTTATCATATAAGTTTTCAATCTACTTTTATTTGCATCTTTTAATTTCCAATCTATATCATAAAAATACCAAAAGTATTTATCTTATCATATTATCTCTATCAGATCTCACTTTTGCAAGTTACCATGAAGGGATTGACAACCCCTTTATCGTGTTGGTTGCGAGGTTCTTGATTGTTTGTGTAGGTGCGTGGGACTTTTGAGGCGGCTCCAACTGGATTGGTATCTTGGTTCTCAAAAACTGAGGGAAATACTTACGCTACTTTGCTGCATCACCCTTTCCTCTTCAAGGGAAAACCAACGCAGTGCTTACGAGGTAGCACAAACAATACGAGCCAGTAAGACAGACATAGCAAAGAATATGCTTCATGGCCGACCAATTTGAAGTCTGAGGAAAATGAAGATACTGACACACACGATTGACTGCATAGGAGATTTTACGTCGAGTGATAGTTGATACATCTTGAGCATGCGTTGGTTTTTCCCTTGAAGAGGAAAGGGTGATGCAACAAAGTAGCGTAAGTATTTCCCTCAGTTTTTGAGAACCAAGGTATCAATCCAGTAGGAGGCTCCTCAAAAGTCCCACGCACCTACACAAACAAACAAGAACCTCGCAACCAACGTGATAGAGGGGTTGTCAACCCCTTCACGGTGACTTGTGAAAGTGAGATCTGATAGAGATAATAAGATAAGATAAATATTTTTGGTATTTTTATGATATAGATTGGAAAATAAAAGATGCAAATAAAGGTAGATGGAAAACTTATATGATAAAAGATAGACCCCAGGGCCATAGGTTTCCCTAGTGGCTTCTCTCAAGATAGCATAAGTATTACGGTGGGTGAACAAATTACTGTCGAGCAATTGATAGAAAAGCGCATAGTTATGAGATTATCTAGGCATGATCATGTATATAGGCATCAGGTCCGGGACAATTAGATCTAAACAATTCTGCATCTACTACTATTACTCCACACATCAACCGACTCCTGCCTGCATCTAGAGTATTAAGTTCATGAAGAACAGAGTAACGCATTAAGAAATATGACATGATGTAGAGGGATAAACTCATGCAATATGACATAAACCCCATCTTTTTATCCTCGATGGCAACAATACAATACGTGCCTTGTTGCCCCTGATGTCACTGGGAAAGGACACCGCAAGATTGAACCCAAAGCTAAGCACTTCTCCCATTGCAAGAAAGATCAATCTAGTAGGCCAAACCAAACTGATAATTCGAAGAGACTTGCAAAGATAACCAATCACACATAAAAGAATTCAGAGGAGTTTCAAATATTTCTCATAGATAAACTTGATCATAAACCCACAATTCATTGGATCTCGACAAACACACTTCAAAAAGAGTTACATCAAATAGATCTCCAAGAAGATCTAGGAGAACTTGGTATTGATATTCAAAGAGAGAGAAGAAGCCATCTAGATAATAACTATGGACCCGAAGGTCTATGGTAAACTACTCACAACTCATCGGAGAGGCCTTGGAGATGATGTAGAGGCCCTCCCTGGTCGATTCCCCCTCCGGCGGAGCGCCGGCGAAGGCTCCAAGATGGGATCTCACTGATATAGAAGGTTGCGGCGGTGGAATTAGGTTTTCGTGGTGCTCTTGGATGTTTTCGGGGTACGTAGATATATATAGGCGAAGGAGGTAGGTCAGGGGAGCCACGAGGGGCCCATGAGGGTGGGGGGTGCGCCGGGCACCCTTGTGGCTGCCTCGGTTACTTCTTGACATCCACTCCAAGTTTCCTGGATTGCGTTTGTTCCAAAAAGATCGCTCCCGAAGGTTTCATTCCGTTTGGACTCCATTTGATATTCCTTTCCTTTGAAACATTGAAATAGGCAAAATAAACAGCAATTCGGGTTGGGCCTCCGGTTAGTAGGTTAGTCCCAAAAATGATATAAAAGTGTAAAGTAAAGCCCATAAACATCCAAAACGGGTAATATAATAGCATGGAACAATAAAAAATTATAGATACGTTGGAGACGTATCAAGCATCCCCAAGCTTAATTCTTGCTCGTCCTCGAGTAGGTAAATGATAAAAACAAATTTTTTGATGCGGAATGCTACCTCGCATAATTCTCAATGTTATTTTCTTTATTGTGGCATGATTGTTCTGATCCAAACGATTCAAGATAAAAGCTTATAAAACATTAAAATAGTAATACTTGAAGCATACTAACAAATAATCATGTCTTATCAAAATAGCATAGCCAAAGAAAGCTCATCCCTACAATATCATATAGTTAGGCCATGCTTCATTTTCATCACACAAAATACTCCCATCATGCACAACCCCGGTTTCAGCCAAGCAATTGGTTCATACTTTTTAACGCGCTTCAGCTTTTTCAACTCTTACACAATACATGAGCGCAAGCCATGGACATAGCACTATATGTGGTATATGGTGGTTGTGAAGACAAAAAGGGAGAAGATAGTCTCACATTAACTAGGTGTATCAATGGGCTATCGAGATGCACATTAATAGATATCAACGTGAGTGAGTAGGGATTGCCATGCAACGGATGCACTAGAGCTATAAATATATGAAAGCTCAACAAAAGAAACTAAGTGGGTGTGAATCCAACTTGCTTGCTTACGAAGACCTAGGGAATTTTGAGGAAGCCCATCATTGGAATATACAGCCAAGTTCTATAATGAAAAATTCCCACTAGTATATGAAAGTGACAACATAGGAGACTCTCTATCATGAAGATCATGGTGCTACTTTAAAGCACAAGTGTGCAAAAGAGATAGTAGCATTGTCCCTTCTCTCTTTTCTCTCATATTTTTTTATTTGGTGGGCTTCTTTGGCCCCTTTTTTTATATGGGCTTCTTTGGACTCTTTTATTTTTTTGTAAAGTCCGAAGTCTCATCCCGACTTGTGGGGGAATCATAGTCATCATCATCCTTTCCTCACTTGGGACAATGCTCTAATAAGGAAGATTGATACGTCTCCAATGTATCTATATATTTTGATTGTTCCATGCTATTATATTACCCGTTTTGGATGTTTATGGGCTTTACTCTACACTTTTATATCATTTTTGGGACTAACCTACTAACCGGAGGGCCAGCCCAAATTGCTGTTTTTTTGCCTATTTCACTGTTTCGAAGGAAAGGAATATCAAACGGAGTCCAAACGGAATGAAACCTTCTGGAGCGATCTTTTTGGAACAAACATGATCCAGGGGACTTGGAGTGGACGTCAAGCAACAGAGGAGGTGGCCACGAGGGTGCCCGGCGTGCCCCTTGGGGGTGGGCGCGCCCCCACCCTCGTGGGCCCCTCGAGCGTCCACCAACCTACTTCTTCCTCCTATATATATCCACGGACCCCGAAAACATCCAGGAGCACCATGAAAAACTATTTCCACCGCCGCAACCTTCTGTATCCGCGATATCCCATCTTGGAGCCTTCGCCGGTGCTCCGTCGAAGGGGGAATCGACCACGGAGGGCCTCTACATCATCTCCAAGGCCTCTCCGATGAGTTGTGAGTAGTTTACCACAGACCTTTGGGTCCATAGTTATTAGCTAGATGGCTTCTTCTCTCTCTTTGAATCTCAATACAAAGTTCTCCTTGATCTTCTTGGAGATCTATTCGATGTAACTCTTTTTGCGGTGTGTTTGTCGAGATCTGATGAATTGTGGGTTTATGATCAAGTTTATCTATGAGAAATATTTGAATCTCCTCTGAATTCTTTTATGTGTGATTAAGTTATCTTTGCTAGTCTCTTCGAATTATCAGTTTAGTTTGGCCTACTAGATTGGTCTTTCTTGCAATAGGAGAAGTGCTTAGCTTTGGGATCAATCTTGCGGTGTCCTTTCCCAGTGACAGGAGGGGCAGCAAGGCATGCATTGTATTGTTGCCATTGAGGATAAAAAGATGGGGTTTATATCATATTGTATGAGTTTATCCCTCTACATCATGTCATCTTCCTTAATGCATTACTCTGTTCTTTATGAACTCAATACTCTAGATGCAGGCAGGAGTCGGTCGATGTGTGGAGTAATAGTAGTAGATGCAGAATCGTTTTGATCTACTTGTCACGGACGTGATGCCTATATACATGATCATGCCTAGATAGTCTCATAACTATGCGCTTTTCTATCAATTGCTCGACAGTAATTTGTTCACCCACCGTAATACTTATGCTATCTTAAGAGAAGCCACTAGTGAAACCTATGGCCCCCCGGTCTATCTTTTATCATATAAGTTTTCCATCTACTTTTATTTGCATCTTTTATTTTCCAATCTATATCATAAAAATACCAAAAATATTTATCTTATCATATTATCTCTATCAGATCTCACTTTCGCAAGTGGTCGTTAAGGGATTGACAACCCCTTTATTGCGTTGGTTGCAAGGTTCTTGTTTGTTTGTGTAGGTGCGTGGGACTTTTGAGGAGCCTCCTACTGGATTGATACCTTGGTTCTCAAAAACTGAGGGAAATACTTACGCTACTTTGCTGCATCTCCCTTTCCTCTTCAAGGAAAACCAACACAAGCTCAAGACGTAGCAAGAAGGATTTCTGGCGCTGTTGCCGGGGAGGTCTTCGCTCAAGTCAAGACATACCAAGTACCCATCACAAACTCATCTCCCTCGCATTATATTATTTTCCATTTGCCTCTCGTTTTCCTCTCCCCCACTTTACCCTTGCCGTTTTATTCGCCCTTCTTCTGTTCGTCTTTTCATTTGCTTTGATGTCTTACTTGGCTCATTTGGTCATTTAGTTGGAATAGTTCTTTATTTATTGCTAAACAGAGAAGCTAAGATCTATGGATCCTCATCCGCTTGCTAATATTTTTAAGAGATCCAATTATGATGAACCAATTGCTATTGAGTTTTGTGCAGTAGATTATCTTTATTAAGCTTTGCTTGAAATTCGTGAATTTGAAAATTATGATGAAGAAATTTATGAAGAGATTCACGATAACTCTTTGAATAAAAGCATGATTGAAATGATGTTACTATGAATTCTCTTGATGTCAATTGTGCTAATAATATCCAAAACCCTAAGCTTGGGGATGCTAGTTTTGCTATGTCTACTACTTGTTGCAATGATCATGATTGGGTTGATTCTTCTTTTGATCTTTAAAATTTATTTAACCCCCTTGATGAATATGAGATTGATAATAGTGTTTGCAATATTATTGAAAGTGGGTTTGGAAGAGTGTCAACTTTAGATCCCACATATTTGGATTTTGTTCAATCTTATGAAATTTTAGATAAAAGTGGGCTTGGAGAGGTCATGACTTTAGTTAATGCTCATCCCACTATTTTGGAAGAGTGTCAACTTCGCATGCATGTGGATCCTGTTGAAAATATTTTATGTGATAGATATTTTGTTGAATTTGTTTATGATCCTACATGTTATTATTATGAGAGAGGAAAATATGGTTGTTTAAATTTTCATGTTACTAAATTGCCTCTCTTCATGTTGAGATTGCTATCATCTCTTTGTTCTTCTTTGCATATGCTAGTTTTTGCTTGCCTTGATAATTTGTTTGCTTACAAGATGCCTATGCATAGGAAGCATGTTAGACTTAAGTGTGTTTGTCACATGTTTTATTATGCTCTGTTTGTGCTTCAATTCTTGTCTTTCATGTGAGCATCATTGAAATCTCAATGCCTAGCTAAAAAGGCTTTAAAGAAAAGCACTTGTTGGGAAACAACCCAATATTTTTCCTTGCTGTTATTCAATAAATATTTCATCTAGCTTATGTTTAGATGTGTTTTCATGTTTTCATTAGTGTTTGTGCCAAGTAGAACCTATAGGATAACCTACGGTGATAGTTAATTTGATTCTGCTGAAAAACAGAAACTTTGCACGCACGAAAATAATTTTAGTAATTCACAGAAACACAATTTTCCGTTGATTTTTTTGCTGTAGATAAATAGACATATTTCCCAGGACTTCCTATTTTGGTAGAAATTTTAGAGTCCCATAAGTATTCGAAGGTTACAGATTGCTACAGACTATTTTGTTTTTGACAGATTCTGTTTTTCGTGTGTTGTTTGCTTATTTTGATGCATCTATGGCTAGTATCAAGGGGTATGAACCATAGAGAAGTTGGAATACAGTAGGTTTAACACCAATATAAGTAAAGAATGAGTTCATTACAGTACCTTATGTGGTGGTTTTTCTTTCTTGCACTAACGAAGCTTATGATATTTCCTGTTGAGTTTTGTGTTGTGAAGTTTTCAAGTTTGGGTAAAGATTTGATGGACTATAGAATAAGGAGTGACAAGAGCCTAAGCTTGGGGATGCCCATGGCACCCCAATATATTCAAGGATAACCAAAATCCTAAGCTTGGGGATGCCCCGGAAGGCATCCCCTCTTTCGTCTTCGTCTATCGGTAACTTTACTTGGAGCTATATTTTATTCGCCACATGATATGTGTTTTGCTTGGAGCGTCTTGTATGATATGAGTCTTTGCTTTTTAGATTTCCACAATCATCCTTGCTGTACACACCTTTTGGGAGAAATCCACATGATTTATAATTTATTAGAATACTCTATGTGCTTCACTTATATCTTTTGAGCTAGATAGTTTTGGTCTATGTGCTTCACTTATATTTTCTAGAGCACGGTGGTGGCTTAATTTTGAAGAAATTTTTGATCCCTCATGCTTCACTTATATTAGTTTGAGAGTATTTTATAACAGCATGGTATTTTCTATGGTTATAAATTTGGTCCTAGAATGACGAGCAACCAAGTTGGGTATAATAAAAACTATCATAGAAAGTGCATTAAACACTATGATCAATTTGATGCTTGATAATTGTTTTGAGATATAAAGGTGGTAATGTTAGAGTCATGCTAGTTGGTTAATTATGAAATTGAGAAATACTTGTGTTGAAGTTGGCAAGTCCCGTAGCATGCACGTATGGTAAAAGTTGTGTGACAAATTTGTTGCATGGTGTGCTCTTTTAATTGTCTTCCTTATGAGTGGAGGTCGGGATCGCGCAATGGTTAACTCCTACCAACCCTTCCCCTAGGAGCATGCGTATTAGTACTTTGCTTCGAGGGCAAGTAGGCTTTGCAATAAGTATATGAGTTCTTTATGACTAATGTGAGTCCATGGACATACGCTCACTCACCCTTCCACTTTGCTAGCCTCTATTATGCCGCGCAACCTTCGCCGGTATCATGCACCAATTATTTACCTTCCTAAAAAAGCCACCATACCTACCTATTATGGCATTTCCATAGCCATTCCGAGATATATTACTATGCAACTCTTCACCGTTCCGTTTATTATGACACGCACCATCATTGTCATATTGCTCTTTGCATGATCATGTAGTTGACATCGTATTTGTGGCAAGGCCACCTTCATAATTTTTCATACATGTCACTCTTGATTCATTGCATATCCCGGTACACCACCGGAGGCATACACATAGAGTCATATTTTGTTCTAAGTATTGAGTTGTAATTCTTGAGTTGTAAATCAATAAAAGTGTGATGATCTTCATTATTAGAGCTTTGTCCCAGGTGAGAAAAGGATGATGGAGACTATGATTCCCCCACAAGTCGGGATGAGACTTTGGACTTCATAAAAAATAGAGGCCAAAGAGCCCACCAAATAAAAAAAAGAGGCCAAAGAGCCCACCCAATAAAAAAATAAGAGAAAAGAGAGAAGGGACAATGCTACTATCTCTTTTCCATACTTGTGCTTCGAAATAGCACCATGATCTTCATGATAGAGAGTCTCCTATGTTGTCACTTTCATATACTAGTGGGATTTTTCATTATATAACTTGGCTTGTATATTCCAATGATGGGCTTCCTCAAAATGCCCTAGGTCTTCATGAGCAAGCAAGTTGGATGCACACCCACTTAGTTTATTTTGTTGAGCTTTCATATATTTATAGCTCTAGTGCATCCGTTGCATGGAAATCCCTACTCTCTCACATTGATATCTATTAATGGGCATCTCCATAGCCCTTTGATACGCCTAGTTGATGTGAGACTATCTTCTCCCTTTTTGTCTTCACAACCACCATATACCACATATAGTGCTATGTCCATGTCTTGCGCTCATGTATTGCGTAAGAGTTGAAAAAGCTAAAGCGCGTTAAAAAGTATGAACCAATTGCTTGGCTGAAACTGGGGTTGTGCATGATGGGAGTATTTTGTGTAATGAAAATGAAGCATGGCCTAACTATATGATTTTGTAGGGATGAGCTTTCTTTGGCTATGCTATTTTGATAAGACATGATTATTTGTTAGTATGCTTCCAGTATTACTATTTTTATGTTTTATAAGCTTTTATCTTGAATCATTTGGATCTGAACAATCATGCCACAATACAGAAAATTACATTCAGAATTATGCTAGGTAGAATTCCACATCAAGAATTCTATTTTTATCATTTACCTACTCGAGGACGAGGAGGAATTAAGCTTGGGGATGCTTGATACGTCTCCAAGGTATCTATATTTTTTGATTATTCCATGCTATTATATTACCCGTTTTGGATGTTTATGGGCTTTACTCTACACTTTTATATCATTTTTGGGACTAACCTACTAACCGGAGGCCCAGCCCAAATTCCTGTTTTTTTGCCTATTTCAGTGTTTCGAAGGAAAGTAATATCAAACGAAGTCCAAACGGAATGAAACCTTTGGGAGCGATCTTTTTGGAACAAACGTGATCCAGACTTGGAGTGGACGTCAAGCAACAGAGGAGGCGGCCACGAGGGTGCCCGGCGCGCCCCCTGGGGGTGGGTGCCCCCCACCCTCATGGGCCCCTCGAGCATCCACCGACCTACTTCTTCCTCCTATATATATCCACGGACCCCGAAAACATCCAAGAGCACCACAAAAAACTATTTCCACCACCGCAACCTTCAGTATCCGCGAGATCCCATCTTGGAGCCTTCGTCGGCGCTCCGCTGGAGGGGGAATCGACCATGGAGGCCCTCTACATCATCTCCAAGGCCTCTCCGATGAGTTTTGAGTAGTTTACCCCAGACTTTCGGGTCCATAGTTATTAGCTAAATGGCTTCTTCTCTCTCTCTTTTAATCTCAATACAAAGTTCTCCTCGATCTTCTTGGAGATCTATTCGATGTAACTCTTTTTGCGTTTTGTTTGTCGAGATCTAATGAATTGTGGGTTTATGATCAAGTTTATCTATGAGAAATATTTGAATCTCCTCTGAATTCTTTTATGTGTGATTAAGTTACCTTTGCAAGTCTCTTCGAATTATCTGTTTGGTTTGGCCTACAAGATTGATCTTTCTTGCAATGGGAGAAGTGCTTAGCTTTGGGTTCAATCTTGCGGTGTCCTTTCCTAGTGACAACAGGGGCAACAAGGCATGTATTGTATTGTTGCCATCGAGGATAAAAAGATGGGGTTTATATCATATTGCATGAGTTTATCCCTCTACATCATGTCATCTTTCTTAATGCGTTACTCTATTCTTTATGAACTTAATACCCTATATGCAGGCAGGAGTTGGTCGATGTGTGAAGTAATAGTAGTGGATGCAGAATCATTTCGATCTACTTGTCACGGACGTGATGCCTATATACATGATCATGCCTAGATAATCTCATAACTATGCGCTTTTCTATCAATTGCTCGACAATAATTTGTTCACCCACCGTAATACTTATGCTATCTCGAGAGAAGCCACTAGTGAAACCTATGCCCCCCGGGTCTATCTTTTATCATATAAGTTTTCCATCTACTTTTATTTGCATCTTTTATTTTCCAATCTATATCATAAAAATACCAAAAATATTTATCTTATCATATTATCTCTATCAGATCTCACTTTCGCAAGTGGACGTGAAGGGATTGACAACCCCTTTATTGCGTTGGTTGCGAAGTTCTTGTTTGTTTGTGTAGGTGCATCTGACTTTTAAGGAGCTTCCTACTGGATTGATACCTTGGTTCTCAAAAACTAAGGGAAATACTTATGCTACTTTGCTGCATCACCCTTTCCTCTTCAAGGAAAACCAACGCAAGCTCAAGACGTAGCAAAGATCACCAAACTTTTATTGATTTACAACTCAAGAATTACAACTCAATACTTAGAACAAAATATGACTCTATGTGAATGCCTCTGGCAGTGTACCGGGATATGCAATCAATCAAGAGTGACATGTTTGAAAAATTATGAAGGTGGCCTTGCCACAAATACGATGTAAACTACATGATCATGCAAAGAGCAATATGACAATGATGGAGCGTGTCATAAACGGAACGGTGGAAAGTTGCATGGCAATATATCTCGGAATGGCTATGGAAATGCCATAATAGGTAGGTATGGTGGCTGTTTTGAGGAAGGTAAATAATGGGTGCATGATACTGGCGAAGGTTGCGCGGCATAATAAAGGCTAGAAAAGTGGAAGGGTGAGTGTGCGTATATCCATGGACTCATATTAGTCATAAAGAACTCATATACTTATTGCAAAAGTCTACTTTCCTTCGAAGCAAAGTACTACTATGCATGCTCCTAGGGGAAGGGTAGGTAGGAGTTAACCATCGCGCGATCCCGACCTCCACTCATAAGGAAGATAATTAAAAGAGCATCCCATGCAACCAATTTGTCACATAACTTTTACCATACGTGCATGCTACGGGACTTGCCAACTTCAACACACCTTTATATCTCAAAACAATTATCAAGCATCAAATTGATCATAGTGTTTAATGCACTTTCTATGATAGTTTTTATTATACCCAACTTGGATGCTCATCATTCTAGGACCAAATTTATAACCATAGCAAATAACATGCTGTTCTAAAAGACTCTCAAAATAATATAAGTGAAGCATGAGAGATCAACAATTTCTTCAAAATAAAGCCACCGCCGTGCTCTAGAAAATATAAGTGAAGCACATAGAGCAAAACTATCTAGCTCAAAAGATATAAGTGAAGCACAAAGAGTATTCTAATAAATTCCAAATCAAGTGGGTCTCTCCCAAAAGGTGTGTACATCAAGGATGATTGTGGTAAATTAAATAGCAAAGACTCATATCATACAAGACGCTCCAAGCAAAACACATATCATGTGGCCAATAAAAATATAGCTCCAAGTGAAGTCACCGATAGACGAAGACGAAAGAGGGAATGCCTTCCGGGGCATCCCCAAGCTTCGGATTTTGGTTTTCCTTGAATATCTTTGGGTTCCATGGGCATCCCCAAGCTTAGGCTCTTGCCACTCCTTATTCCATAGTCCATCAAATCTTTACCCAAAACTTGGAAACTTCACAACACAAAACTCAACAGGAAATCTCATAAGCTCCGTTAGTGCAAGAAAGAAAAACCAGCACATAAGGTACTGTAATGAACTCATTATTTATTTATATTGATGTTAAACCTACTGTATTACAACTTCTCTATGGTTCATACCCCCCGATACTAGCCATAGATGCATCAAAATAAGCAAACAACACACGAAAAACAGAATCTGTCAAAAACAGAACAGTCTGTAGCAATATGTAACTTTCGAATATTTATGGAACTCTAAAACTCCTACCAAAATAGGAAGTCCTGGGAAATTTTTCTATTGATCAACAGCAAAAAGAATCAACGCAAAAGCACGTTTCTATGACTTACTAAAATTATTCTCGTGCGCGCAAAGTTTCTGTTTTTTCAGCAGAATCAAATTAACCATCATCGTAGGTTATCCTATAGGTTCTACTTGGCACAAATACTAATTAAAACATAAAACCACGTCTAAACAGAAGATAAATTAAAAATTTATTACTAAACAGAAGCAAAAAGTAAGAAACAAAAATAAAATTGGGTTGCCTCCCAACAAGCGCTATCGTTTAACGCCCCTAGCTTGGCATAAAAGCGAGGATACATCTAAGTATTGCCATCTTTGGCATTCAATTCATAAGTGGCTCACATGATAGACTCATAAGGTAATTTGACTTTCTTTCTTGGAAAGTGTTCCATGCCTTTCCTTAATTAAAATTGGAATCTAATACTCCCTTCCTACATATCAATAATTGCACCAATCCTTCTAAGGAAAGGTCTACCAAGAATAATAGGACATGAAAGATTACAATCTATATCAAGAACGATAAAATCTACGGGCACAAAATTCCTATTTGCAATAATAAGAACATCATTGATCCTTCCCATAGGTTTATTAATGGTAAAATCCGCAAGGTGCAAGTTTAAAGAGCAATCATCAAATTCATAGAAACCTAGCACATCACATAAAGTTTTCGGAATTGTGGAAACACTAGCACCCAAATCACACAAAGCATAGCGTTCATGATCTTTAATTTTAATTTTTATAGTAGGTTCCCACTCATCATAAAGTTTTCTAGGTATAGAAATTTCCAAATTAAGTTTTTCCTCATAAGATTGCATCAAAGCATCAACGATATGTTTGGTAAAAGCTTTATTTTGACTATAAGCATGAGGACAATTCAACACGGATTGCAACAAGGATATACAATCTATTAAAGAACAATTATCATAATTAAATTCCTTGAAATCCATAATAGTGGGTTCAATGCTATGTAAAGTCTTGACCTCTCCAATCCCACTTTTACCAAATTTAGCATCAAGATCTAAAAACTCCGAATCATTGGGACGCCTTTTAACTAAAGTTGACTCATCTCCAGTCCCATCATTATCAAGATTCATATTGCAAAACAAAGATTTAATAGGAGACACATCAATAACTTTTAGATCTTCATAATTATTTTCATGGAAACTAGAAGAACACGCTTTTACAAAGCAATCTTTCTTAGCATGCAACCTAGCGGTTCTTTCTTTGCACTCATCAATAGAAACTCTCATGGCTTTGAGAGGATCATTGATATCATGCTAAGGAGGAATAGATCTGAGTTTCCAAGAATCAACATCAAGCGAAAGTCTATCAATGTTCCTAGCCAATTCATCAACTTTAAGCAATTTTTCTTCAAGCAAAGCATTAAAATTCTTTTGAGAGATCATAAATTCTTTAACACTATTCTCAAAATCAGAGGGAATCTTATTAAAATTTCCATAAGAGTTTTTCTAGGAATTTCCATAATTATTAGAGGAATTACTAGGGTATGGCCTAGGATTAAAGTTTCCTCTATACGCGTTGTTGTTGGGAATCATTGCAGAAATTAAAATTTTCTACGCATCACCAAGATCAATCTATGGAGAAACTAGCAACGAGAGAGAGGGGAGTGCATCTTCATAGCCTTGAAGATCGCGACACGGAAGCGTTACAAGAACGCAGATGAAGGAGTCGTACTCGTAGCGATTCAGATCACGGTGGATTCTGATCTAAGCGCTGAACAATGGCACCTCCGCATTCAACACATGTGCAGCCCGGTGAAATATCCCGCACCTTGATCCAGCAAGGAGGAGGGAGAGGTTGAGGAAGACAGCTCAAGCAGCAGCACGACGACATGGTGGTGGAGCCGTGGTTCTCCGGCAGGGCTTCGCCAATCTCAAACGGAGGAGGAGAGGTGTTGGAGAGGGGGAGGGCTGTGCCTTGGATGTGATGCGGCTGCCTTCCCTCCTCCCCTCTATTTATAGGGTGAAGGGGGAAGGGGCCGACACCTCTAGATGAGATCTAGAGGGGGGGAGGGGGCGGCAAAGGGGAGGGGGCTTGCCCCCCAAGCCAAGGGGGGCACCCCCTTTAGGGTTCCCCCCAACCCTAGGCGCATGAGCCCTAGGGGGAGGCGCCCAGCCCACTTAGGGGCTGGTTCCCTTCCACATACAGCCCATAGGGCCCTCCAGGGCAGGTGGACCCTCCCGGTGGACCCCTGGAACCCCTCCCGTGGTCCCGGTACAATACTGGTAAAACCCCGAATACTTCCGGTGACCGTATGATGACTTCCCATATATAAATCTTCACCTCCGGACTATTCCGGAACTCTTCATGATGTCCGGGATCTCATCCGGGACTCCGAACAACATTCGGTAACCACATGCAAACTTTCTTTATAACCCTAGCGTCATCAAACCTTAAGTGTGTAGACCCTACGGGTTCGGGAATCATGCAGACATGACCGAGACATCTCTCCGGCCAATAACCAATAGCGGGATCTGGATACCCATGTTGGATCCCACATGTTCCACGATGATCTCATCGTATGAACCACGATGTCGGGGATTCAATCAATCCTGTATACAATTCCCTTTGTCATTTGGTATGTTACTTGCCCGAGATTCGATCGTCGGTATCCCAATACCTCGTTCAATCTCGTTACCGGCAAGTCACTTTACTCGTTCCGTAATGCATGATCCCGTGACCAACTACTTAGTCACATTGAGCTCATTATGATAATGCATTACCGAGTGGGCCCAGAGATACCTCTCCGTCATATGGAGTGACAAATCCCAGTCTTTATTCGTGCCAACCGAACAGACACTTTTGGAGATACCTGTAGTGCACCTTTATAGCCACCCAGTTATGTTCTGACGTTTGGTACACCCAAAGCATTCCTATGGTATCCGGGAGTTGCAAAATCTCATGGTCTAAGGAAATGATACTTGACATTAGAAAAGCTTTAGCAAACAAACTACATGATCTTGTGCTATGCTTAGGATTGGGTCTTGTCCATCACATCATTCTCCTAATGATGTGACCCTGTTATCAATGACATCCAATATCCATAGTCAGGAAACCATGACCATCTGTTGATCAATGAGCTAGTCAATTAGAGGCTCACTAGGGACATGTTGTGGTCTATGTATTCACACATGTATTATGGTTTCCGGTCAATACAATTACAGCATGAATAATAAACAATTATCATGAACAAGGAAATATAATAATAACCATTTTATTATTGCCTCTAGGGCATATTTCCAACAGTCTCCCACTTGCACTAGAGTCGACAATCTAGTTACATTGTGATGAATCGAACACCCATAGAGGTCTGGTGTTTATCATGTTTTGCTCATGGAAGAGGTTTAGTCAACGGATCTGCGACATTCAGATTCGTATGCACTTTAGAAATATCTATGTCTCCATCTTGAACATTTTCACGAATGGAGTTGAAGCGACCGCTTGATGTGCCTGGTCTTCTTGTGAAACCTGGGCTCCTTGGCAAGGGCAATAGCTCTAGTATTGTCACAGAAGAGAGTCATCGGGCCTGACGCATTGGGAATAACTCCTAGGTCGGTAATGAACTCCTTCATCTAGGTTGCTTCATGTGCTGTCTCCAAGGCTGCCATGTACTCCGCTTCACATGTAGATCCCGCCACGACGCTTTGCTTGCAACTGCACCAGCTTACTGCCCCACCATTCAATATATACACGTATCCGGTTTGTGACTTGGAGTCATCCAGATCTGTGTCGAAGCTAGCATCGACGTAACCCCTTACGACGAGCTCTTCATCACCTCCATAAACAAGAAACATATCCTTAGTCCTTTTCAGGTACTTCAGGATATTCTTGACCATTGTCCGGTGTTCCATGCCGGGATTACTTTGGTACCTGCCTACCAAACTTACGACAAGGTTTACATCAGGTCTGGTACACAACATGGCATACATAATAGACCCTATGGCCGAGGCATAGGGGATGACACTCATCTTTTCTCTATCTTCTGCCATTGTCGGGCTTTGAGCCGAGCTCAATTTCACACCTTGCAATACAGGCAATAACCCCTTCTTGGACTGATCCATATTGAACTTCTTTAATATCTTATCAAGGTATGTGCTTTGTGAAAGACCTATGAGGTGTCTCGATCTATCTCCATAGATCTTGATGCCTAATATGTAAGCAGATTCTCCAAGGTCCTCCATTGGAAAACACTTATTCAAGTAGGCCTTTATGCTTTCCAAAAGTTCTATATCATTTCCCATCAATAGTATGTCATCCACATATAATATGATAAATGCTACAGAGCTCCCACTCACTTTCTTGTAAACGCAAGCTTCTCCATAAGTCTGCATAAACCCAAACGCTTTGATCATTTCATCAAAGCGAATGTTCCAACTCTAAGATGCTTGCACCAGCCCATAGATGGAGCGCTGGAGCATGCATACCTTGTTAGCATTCTTAGGATCGACAAAACCTTCCGGCTGCATCATATACAATTCTTCCTTAAGGAAGTCGTTAAGGAATGCCGTTTTGACGTCCATTTGCCATATCTCATAATCATAGAATGCGGCAATTGCTAACATGATTCGGACGGACTCCAGCTTTGCTACGGGTGAGAAGGTCTCATCCTAGTCAACCCCTTGAACTTGTCGATAACCCTTAGCGACAAGTTGAGCTTTATAGATGGTAACATTACCATCAGCGTCTGTCTTCTTCTTAAAGATCCATTTATTTTCTATCGCTTGTTGATCATCGGGCAAGTCTGTCAAAGTCCATACTTTGTTTTCACACATGGATCCTATCTCAGATTATATGGCTTCAAGCCATTTGTTGGAATCTAGGCCCACCATCCCTTCTTCATAGTTCGAAGGTTCACCGTTGTCAAACAACATGATTTCCAGGACAGGGTTGCCATACCATTTTGGTGTGGAACATGTCCTTGTGGACCTACGAAGTTCAGTAGCAACTTGATCTGAAGTACCTTGATCATCATCATTAACTTCCTCTCTAGTTGGTGCAGGCACCACAGAAACATCTTCCTGAGCTGCGCTACTTTCCGGTTCAAGAGGCAGTACTTCATCAAGTTCTACTTTCCTCCCACTTACCTCTTTCAAGAGAAACTCTTTCTCCAGAAAGGACCCATTCTTGGCAACAAAGATCTTGCCTTCGGATCTGAGGTAGAAGGTATACCCAATGGTTTTCTTAGTGTATCCTATGAAGACGCATTTTTCTTACTTGGGTTCGAGCTTTTCAGGTTGAAGTTTCTTGACATAAGCATCGCATCCCCAAACTTTTAGAAACCACAGCTTAGGTTTCTTCCCAAACCATAATTCATATGGTGTCATCTCAATGGATTTAGACGGTGCCCTATTTAAAGTGAATGTGGCTATCTCTAAAGCGTATTCCCAGAACGATAGCGGCAAATCGGTAAGAGACATCATAGATCGCACCATATCCAATAGAGTGCGATTACGACATTCGGACATACCATTACGCTGAGGTGTTCCAGGCGTCGTGAGTTGTGAAACAATTCCACATTTCCTTAAGTGAGTACCAAATTCATGACTCAAATATTCTCCTCCACGATCTGATCATAAGAACTTTATTTTTCTGTCATGTTGATTCTCTACCTCACTCTGAAATTCCTTGAACTTTTAAAAGGTCTCAGACTTGTGTTTCATCAAGTAGACATACCCATATCTACTTAAGTCATCAGTGAGGGTGAGTACATAACGATAGCCTCCGCGAGCCTCAACGCTCATTGGACCGCACACATTAGTATGTATGATTTCCAATAAGTTGGTTGCTCGCTCCATTGTTCCGGAGAACGGAGTCTTGGTCATTTTGCCCATGAGGCATGGTTTGCATGTGTCAAATGATTCATAATCAAGATACTCCAAAAGTCCATCTGCATGGAGCTTCTTCATGCGTTTGACACCAATGTGACCAAGGCGGCAATGCGACAAGTATGTGGGACTATCACTATCAACCTTACATCACGTTCGTGATTCATTAAGAATAAACCATTGACCAGCGGGGCATGACCATAAAACATATCTCTCATATAAATGGAACAACCATTATTCTCGGATTTAAATGAGTAGCCATCTCGTATTAAACGAGATCCAGATACAATGTTCATGCTCAAAGCTGACACTAAATAACAATTATTGAGGTTTAAAACTAATCCCGTAGGTAAATGTAGAGGCAGCATGCCGACGGCGATCACATCGACCTTGGAACCATTCCCGACGCGCATCGTCACCTTGTCCTTCGCCAGTCTCCGCTTATTCCGCAGCTCCTGTTTTGAGTTACAAATATGAGCAACCGCACCGGTATCAAATACCCAGGAGCTACTACAAGTACTGGTAAGGTACACATCAATAACATGCATATCACATATACCTTTGGTGTTGCCGGCCTTCTTGTCCGCTAAGTACTTGGGGCAGTTTCGCTTCCAGTGACCATTTCCCTTGCAATAAAAGCACTCAGTCTCAGGTTTGGGTCCATGCTTTGGCTTCTTCCCGGCAACTGGCTTACCGGGCGTGGCTTACCCTTGCCTTTCTTGAAACTAGTGGTTTTATTGACCAACAACACTTGATGTGCCTTTTTGATCTCCACCTCCGCTGATTTCAGCATTGAATATACCTCAGGAATGGTTTTCATCATCCCCTGCATATTGAAATTCATCACAAAGCTATTGTAGCTAGGTGGAAGCGACTGGAGGATTCTATCGATGACTGCGTCATCCGAGAGATTAACTCCCAGCTGAGACAAGCGGTTGTGCAACACAGACATTTTGAGTATGTGCTCGCTGACAGAATCATTCTCCTCCATCTTACAACTATAGAACTTGTTAGAGACTTCATATCTCTCGACCCGGGCATGGGCCTGGAAAACCATTTTCAGCTCTTGGAACATCTCATATGCTCCGTGCTGCTCAAAACGCTTTTGGAGCCCCGGTTCTAAGCTGTAAAGCATGCCGCACTGAACTAGGGAGTAATCATCACTACGCGACTGCCAGGCGTTCATAACGTCTTGAGTTGCTGGGAAAATGGGTGCTTCACCTAGCGGTGCATCTAGAACATATGCTTTCTTGGAAGCTATGAGGATGCCCCTCAAGTTCTAGACCCAATCCATATAGTTGCTACCATCGTCTTTCAGCTTGGTTTTCTCTAGGAACGCGCTAAAGTTGAGGGCAACATTAGCGTGGGACATTTGATCTACAAGACATATTGCAAAGATTTTAGACTAAGTTCATGATAATTAAGTTCATCTAATCAAATTATTTAATGAACTCCCACTCAGATAGACATCCCTCCAGTCATCTAAGTGATACATGATCCGAGTCAACTAGGCCATGCCCGATCATCACGTGAGACAGACTAGTCATCATCGGTGAACATCTTCATGTTGATCGTATCTGCTATACGACTCATGTTCGACCTTTCGGTCTCTTGTGTTCTGAGGCCATGTCTGTACATGCTAGGCTCGTCAAGTCAACCTAAGTGTTTTGCATGTGTAAATCTGGCTTACACCCGTTGTATGCAAACGTTAGAATCTATCACACCCGATCATCATGTGGTGCTTCGAAACAACGAACCTTCGCAACGGTGCACAGTTAGGGGGAACACTTTCTTGAAAGTTTATGAGGGATCATCTTATTTATGCTACCATCGTTCTAAGCAAATAAGATGTAAAACATGATAAACATCACATGCAATCAAATAGTGACATGATATGGCTAATATTATTTTGCTCCTTTTGATCTCCATCTTCGGGGAGCCATGATCATCATCGTCACCGGCATGACACCATGATCTCCATCATCATGATCTCCATCACCGTGTCTTCATGAAGTTGTCTCTCCAACTATTACCTGTACTTCTATGGCTAACAGTTTAGCAATAAAGTAAAGTAATTACATGGCATTATTCAATGACACGCAGGTCATACAATAAATTAAGACAACTCCTATGGCTCCTGCCAGTTGTCATACTCATCGACATGCAATTCATGATTCCTATTACAAGAATATGATCAATCTCATACATCACATATATATCATTCATCACATCCTTTTGGCCATATCATATCACACGACATATGCTGCAAGAACAAGCTAGACGTCCTCTAATTGTTGTTGCAAGTTTTTACGTGGATGCTATAGGTTTCTAGCAAGAATGTTTCTTACCTACGCCAAAACCACAACATGATATGCCAATTGCTATTTACCCTTCATAAGGACCCTTCTCATCGAATCCGATCCGACTAAAGTGGGAGAGACAAACACCCGCTAGCCACCTTATACAACTAGTGCATGTCAGTCGGTGGAACCTGCCTCACGTAAGTGTGCGTGTAAGGTTGGTCTGGGCCGCTTCATCCCATGATGCCGCCGAATCAAGATAAGACTAGTAATGGCAAGTAATTTGACAAAATCGACGCCCACAACAACTTGTGTTCTACTCGTGCATAGAAACTACGCATAGACCTAACTCATGATGTCACTGTTGGGGATCGTTGCAGAAATTAAAATTTTCTACGCATCACCAAGATCAATCTATGGAGAAACTAGCAACGAGAGAGAGGGGAGTGCATCTTCATACCCTTGAAGATCGCGACATGGAAGTGTTACAAGAACGCGGATGAAGGAGTCGTACTCGTAGTGATTCAGATCGCGGTGGATTCCGATCTAAGCACCGAACAACGGCACCTCCGCCTTCTACACACGTGCAGCCTGGTGACGTCTCCCGCACCTTGATCCAGAAGGAGGAGGGAGAGGTTGAGGAAGACAACTCCAGCAGCAGCACGACAGCGTGGTGGTGGTGGAGAAGCGGTTCTCTGGCAGGGCTTCGCCAAGCTCAAACGAAGGAGGAGAGGTGTTGGAGAGGGGGAGGGCTGCGCCTTGGATGTGGTGCGGCTTCCCTCACTCCTCCCCTCTATTTATAGGGTGAAGGGGGAAGGGGGCCGGCCCCTCTAGATGAGATCTAGGGGGGGCAAGGGGAAGGGGCTTGCCCCGCAAGCCAAGGGGGGTGCCCCTTTAGGGTCCCCACCAACCCTAGGCGCATGGGCCCTAGGGGGGTGGTGCCTAGCCCACTTAGGGGCTGGTTCCCTTCCACATACAGCCCATAGGGCCCTCCAGGGTAGGTGGACCCTCCTGGTGGACCCCCGGAACCCCTTCGGTGGTCCCGGTACAATACCGGTAAACCCCCGAATACTTCCTTGACCGTATGATGACTTCCCATATATAAATCTTCACCTACGAACTATTCTTGAACTCCTCGTGACGTCCGGGATCTCATCCGGGACTCCTAACAACATTCGGTAACCACGTACAAATCTTCCCTATGACCCTAGCATCATCGAACCTTAAGTGTGTAGACCCTACCGGTTCGGGAATCATGCAGACAGGACCAAGACAGCTCTACGACCAATAACCAACAGCGGGATCTGGATACCCATGTTGGCTCCCACATGTTCCATGATGATCTCATCGGATGAACCATGGTGTCGAGGATTCAAGAAATCCCGTATACAATTCCCTTTGTCAATCGGCATGTTACTTGCCCGAGATTCGATCGTCGGTATCCCAATACCTCATTCAAT
This sequence comes from Triticum aestivum, assembly GCF_018294505.1. Taxonomy (NCBI): domain Eukaryota; kingdom Viridiplantae; phylum Streptophyta; class Magnoliopsida; order Poales; family Poaceae; genus Triticum; species Triticum aestivum. The sequence goes on along the minus strand of NC_057801.1, from coordinate 106,607,425 downwards.
CTCATTACCGGCAAGTCACTTTACTCGTTCCGTAATGCATGATCCCTTGACCAACTACTTAGTCACATTGAGCTCATTATGATGATGCATTACCGAGTGGTCCCAGAGACACCTCTCCGTCATACGGAGTGACAAGTCCCAGTCTCGATTCGTGCCAACCCAACAGACACTTTCGGATATACATGTAGTGCACCTTTATAGCCACCCAGTTACGTTGTGATGTTTGGTACACCCAAAGCATTCCTACAATATTCGGGAGTTGCAGAATCTCATGGTATAAGGAAATGATACTTGACATTAGAAAAGCTTTAGCAAACGAACTACACGATCTTGTGCTATGCTTAGGATTGGGTCTTGTCCATCACATCATTCTCCTAATGATGTGATCCCGCTATCAATGACATCCAATGTCCATAGTCAGGAAACCACGACCATCTGTTGATCAACGAGCTAGTCAATTAGAGGCTCACTAGGGACATGTTGTGGTCTATGTATTCACACATGTATTACGGTTTCCGGTCAATACAATTATAGCATGAATAATAGACAATTATCATGAACAAGGAAATATAATAATAACCATTTTATTATTGCCTCTAGGGCATATTTCCAACAGTTGTTACCAAAATTATTCCTACCAATAAAATTCACATCCATAGATTCATTATTATTCTCAATAAAAGTAGACAAAGGCATATCATCAGGATCAACAGGAGCACTCTTAGTAGCAAGTAATTTCATAAGTTCATCCATCTTTCCACTCAAAACATTAATTTCTTCTATAGCGTGCACTTTTTTACTAGTAGATCTTTCGGTGTGCCATTGAGAATAATTAGGCATAATATTATCAGGGAGTTTAGTAGCTTATCCTAAGGTGATTTCCATAAAAGTGCCTCCCGCGGCCGAATCTAAAAGATTTCTAGAAGCAAAATTCAATCCGACATAGAAATTTTGTATGATCATCCATAAGTTCAAACCATGAGTAGGGCAATTGTGAATCATTAATTTCATTCTTTCCCAAGATTGGACAACATGCCCATGATCAAGTTGTTTAAAATTCATAATATGTTTCTAAGAGAGATAATCTTAGCGGGAGGAAAATACTTAGAGATAAAAGCATCTTTGCACTTATTCCATGAATCAATACTATTCTTAGGCAAAGACGAAAACCAAGTTTTAGCACGATCTCTAAGTGGAAACAGAAATAACTTCAATTTAACAATATCATTATCCGTATCCTTCTTCTTTCTCATATCACACAAATCAACAAAGTTGTTTAGATGAGTAGCGACATCTTCACTAGGAAGGCCAGATAATTGATCTTTCATAACAAGATTCAACAAAGCAGCATTGATTTCACAAAATTCAACATCATTAAGAGGAGCAATCGGAGCGCTAAGGAAATCATTATTATTGGTATTGGAAAAGTCACACAATTTGGTATTATCTTGAGCCATCGTGACAAGCAATCCAACACACAAGCAAACAAAAAAGGCAAGCAAAAGAGAGAGGAGATTGGGAAAGAGAGGGCGAATAAAACAACAAGGGTGAAGTGGGGGAGAGGAAAACGAGAGGCAAATGGCAAATAATGTAATGCGAGGGAGATGAGTTTGTGATGGGTACTTGGTATGTCTTGACTTGAGCGAAGACCTCCCCGGCAATGGCGCCAGAAATCCTTCTTGCTACCTCTTGAGCATGCATTGGTTTTTCCCTTGAAGAGGAAAGGGTGATGCAGCAAAGTAGCGTAAGTATTTCTCTCAGTTTTTGAGAACCAAGGTATCAATCCAGTAGGAGGCTCCTCAAAAGTCCCACGCACCTACACAAACAAACAAGAACCTCGCAACCAACACGATAAAGGGGTTGTCAATCCCTTCATGGTAACTTGCAAAAGTGAGATCTGATAGAGATAATATGATAAGATAAATACTTTTGGTATTTTTATGATATAGATTGGAAAGTAAAAGATGCAAACAAAAGTATATTGAAAACTTATATGATAAAAGATAGACCCGGGGGCCATAGGTTTCACTAGTGGCTTCTCTCAAGATAGCATAAGTATTACTGTGGGTGAACAAATTACTGTCGAGCAATTGATAGAAAAGCGCATAGTTATGAGATTATCTAGGCATGATCATGTATATAGGCATCACGTCCGCAACAAGTAGATCGAAACGATTCTGCATCTACTACTATTACTCCACACATCGACCGACTCCTGCCTGCATGTAGAGTATTTAGTTCATGAAGAACAGAGTAACGCATTAAGAAAGATGACATGCTGTAGAGGGATAAACTCATGCAATATGACATAAACCCCATCTTTTTATCCTCGATGGCAACAATACAATACCTGCCTTGCTGCCCTTGCTGTCACTAGGAAAGGACACCGCAAGATTTAACCCAAAGCTAAGCACTTCTCCCATTGCAAGAAAGATCAATCTAGTAGGCCAAACCAAACTGATAATTCGAAGAGACTTGCAAAGATAACCAATCACACATAAAAGAATTCAAAGGAGATTCAAATATTTCTCATAGATAAACTTGATTATAAACCCACAATTCATCGGATCTCGACAAACACACCACAAAAAGAGTTACATCGAATAGATCTCCAAGAAGATCTAGGAGAACTTGGTATTGAGATTCAAAGAGAGAGAAGAAGCCATCTAGCTAATAACTATGGACCCGAAGGTCTGTGGTAAACTACTCACAACTCATCGGAGAGGCCTTGGAGATGATGTAGAGGCCCTCCATGGTCGATTCCCCCTCTGGTGGAGCACCGACGAATGCTCCAAGATGGGATCTCATGGATACAGAAGGTTGTAGCGGTGGAATTAGGTTTTCGTGGTGCTCCTAGATGTTTTCAGGGTACGTAGATATATATAGGTGAAGGAGGTAGGTCAGAGGAGCCATGAGGGGACCACAAGGGTTGGGGGCACGCCCACTCTCTTAGGGCGCGCCGGGCACCCTCGTGGCGCCTCGGTTACTTCTTGACGTCCACTCCAAGTTTCCTGGATTGTGTTTGTTCCAAAAAGATCGCTCCCGAAGGTTTCATTCCATTTGGACTCCGTTTGATATTCCTTTCCTTCGAAACACTTAATAGGCAAAAAAAACAGCAATTCGGGCTGGGCCTCCAGTTAGTAGGTTAGTTCCAAAAATGATATAAAAGTGTAAAGTAAAGCCCAGAAAAATCCAAGACGGGTAATATAATAGCATGGAACAATAAAAAATTATAGATACGTTGGAGACGTATCAATAGTCAAGTACTGCAGACCACCAACAATATTGCGGTACTCAGTGGCGTCATCAGAAGTGAGTGGATCCCCATCAAAGGCAGACAAGCGATCAGTGGCAGACATAGGAGTCACACAATGTTTGCACTTAAGCATACCTGCTCGTCGCAACAAGTCCTAAGAGTACTTGTGTTGTGTGAGGGTCAATCCAGCAGAGGACCGAGAGACGTCCAATCCAAGGAAGTAATGCAAAGTACCCAGATCCTTCACGGCAAAATCACCACTCAATGCAGACAAGGGACGGTCAGCAGCAGAATCGGAGGAGCTATTGAGAATAATGTCATCAACCTAGACCAGTAGATACATCGCCACCTCAGGTCGGCGAAGAAGGAAGAGCGAGGTATCAGTTGTGGATGGAACAAAACCAAGGGCCCGAAGAACATAGCCAAGCCTAGCATGCCATGCACGAGGAGCCTGCTTCAACCCATAAAGCGCCTTGACCAGGCAGCACAAATGATGAGGACGATCAGGATCAACAAATCCAGGGGCTGACACATGTAACCTCCTCCTCCAGGACGCCATGTAGGGAAGCATTCTGAACATCCAGTTGGCGAAGAGACCAGCCTCGAGTAACAGCCAAAGAAAGCAGCAGTCGAATGTTAGTTGGCTTAACAACCAGGCTAAAAGTATCCTCATAATCAAGACCATACTGCAGTTTGAACCCTTTTGCCACTAACCGTGCTTTATAGCGCTCAATAGAACCATCAGCATGCCTCTTAACCTTGAAGACCCACTTGGAATTAGTGACATTGACACTAGAGACCCGAGGAACTAACTACCAAGTACCATTGTGCAATAGTGCCTGATACTCCTGCTCCATGGCATGACGCCAGTGAGGAATCCCAAGAGCAGCCTGAAAGTGTCGTGGTTCAACAGATGGATCATCCTGCAACTGTGCCACACAAGCTGCAAGCCATGTAATTGTCCCGTCCGTGCATTGCTTAGGATAGATGATACCAGACCGATTGCGCGTGTGAGGCCGCTGAGCAGCAGTAGCTGGTGGCACCGAAGGTGGTGATGGAGACACGGAAGGCGCTTTAGGAGACACGGTCGGCGAGACCAGTTTCGAAGATGAGCCAGACGACCTGGTAGGTGAAGCCAGCCAAGTAGGAGTCCCGTCGAAGAGACCCGAAGAGGCCCCTCCTGATGCAAGCATGGCCAACTCAGGTGACAGTAAGGCGGGGCGAGGCCCGCCCAGGCAACGGGGTAGGCGAGGCTGGCCCATGTGACCACGAGGCCGACTGATGTAGTCCCAGACTAAGGGGTCCTCGGGTTGCCGGTCTATCTTTCATGGGCTGGACAGGTGGGCCGTTCTTAATCCATCATCAGAAGGTCGAGCTATAGGTGACTCCGTGTTCAGGCAGGAAACCTTTGAAGCCTTGGTGTATCTTCCAAGTCAAGATAAGGGAGTCGGCATGTTTATCCCCTGATGGTAACCGACCATGTGTAACCCTAGGTACCCCTGGTGTCTATATAAACTAGAGGGTTTAGTCCGTAGGGGCTAGAACCATCATCCTACTCATCTAGGGTTTAGTTCATCCGATCTCCTGGTAGATCAACTCTGTAATCATCATACAAACACATCAATACAATAGAGCAGGACGTAGGGTTTTACCTCTTCGAGGGGGGCCAAACTTGGGAAAATACTGTCTTTGCGTTCCTTGTTCCCCATTGATCCAAATCTATAGTTCTGGACACCCTACCCGAGATCCACTGGTTTTGACACCGACATTAGTGCTTTCGTTGAGAGTTCCATTGTGGAATCGGCAAAGGATCGATGCCTCGCTTAGTCATCAACAATGGCATCTGCACTGGGGACGTCTTCATGCCCGGCCAGCTCTTCATGTTCGGCAGCATCATTCTGCACGCCAACTCGACCGGTCACCTTAACAAGATTGGCAGTTTCACCCCCGAACAGGAAATCAGGTTCGGCAACCTGGAGTATGTCGCCGACGCATGGGGAGATATGGTATTTACTGGGTTCTGAGCCTTACCTGAGTAGCCTGGAAATTCCGAAGCTTCAACTTTGGACCTTCTCCCCAACCCTATCTCTAGATCAGTCTATCTCAGATCTGGCTTCAAGCTCGGATCCGATCTCAGTGCTCGAGGGCCATGGATCAACCATGCTCGAGCACACCCTCTGTGCTGGCATATCGGAGGTTAACTCTGAAAGATGCCAGAAGATGAATCCGACCGACCTCTCGCTGTTGAACGAGACGTTAGATCAGATCCAGACAATGAACATTATGGATGTCCCGTCCTTGGTCTATGGTCGGATCAGACTTAAGGCAGGCCACATGGAAATTTATGTCCCACCCACCACCCACTTAGTAGCCACTATCAAAGATTTAACCGATATGCTGGATCGCCTCCGAGGAGGTTGAGGACATCCACGAGGATGTCTACGCCATGGCCTATACGACAACCTCCCCAACCACTCCAAGCACGGTAAAGTGGACCTCCACTTCCACCTATGATGTCTACATGGTTGACACCCGCAAGGAGGATGACGATGATCCCGCCAGGGAGTCATCTAAACGCCAACTCCAAAGAAAGCGATCCAGGGGACGTGGAAAGGGCAGGGAAGGTAAATTGAACAAAGACACAAATGACACCGGAGACGAGGCCGCTTCGGACAACATGGAGGAGTTCGATGACAACGCCACCCCTGAACTGAAGGAAATATGCCCTAGAGGCAATAATAAAGTTGTTATTTATATTTACTTATATCATGATAAATTTTTATTATTCATGCTAGAATTGTATTAACCGGAAACTAAGTACATGTGTGAATACACAGACAATACATAGTATCCCTAGTATGCCTGTACTTAACTGGATCGTTAATCAAAGATGGTTATGTTTCCTAACCATAGACATGTGTTGTCATTTGATGAAAGGGATCACATCATTAGGAGAATGATGTGATGGACAAGACCCATCCGTTAGCTTAGCATTATGATCGTTACAGTTTCATTGCTACTGCTTTCTTCATGACTTATACATGTTCCTCACACTATGAGATTATGCAACTCCCGAATACCGGAGGAACACCTTGTGTGCTATCAAACATCACAACGTAACTAGGTGATTATAAAGATGCTCTACAGATGTCTTTGAAGGTGTTTGTTGGGTTGGCATAGATCAAGATTAGGATTTGTCACTCCGTGTTTCAGAGAGGTATCTCTGGGCCCTCTTGGTAATGCTCATCACTATAAGCCTTGCAAGCAATGTGACTAATGAGTTAGTTGTAGGATGAAGTATTACGGAACGAGTAAAGAGACTTGCCGGTAACGAGATTGAACTAGGTATGATGACACCGACGATCGAATCTAGGGCAAGTAACATACCGATGACAAAGGGAATAACGTATATTGTTGTGCGATTTGACCGATAAAGATCTTCGTAGAATATGTAGGAGCCAATATGAGCATCCAAGTTCTGCTATTGGTTATTGACCGGAGATGTGTATCGATCATGTCTACATAGTTCTCAAACCCGTAGGGTCCGCACGCTTAACGTTCGATGATGATTTGGATTATGAGTTATGTGATTTGATGACCGAAGTTTGTTCGGAGTCCCGGATGAGATCACGGACATGATGAGGAGTCTCTAAATGGTTGAGACATAAAGATTGATATATTGGAAGGCTATGTTCGGACATCAGAAAGGTTTTGGAAGACTTCAGACATTTTTCGGAGTATCGGGAGATTACTGGAACCCCCCGGGGGAAGTAGTGGGCCTTCATGGGCCTTAGTGGAAAGGAGAGGAGGGCCACAAGGGAGGCCGCGCCCCCCCATGGCAAGTCCGAATTGGACTAGGAATGGGGCAGCACCCCCCTCTTTCCTTCTCCCTCACCTACTCCTTCCCTCTCTCCCCCTCCTGGAAAAGGAAGGGGACTCCAACTAGGATTGGGAATCCTAGTTGGACTCCCCCTATGGCGCGCGCCCCTCCTGGCCGCCGGCCTCCTCCCTCCCTACTTTATATACAGGAGCAAAGGGGCACCCCAAAGCACAACAGACAATATCTTAGTCATGTGCGGTGCCCCCTCCACAGTTTAACACCTCGGTCATATCATCGTAGCGCTTAGGCGAAGCCCTGCACCCATAACTTCATCATCACCATTGCCACGCCGTCGTGCTGACGGAACTCTCCCTCGTCCTCAACTGGATCAAGAGCATGAGGGACGTCATCGTGCTGAACGTGTGCTAAACACGGAGGTGCCATACATTCGGTACTTGGATTAGTTGGATCATGAAGACGTTCAACTACATCAACCGCGTTACTAAACGCTTCCGCTTTCGATCTACGAGGGTACGTGGGCACACTCTCCTGTCTTTTTGCTATGCATCTCCTAGATAGATCTTGCGTGATCGTAGGAATTTTTTTGAATTACTACGTTCCCCAACAATGGCATCCGAGCCAGGTCTATGCATAGATTTATATGCATGAGTAGAACACAAAGAGTTGTGGGCCATAATAGTCATATTGCTTACCACCAACGTCTTACTTTGATTCGATGGTATTGTTGGATGAAGTGGCCCAGACCGACATTACATGATCGCATTCATGAGACTGGTTCTATCGACGTGCTTTGCACATAGGTGGTTGGCGTGTCTGTTTCTCCAACTTTAGATGAATTGAGTTTGACTACGATCGGTCCTTGTTAAAGGTTAGAACAGCACACTTGACGAAAAATCGTTGTGGTTTTGATGCGTAGGTAAGAACAGTTCTTGATAGAAGCCCGTAGCAACCACGTGAAACTTGCAACAACAAAGTAGAGGACGTCTAACTTGTTTTTGCAGGGCTTGTTGTGATGTGATATGGTCAAGACATGATGTGATATAAATTGTTGTATGAGATGATCATGTTTTGTAACAGAGTTATCGACAACTAACAGGAGCCATATGGTTGTCACTTTATTGTGTGAAATGTAATCGCCATGTAATTGCTTTACTTTATCACTAAGCGGTAGAGATAGTCGTAGTAGCAATAGTTTGTGAGACGACAGCAATGCTACGATGGAGATCAAGGTGTCAAGCCGGTTGTCGGTGTCAAAACTGGCGGTTCTCGGGTAGGGGGTCCCGAACTATGCGTCTAAGGTTGATGGTAACAGGAGACGGGGGACACGATGTTTACCTAGGTTTGGGCCCTCTCTATGGAGGTAATACCCTACTTCCTGCTTGATTGATCTTGATGAATATGAGTATTACAAGAGTTGATCTACCATCAGATCGTAATGGCTAAACCCTAGAAGTCTAGCTTGTATGATTATGATTCTCCCCCAAAGACTAAACCCTCTGGTTTATATAGACACCGGAGGGGGCTAGGGTTGTACAAAGTTGGTTACAGAGAAAGGAATCTACATATCCGAATCACCAAGCTTACCATCCATGCAAAGGAGAGTCCTATCCGGACATGGGAAGAAGTCTTCTGCCTTGTATCTTCATAGCCCATCAGTCTGGCCCATGTTAATAGTCCGGCTATCTGAGGACCCCTTAATCCAGGACTCCCTCAGTAGCCCCTAAACCATGCCTCAACGACGAGGTGTTCGGCATGCAGATTGTCTTCGGCATTGCAAGGCGGGTTCCACCTCCGTATACTCCAAAATAGTCTTCGAACACAAGAATCGTGTCCGGCTCTGCAAAACAAATTCCGCACACAACCGTAGAGAGTATAATATTTCACGAGTCCAATCCGCTGACATCTTTTTGGCAGCATGACATCATGTCGACGCCCGACCATTATTCGAACCGTTTTTAGCCTGCCGCTTCATATTTCGAGATGCGGTTTTATTGGCACGTCTTGTCAAAGCAGAGATCGTGTCCCCTTATTGTGGGATTCTCATCAATACGGGCATGGGTAATCTAACCGTGCCATCTGCACGACCCTTGGGGAATAGGCGAGTTTTAAGGCTAGTGGGGAGGCACCTGATATTCGCTGCCTTTATAAGGGGATAAGGATTCACCCTTTTCACCCATGCTTTCTCTCATTCTCTGCCTCCCCCATTCTAGAGCTCCAGCTCCCAAGTTCTCATATTTTCTACCCCAACAAAGCACTCCGACCATGTCCGGATCTGGAGGGCAGGGCAAGTGGATGGCCTCCACCGTCAAGGAGAAGGACATCACCCAGCTCCGGGAGGCTGAGTATCTGGCCAAGGAAATCGCCCACCGGCTTCCAGCCAAGAGACAGATTGTCCCTACTCTGGAGCCCCATGAGAGGGTGGTGTTCATCCCCCACTTCGTCTGCGGGCTGGGATTTCCCCTCCACCCGTTCGTCTATGGACTCCTGTTCTACTATGGGCTGGATTTCCATGATCTGGCCCCCAACTCCATCCTCAACATCTCGGCATTCATTGTCATGTGTGAGGCCTTCCTCCGCATCCCACCTCACTTCAGATTATGGCTGAAGATCTTCAATGTGAAGCCGAAGGTGGTGAGCGGCCAACATGCAGAGTGCGGAGGCGCCATGGTGAGCAAGATGCCCAATGTCACATGGCCTGAAGGATCCTTCGCGGAGACCTTCAAAGGGTGGCAGAAGTCGTGGTTCTACATCACGGAGCCACGCGACACCATCTGGGTCGCGGCTTCCGCATTTCGGCCCGAATCCCCAATGCGGCTCACCTCCTGGCTGGAGAAGGGCCTGGACTGGTCTTCATCGGATGAGCTGACGGTGCTACAAACGCGCGTGCAGAGCATGATAAACAAGAATATCAAGCTCTTCAATGTGATCCAGGTGATGCTTATTCACCGGATCCTTCCGTGCCAACGTGGGAGTTGCCATTTGTGGGAGTTCGATCCGGCCAAGCACCAGACTTTGCTGGAGTTCTTCGGCAGCACGCACGAAGACACCTGGAAGGTGCTCTTCAAGGCCAACGAGGCGCGGCCGGCCACGACCGAGGACCGTGGGCACGACTTGGCCAATCCCGCTAGCCTGGTAAGTTTTTCAATGTTTTCAAGGTGTATCCTTTACTTGCATACTCGAGGAAGATGCCTAATCCTCCCTATTGATTTTCTCAGGGCTGGACAAAGAAGGCGGAGAGGATTCACTGTTCGGCTCCGCTACCCGAAGACTCCGAAATCCCGCTTCTGAGAAGATGCTGGTTCTGGTTCCCTATCAAGCGCCAGAGAAGAAGGCCAAGGGGACCAGCGGTGGTCTCCATAATAAGGGCACTTCAGACGCGATGTCCGAAGACGCCAAGACTCATTCCTCCGGCGCCGAGGCCTATGAGGAAGAAGGGGAAGAAGAAGAGCGCCATTCCCCCCTGAGGGGGGAAGAATGAAAAGGACGGCCTCCATGCGTCTGGAGGCCGAGGCGACCAAGAAGGGGAAAACTTCCCTCCCGGATAGCTCCACAGCGGCCACCGACAGTAGCTCAGAATGGCGCAGCCCATGGCCAAATCGTGAGTACTCAAAAACCCGGACTTATACATATATTCGGCCTCACTTATTCATAGTATATAATGTGTTGAATCATGCATTCGCAGCCGGCTTGGTCCAACCTCGAGCGGTCCTCATCTTCAGAGGGTTCGCTGGACTCGAAGGCGACAGACAGCAGGACCCTTCCAGTGGCTTCCTCCCCCAAGACCATGGATAACACCGAGGTGTTGTCCCAAAGGATCTCAGGCCAGGTAGAGCCTTAGGAAGCTGTCAGGGCGGCGCCGGAGGGTGAAGTGATAACCCACAAGTATAGGGGATCGCAATAGTTTTTGAGGGTAGAGTATTCAACCCAAATTTATTGATTCGACACAAGGGGAGCCAAAGAATATTCTCAAGTATTATCAGTTGAGTTGTGAATTCAACCACACCTAGATAAATTATATCTGCAGCAAAGTATTTAGTAGAAAAGTAGTATGGAAGTAACGGTAACGGTAGCAAAAGTAACAGTAGCAATTTTGTAGTAATTGTAATAGCAGCAACGGTAAAGTAACTAAGCAAAGAGCAATATGTGAAAAGCTCGTAGGCATTGGATTAGTGATGGATAATTATGTCAGATGCGATTCCTCATGTAATAGTTATAACATAGGGTGACACAGAACTAGCTCCAATTCATGAATGTAATGTAGGCATGTATTCCGAATATAGTCATACGTGCTTATGGAAAAGAACTTGCATGGCATCTTTTGTCCTACCCTCCCATGGAGGCGGGGTCCTATTGGAAACTAAGGGATATTAAAGCCTCCTTTTAATAGAGTACCGGACCAAAGCATTAACACTTAGTGAATACATGAACTCCTCAAACTACGGTCATCACCGGTAAGTATCCCGATTATTGTCACTTCGGGGTTAACGGATCATAACACATGATAGGTGACTATAGACTTGCAAGATAGGATCAAGAACTCACATATATTCATGAAACATAATAGGTTTAGATCTGAAATCATGGCACTCGGGCCCTAGTGACAAGCATTAAGCATAGCAAAGTCATAGCAACATCAATCTCAGAACATAGTGGATACTAGGGATCAAAACCTAACAAAACTACCTCAATTACATGGTAAATATCATCCAACCCATCACCGTCCAGCAAGCCTAGGATGGAATTACTCGCGGACGACGGTGAGCATCATGAAATTGGTGATGGAGGAAGGTTGATGATGACGACGGCGACGAATCCCCCTCTCTGGAGCCCCAAGCAGACTCCAGATCAGCCCTCCCAAGAGAGTTTAGGGCTTGGCGGCGGCTACATATTGTAAAACGCGATGAAACTTTCTCTTTGATTTTTTTCCCCGAACGTGAATATATGGAGTTGGACTTGAGGTCGGTGGAGGTCCAGGGGGCCCATGAGGCAGGGGGGCGCGCCCTAGGGGGGAGGGGGGGGGGGCGCCCCCACCCTCGTGGACAGGGTGTGGGCCCCCTGGTGCTGATTCTTTCGCTAGTATTTTTTTATTAATTCCAAAAAGTTGCTCCGTGGATTTTTAGGTCATTCCGAGAACTTTTATTTCGGCACAAAAATAACACCATGGCAGTTCCGCTGAAAACAGTGTCAGTCCAGGTTAGTTCCATTCAAATCATGCAAGTTAGAGTCTAAAACAAGGGCAAAAGTGTTTGGAAAAGTAGATACGACGGAGATGTATCATGAAGCTTCAGCCACCGGACACATGGGGGAGCAAATCCCCATGGAGACTAGCGATGGGAGCCATATACAATTCGGCCCCCAGCCGAATACAATTCCGGAGACCTAGACGGCTCCGGAATCAGGCAAGCAGCCCCTTTCAAAAGAAGGGGGTGTGCCTATTCCACTGGTGACCTCTGTCCATCCAGAGGCGCCAGATACTTTGCTGGAAGCGCTGCGAGGCGCTTCCATTGTTGAGGAACACTGTACCCTTATGGGTACGGTGATTGAGAGGATTTAGTTCGCGAAAAGCGGACTGACCAAAGCCTGCACAAGCCTTCTAACAGGCTTTGAGGTAAGCAATGCGATTATGTAAAAATAATGTCACGGTATAGACAGTAGCCCCTGAGACACTGTCCGGTGTTCGAAAAGAGAAGCCGGACAGAGGATCAAACAATTTTCGCAGGAAACTAACCAGTTGAGTCAATGTAAACAAGCAGGCATCGTTACTGGTTGCAACCTCTCATCTTGCTGAAGTCTCCAGACTGAAGCAGAGTCTGGAGCGGACCGACGAAGAGCTCGGCCGCGTGAAGAAATAGCTGGAGGACAACCATGGTATGCAATAACCTTGTCTATTTTGTTTAGGAAGGATGAATGATTTGTGCTCACTAAAGTGCCATGGTATTTGCAGGGGCGGTGATCGAGGTGGAGGCGCTTAAGAAGGCGCTGGCCAAGGTCGAGGACAGAGCGGCCAAGGAACAAGCCGCATGTGTAAAGCATGAGGCCAGGGTCAGTGAGGTCCAGCAAGAGCTCCAGGACGCCGTCAAAAAATGTGAGTCCTTGGAGCGCAACCTTATGGACCAAGAGTCCAGACTCACCAAGGCCCGCCAAAGCACACATGATGCCCGGGTTGAAACCAAGGGCACCCTCTAGGAAATCCAGGATGCCAGAAAGTCATGGCGGGTAAGGTCTTTATTATGCAAAGCAAATATATGAATAAAAGGTTCAACTTACTGACCCAGATTTGGAGTTCTCCAGGGGCATTTGCGGATCTGCCGCGCAGCGTTTCAAATGCTGCGGAATTCTTCTGAGCCGAAGAGGGGAGCTCTATGGAGAAGCTGTTCTGGTCGCAATACCTTGCACCAGAACATCCGGTGCTCTTTAGTGATCAGCTAAAATAGCTGGTCGAACTGCATAGGGCGGCCGAACTAGCCATGAACGATTTGATAATCCGGCTATGGCCTACCGAAGCCATACCCAGCAGCTACTTCGGGCTCGTGAAGCGGCTGGTCAATGCCTGCCCTCGGCTTGATGCCATCAAGCGGATAGTCTGCATCGAAGGCGGGCGAATGGCCTTTGCCCGAGTCAAGACGCACTGGGCGAAGATGGACATCGAGAAGGTTGCGGCCGAGGGACCGCCCGCGAGCAAGGAGCGCCGCACGCTCGAACTGTATTTTGACAATGTCTTGGAAGGATCCCGCATTGTGGTGGAGCAATGTGCTAAGGATATTATATTTCCATGAATGCATTCATGTTATCCTTTCCTATAATATGAAACAGATCCATTATGTAATATAATGTGTGTTATTTCAAATTTTACCTCCTGTTCGGCCATTTTGTTAAATCTGAGAGTTGACCAGTTGTCGGCTTCAGCCCCCACGTAGGCAGTACGGGGGTGTTCGGGATGAATCTAAACACTCTTTACTCCAAAGTTTTGGTCCTTAAAGGAGGTGTTTAGCGCAATGAACCAGGCAATCAGACTATGTGGCTTTATCACCCTCACTTAGCCATAGGAGTTTTGACAATAAAAATGTAGGCGCATCCCCCAGTATTCGTAAGTCCGAACTTGGGATGCTGTAAACACCTGATCGGATAAAACCGGTTCATCGCGTAATGCAGAAAAAATCACAAAAGATTTGAAAACCTCTCGAACAGCTGACCGGCTCTCGCCGCATTATGACAGTCAGTTTTCAGCTTTCTCTACTGAGGTGCTCATCCGGATGAACCAGGACACAATCACAGTAGTTCTCCCTTTACTACCCTAGCCGATATAGCAGAACGTAAGGTAGCAAGCACATGAGCCGGGCAACCCAACTATTGACCAAAGACATGATTCGGAGCCGATGCATATAGTTCTATAAGTTTGGGGTGCCGAACTACACTATAAAAAAGTGTTCGGACTTTGTTGTCGTATTATGGAGCGTAATGAAGCCCCTGGCGAATTAAGGCATACCAGAGTGTATAGCTGCAATTTGATAAAAATATCAAGAAAAATAAAAATGAAATAATAGGCTAATGCTGCAAAAATTGGGCCGCAACTATTTTCATTGTGGTTTGATTAATATGTCAAAGCATAATTGTACGAGTAGTGCGATAAGCAACATGGCTATTTAACATGCCAAAACCAAGGGAGAGCTGCGTGCGGGTCCTTAAAATAGGTATAACGATTATTCAAAGAAACCACCTGGAAATTCCCCCATACGTCAATACTTCTTGCCGTCTTGGTGTATCCATCCCTATATAGGTCCGTCGATCACGTCACCAGGAAGGACCTGGGAAAGAAAAGAGATCTGAAAAGAAAAAGAAAAAGTAAAAGTATGCGGGTCCAGGAGCGGTTGAGCTGTATTATGGACCACGATCTAGCTGTGCCTCCGTCTGTGCCCATGGTATTTTGAGTGCGTAGTTATGTACGCGCGGTACGAGTGCCGCCGCTTGGTCGGGACTGGGACGGAGGCCGAATTGCTAGTCAAGCTCTTGACGAGCCGGACTGTCCTACTGCAGAGTAGTTCAGACTCGTTTAACAGTGTGCGGGAGCTTGGCCACCGAATTAAGGTTCTGCATGAAAAGGCCACTCTATACTTCTGTTGCAAGGGTCACGGTGTGCTCCTTGGTACGAAGAGAGCATTCCGTGTTTCCATTGACTGTTATGACACCGCGTGGTCCGGGCATCTTGAGTTTGAGATAAGCATAGTGCGGTACCGCATTGAATCGAGTGAATGCGGTTCGTCCGAGCAGTGTGTCATAGCCACTGCGGAAAGGGACGATATCGAAGATCAATTCTTTGCTTCGAAGATTGTCCGGGGATCCGAAGACCACTAGCAGTGTGATTGAGCTCGTACAGTAGGCCTCTACACCTGGTATGACACCTTTAAAGGTGGTTTTGTGGGCTTGATCCTTGAGGGATCGTTACCCATTTTGCACACTGTATCCTGATAGAGCAGGTTCAGGCTGCTGCCACCGTCCATGAGGACTCGGGTAAGGTGGAATCCATTAATGATTGGGTCGAGTACCAGTGCAGTTGAACCGCCATGACGTATACTGGTCGGATGGTCCCTGCGATCGAAGGTGATCGGGCAGGACGACCATGGGTTGAATTTTGGGGCGAATGGCTCCATCGCGTAGACTTCCCTGAGCGCATGCTTGCGCTCCCTCTTGGGGATATGGGTAGCGTATATCATGTTCACCATTTTGACTTGGGGGGGGGGGGAAACTTCTTCTGTCCCCCTGTGTTCGGTGGCCGGGGCTCCTCATCATTGTCCATGCTTTGCGACTGTCAGAGTATTGGGCCACGGGTAGGCTAACCCGAGCCCCAGAGCCTTTCGAAACATCGGGGCCGACTGCGCCCCTCAAGACCCCACAATGAAGAGCCGCCTCCTGGGAGGCGGCGGCGACCGTCCCTGACAGCCGAGTCCCAGAGACGGCTTCAAGACAAGCCGACTCTTGGCTGACGACTTCAAGATAAGACGACTATGGGAGTCGGCCCACGACTCCAACCCTCTCCTGCCTTCGCCACGATGGCGGGGCAGGGGACGGTCATTGCATGGCCGTCTCTACCCCGCCTACGAGGGGCTGGCATGGCTACAGTGCGCCGTATCGCTGGAGATCTCCATCGCGGCACGGCACTATTGCCATGCCGGCCCTGACCTCAGCCTTAGTGGGCGGCGCACTGTGCCCACGACGCCTACCCGTACGGCATGAGGACGGTGGGACCGCCTGTCGGCGGCAGTACCAAAGGTGGCAAGAGCGCCAGGAAGACGGCCCCGTGGGAGTCGGCCCCCTGGAGTCGGCCGGCCCCTCCCACGGGCCCCGCACACCATTAATCAGACAAGATGGGGAATGGCGACAGTGATCGCCCGCCAGACGGCGGCACTGTTGCCATGTCCCCGTGACCAAGCCAGCGTCATCAGAAGCACCGCTACAGTATTAGGCCTGTCCGCGGGGCCCGCCAGTCGGTGGGCCCTAGAAGTCGGCGGAGAAGGCGGCGGCCTGAGAGACAGATGGCTGGGACCCGCGCCTAGCCGGATTACCATTGTATCCCTGGGGGGGGGGCAGGCCTATATAAGCCCCCCGGGGCACCCATGCAACAGGGAGCTTCTTTAGCATTAGACCGATCACATAGGAAGGGGAGAGCTAGCCTTGCCCTCTCCTACCTCCAGAAACAACTCTAGGAGCACGATTGTATTCACTTTGCCATAGTGACCATGCGGAGACCCTGCAGAGCAGCAGTAGGGGTGTTATCTCCTCAGAGATCCTTGAAGCTGGGTAAGATCCACCGGCGTGCATGTCTTCGCCTCATCCCGCTTCCGGGCACCGACGACGTTCTACTCGCTCCCACCATGATAAGCCATCCTTTTGCATATGTCGTACCCAACCCCCGACATTTGGCGCCCACCATGGGGCGAGGTGCACCGTCGTTCGGAGACCTGCTCTGGATAGGAACCCTTTTCCTCCCTGGCGAGCACAACCAGCCCGGCATGCCAGATGGAGTCTGCGCTGACGCGCTGCACGGCGCTGAGATCGCCTGCGCGGCCAGCTGCCTCACGGAGCTTCTCGGCGAGGTTCGCCTCTCCGATGAGCCTGCGTCTGACGCAGGCACGAGCGGCCCCGAGAGCCTCCTCGCGGGTCTCCTCGACCAACTCCACGTCACCGGCGAGCTTGCCGTGGACCTGGAGTCCATAGGATCCACCGACCCGATGCTGGTCGACTCCGACACCGCGTCACTCGACGCGTTCCCCACCAACGTGGTGGTCTACGACGAGTCGCTCCCTTGCATGGAGAGCGGCGGAAGCACCGTCACGGAGGTCCTCGTCCTCGATCACGGCGAGCGTACCGGCGAGGGAGCTCACGACCCGCTCGACGCGGCTCTGCAAGACCTGTCCGTGCCGATTCCGGGAGACGCTGACGCTGAGACGCTGGAGGCGTGCCGCCTTCAGCTCATCGAGGGCGCGAAGAAGCTGGCAAGCATGAGATGCTTGTCAGAAGCCTACCAACGTGAGATGGATCGCGCCGTGGGCGGCTCGCCGGCTCCGACTGGGCCTAGCTGCCTAGGCGCGGTCCGGCAACGCGACGTGGCAATCGCCAATCTGTTCGGGGCCGATCGCCCTGTGTATGCCATGCCTGCGGAGAACATCCGCGCCGCCCAGGCGGCGGCAGACGAGCTTGACAACTTCGAGGGCGAAGAGCGCCGCCTGATGACGGAGCGAGTTCAGCAGCTCCTCGACGCAGCTGCCGCACAGAACAAAGCCGGCTGCCGCACGGAGGCACCGCGATGACAAAACAACGACCCGCCAGCCCACAGAGATCTAGGCGCGACGTCTCAGACGCCGACTGGCAGGGTCTGCGGAAAGAATGACAAGGAGCCGGCTGTCAGCCATAGTCGGACTCGCATCACCATCGAGCACGACCAAGACGGCCGCCCCAAAGCGGTGGAACGGCGGGACGACTATCTGCCTCCCCCTCCTCGCAAAGAAAGGCGAGTCTCCCTGCCGCCCGTAGAGCATCCGACTCTCAGCGACCGCCTTGGCCGCCGAGAGGGAGTCGGAGAGAATGATGCCCGCCACCGGATCGACCGACTCCACCGATCCCTGGCGCTGGAAGAAGAAGACGAGTTGGGTCCTCCCTGTTTCGGACCCCTCATCTGAGATGAGCCTTTTCCCAAAGGGTACACGCTCCCCCGAGACACGCCCAAATACACCGGCACCGTGAAGCTGGAGGACTGGCTGATTGATTACTCCACAGCTGTCTATATAGCGAATGGCAACAAGCGTGTTGCCGTAAGATATGTTCCGCTCATGCTCCAGGGCACGGCCCGGACATGGTTGAACAGTCTGAAGCCTCGTAGCATCAACAGCTGGGTCGACTTCACCAAGGCCTTCGTCCGCAACTTCATGAGCACGTACAAGCGACCTCCCAAGCCTCGTCAACTCTCCTTGTGCGTGCAAGGCCCCGACGAGTCCACTCGCGACTACCTCACGCGCTGGGCCGAGTTTCGGAACTCTTGCGAGGGTGTGCACGAGGTGCAGGCTATCGAGTACTTTTCTGCCGGGTGCAGAGAAGGCACCCTCCTCAAGCACAAGCTCCTCTGCGATGAGCCGGAGACCCTCGATGAGCTGCTGATCACAGCAGACAAGTACGCCACGGCCGACTCCTCCATGAAGGTGGAGATTCAAGTTAGTGCGACTGGCAAAGTCGCCCCTCAGGCTCCAAGAACTCCGGCTGGGGACACTAGTCGGTGGCAGCAGCAAAGCGACCACAAGCGCAAGGCCCCACAACCGGCTTCCAACAGCCGGCAAGTGGCGACAGTCGAAGACCAACAGCCGGAGGGACAGCCTCCGACCAAGCGGCAGAAGGGCGGCAAGTCCAACTGGTTGCCGGCCTTCTCCTACGAGCAGGCTCTAGATGGCCCCTGCAAGTTCCACAGCGGTGCGAAGCCGTCAAACCACACCACCCGGAAATGCCACTGGCTGACCAGAATCGCCAAGGGAGACGGCCTACTCCCTCCCCCGCCTGCTGGGCCGCCTCCTCCACCACCGCCCCAGCAGCCGACTGTCAGGCCAGTCGGCGCGATACAAGACGAGTTCCCAGATGAGCACGGAGCCTATGTGGTGTTCACCAGTGTGGCTGACGATCGACACAGCAGGCGCCAGCAGCAGCAAGAGGTGAACGCAGTCGCAACAAGCACTCCAGAGTTCATGCACTGGTCCGAAAGACCTATCAGTTGGAGCAGAGCTGATCACCCAGAGGTGATGCCGAATCCGGGCTCCTACACCCTGGTCTTAGGCGCCACACTCGCCACAGATAGGCGGGCCGCCCGTTTCTCACGAGTGCTGATAGACGGAGGCAGTAGTATCAACATCCTGTACAAGGATACGATGGAGAAGTTAGGAATCAAGCGAAGACATCTTCAGAGCAGCCGGACTGTGTTCCACGGCATTGTTCCTGGCCTTTCCTGCTCACCAATTGGCAAGATCTTGATAGACGTCCTCTTTGGGGACAAAGATCATTTCCGCCGAGAGCCAGTTTGGTTTGAAGTGGTGGACCTTGAAAGCCCGTACCATGCGTTGCTTGGCCGACCTGCTTTGGCCAAGTTCATGGCAGTCCCCCACTACGCCTACCTCAAGATGAAGATGCCGAGTTCCAAGGGAATTCTAACCGTGGCCGGCGACTACAGAAAGTCGTCCGCTTGCGCGGCCGAAAGCAGTCGGCTGGCGGAGTCCTTGGTGATCGCGGATGAGAAGCGGCTTCTTGATCGGGTTGTGGCGATGGCCGGCAAGCAGCCCAAGATGTCGCCCGACCCCAAGGAGTTGGAAGCAAAAGGGTCATTCAAACCTACCAGAGAAACGAAGAAGATACCTTTGGACCCGGAGCACCCAGAGAGGTACGTTGTCATGGGTACAAACCTTGACAGCAAATAGGAAGGCGAGCTCATCGATTTCCTCCATGAGAATCGAGACATCTTTGCATGGTCCCCTAAAGACATGCCAAGTGTACCGACGGAATTCGCCGAGCACAAGTTACATATCCGGTCTGATGTGAAGCCCGTCAGGCAGCCCTTGCGCCGCCTGTCAGAAGAGAAGAGAAGAGTTGTTGGAGAAGAGATAGCCCGGCTCCTAGCAGCCGGCTTCATTATGGAAGTATTTTTTCCAGAATGGTTAGCAAATCCTGTCCTGGTGCTGAAGAAGAACAAGCAGTGGCGGATGTGTATCGACTACACAAGCCTCAACAAAGCCTGCCCCAAGGATCCATTCGCTCTGCCGAGAATGGATCAGGTGATAGACTCCACAGCCGGATGCGAGCTGTTGAGTTTCTTAGATGCGCATTCTGGATATCACCAGATCAAGCTAAACCCGGCTGACAGACTGAAGACCGCCTTCATCACGCGGTTTGGTGCCTTCTGCTACCTGACCATGACGTTCGGCTTGAGGAATGCCGGCGCCAGCTTTCTGCGTTGCATGTAGAAGTGCCTCCTCAAGCAACTCGACGGAAATGCCCATGTCTATGTGGATGACGTGGTGGTGAAGACGGAAAAAATGTGGAACACTATTGGAAGACCTCAAGGAAACCTTTGAGAATCTATGTCGATTCCAGATCAAGCTCAACCCCGAGAAATGCGTCTTCGGAGTACCAACAGGCCAACTCCTTGGTTTCCTGGTCTCTGAACGCGGCATAGAGTGCAACCCTGTGAAGATCAAGGCCATCGAGAGGATGGAGGCACCCAGACGACTGCTACATGTGCAAAAGTTCACCGGCTGTTTGGCGTCCATCAACCGATTCATCAGTCGGCTGGGCGAGAAGGCTCTCCCCTTATATGAGTTCATGAAGAAGACGACCTTTTTTGAGTGGACTCCCAAGGCGGACAAAGCTTTTCTCCAACTGAAGGAAATGTTGACTACGCCCCCTGTGCTGGCGGCCTCGACTCCCAAAGAGCCCATGCTCCTATACATTGCCGCCACCAGCCGGGTAGTCAGTACAATCATTGTAGTTGAGCGCAAGGAGGAAGGCAAGGAGCTACCCGTCCAGAGATCGGTATATTACCTGAGCGAAGTACTATCGGCCTCCAAGCAGAACTACCCCCACTACCAGAAGATGTGCTACGGCGTGCACTTTGCCGCCAAGAAATTGAAGCCTTACTTCCAGGAGCATCCAATCACTGTGGTCTGCACAGCCGCACTTGACGAGATCATCGGAAGGCGAGATGCTTCTGGCCGAGTGGCCAAATAGGCCATCGATCTGGCTCCCTACACCATCTACTACTAGCCCCATGCCGCCATCAATTCGCAAGCACTGGCCGACTTCCTCATCGACTGGGCCGAGACCCAGTACCTGCCACTAGCGCCCGACTCCACCCATTGGTGGATGCACTGCGACGGCTCCAAGATGCGCACTGGCTTGGGAGCCGGCGTCGTCCACACTTCCCCCAAGGGCGACAAGCTCAGATATGTGCTATAGATCCATTTTGCCGCCTCCAACAACGTCGCCGAGTACAAAGCGCTCATTCACGGGCTCCGGCTTGCCAAAGAACTCGGCATTCGCCGGATCCTGTGTTATGGCGACTCTGACTTGGTGGTCCAGCAGTCATCTGGCGATTGGGACGCTAAGGACGCAAACATGGCGAGCTACCGCTTCCTTGTGCAGCAACTCAGCGGATACTTTGAGGGGTGCGAGTTCCTCCACGTACCAAGAAACGACAACGACCAAGCAGACGCCTTGGCATGAATCGGCTCCACCCGCCAAGCAATACCATCCGGCGTCGCCCTTCGGCGCCTCCTCAAGTCATCTGTCAAACCTTCACCAGAATCAGACTCCATCTTTGTGCTGGCTCCACCCGAAGAAGTCGGATCTGACTCCAAGAGCATTCCAGTCAAAGCCGGCCTGGGGACTTCAGAACCCGGCTCGGAGACTGTGGCGACCAAACCGATGACTCCAGAACTCGGCCCGGGGACTATTCCAGTCGGCCCGGGGACTTCATCAATCCAGCAAGCGGCTGCGGACTCCAACCCGCCGCCTCCCAGCCCAGCCGCCCTCGTCCAAGTTGTAGTACTGGTAGTTGAAGAAATAGCAGCACCCTCATGGGCACAGCCCATCCTCAAGTTCCTGGTGAACAGTGAACTGCCGATTGATGAAACCTTGGCTCAGCAAGTACAACACCGAGCGGCAGCCTACACCATAGTCAACAGAGAGCTGGTCAGGCGCAGTGTCACTGGCATCTACCAGCGCTGCATCGAGCCAGAGCAAGGACAAGCAATTCTCAGAGACATCCATGAAGGCGAGTGCGGCCACCATGCGGCTTCGAGAGCACTCGTCGCCAAAGCCTTCCGACACGGTTTCTTTTGGCCAACTGCCTGGAAGAGGCCAAAGAATTAGTCCAAAAATGCAAGGGGTGCCAGATGTTCCGCTCCAAGCCACATCAGCCGGCCTCCGCACTCAAGACTATCCCCATTGCGTGGCCCTTTGTGGTTTGGGGCCTGGACATGGTGGGACCATTCAAAACAGCACGAGGCGGCCTAACTCACTTACTTGTCGCGGTGGACAAGTTCACCAAGTGGATAGAAGTGAAGCCCATCAAGAAGTTGAATGGTCCGACTGCAGTGACTTTCATCGCTGACATCATGACTCGGTACGGCATACCGCACAGCATCATCATCGACAACGGCACAAATTTTTGCCAAAGGTGCCTTGGCTCATTTCTGCGCGACTCAGGGCATCCGACTGGACTTAGCGTCCGTTGCCCATCCGCAGTCAAACGGCCAGGTAGAGCGAGCAAATGGCCTCATCCTGTCTGGCATAAAGCCTCGACTGGTCGAACCACTGGAGCGTTCGGCCGGCTGTTGGCTTGACGAATTGCCAGCCGTCCTCTGGAGTCTACGCACGACTCCAAACAAGTCAACCGGCTTCACACCCTTCTTCCTCGTCTATGGTGCTGAAGCCGTCATCCCAACGGACATAGAGTTCGACTCTTCGCGAGTCACCATGTATACCAAGGAAGAAGCAGAAGAAGCACGACAAGACGGTGTCGATCTGCTGGAAGAGGGCCGGCTGTTGGCACTCAGCCGGTCCAGCATCTACCAGCAGAGCCTGCGCCGATACTACAACAGGAAGGTCAGGCCGAGATCTTTCCAAGAGGGCGACCTTGTGCTCCGGCTGATCCAGCGAACAACCGGCCAGCACAAGTTGTCGGCGCCTTGGGAAGGCCCCTTCATTATCAGCAAGGTGCTGGGAAATGACTCCTACTACCTGATCGACGCTCAGAAGCCCCGAGCACACAAGAGGGACGACTCCGGCAAAGAGATGGAGCACCCATGGGATGCATATCTTCTCCAAAGATTTTACAGTTGATGCAATATGTGTCACGCTACCCTTTGTATTAAAGTACCAAGACTTCGGGCCCCCCCAAGACTAGCTCGGGGACTGCTCTTTTTTGTTATCTGTATGATAAGAATTATGCCTTCGAGTATTTTACTCTTTGTTAATGCCGCTTGGCACCGGGCTCGACTAGTCGGCCCGGGGACTCGCTGCCTCGCGCTATGAGGTGCTTCCCGCAGTCAGACAAGTAGTGTGTGGCGCATAAGCCGTCTCCTGTCAGAAGCCGCAACTCGCAGAGCGACTGTTTGGTAGGCAGGAGTAAGGAAGAATGGGCGCCCACACGAAAAATGGCTAAGGACCCAAAGCACAAACATAGCTTAAGACGGCTTCCAGCCTCTTTCGAGCAAAAGCCGACTCATGAGTAGTCGCCTTGCCGCTTTTTCCTAGCCTCTCCTAAGTGAAGCCGACTCGTAAGTAGTCGGCTTACCCCTTTCTATCCGACTTGTTAAAAAGACTCTAAAATGTCCAAGTACTTGCCTTCCCAAAGTAGCCAAGTGCTTGATTCAGTGGCAGTCCGCAGAGCGGTTGTCTGACTGGCAAGGCGGCAACTAAGGGAAGGCAGCAAAGGAAAAATCCAAAAGAGCAATGAGCAAGGAAAGATAGAACTCGGATAAATATTTACATGACATAGGCCCTTGGCCGAATCTTCAAGTATAAGTTCAAGATACACCCCGTGGGTGGAATTGTTTGAATTAACAAAGTTTTTCAAAGACTACTAAGGTAGATAAAGGGAAAGCAAAGACGGCAGCCTAGGAGGCGGCATCCGGGTTCAACGGGTCAGAGGAGATGGCGGCGTCAGGCGCCGGGGCGGCCGGCTGGGCAGTCTCGGCTTGATCGTCTCCAGTGGCAGCCGCCTTCTCCGGACGTGGCTCGTTGCTGGAGGCGCGGTCGAGCTGAGGCTGGTCGCCTGTTCCGTCTTCTGGCGCCTCCATCTCACCTTCGTCCTCCGCCTTGCCTTCCTCCTCGGCGCTGGAAGCAATCACCTCCGCCGAGTCCTCGTCGTAATCTGGGTTCATCCCAAACCACTCCGGCGGCGCCTCCCTGCCGTCTTTGGCCCGATCAGGGACGAAGATGCTGGTGTTGGCATAGTCGGCGATCGCCACGGCACGGGCGACGAGGGCCTCTTCCACAGCTACCAGCTCCGCCTAGGCCTCTGACCGGAACGCGGCCAGACGGTCCAGGTCCAGCCCTGGATACCACGCCTTGACGAATTCCAAGGCTCGGCGCGCTCCAGCCCAGGCCGAGGAACCCTTCCACGCCTCAAGACGACCGGCTGCAACCTCCAGCCAGTCGGCAGTCCGACTGGCAGTGCGCAGAACCGGCATGTCCGGCCATAGGGCGGCAATGGCCTGGGCGCCGGTGCGCTGAAGCCGGCGCAACATCCGGTGGGCCGGCCGCAGACGAGCCTCGATGCTCAGAAGCTGCTCGTCAAGGGTCCGGGGGGCATTGGCGGCAATCTCCGCACCATCTGCCCTCCGTGCCTCGCGATCTGCCGCGATGGCCTGAGTGGCCGCCTGCGCGTGGCTGGGGAAGAAGTCTGCCAAGACAAAAAAGAAGCAAGTCAGAGTCAGGAGTCGCCCGACCTGCAGTCGGCGGCTCAAAGAAAGTAAAGAAACTCACCATCGACGATGTTCTCAATCTCATGGAAACCGGAAGTCAGCTGCGCCTCCTTGTCGGTCCAGGAGGAGCGCTCGCTCTCGAACTCGGCAAGGAGCGCAGCCTCTTTCTTCTCTGCCTCCTCCTACGCCTTCTTGAGTAGCTCCTTTTGCTCCGCCAGCTGCGCGGCCAGCAGATCACGCTCCGCGGCGAGCTTGTCGCACTCCGCCCCCTTGGCGCGCAAGGCGGTGTTGGCCTCGCCCAGCTGCTGCTGAAGAGTGGCGTTGGCCTCTGAAGAATAAAAAGAAAGACATTAAGCCGTCAACAAGAAAGTCGCTGAGAAGATCCGGCCCGACTGCGCAGCAGTTGGCCCGAATCTCGGGGACTACAGCCCACGGGTGCGCCAGCGCGCCCCCACGAAGAAGTAGGAGGACTCACTCCGACTCTGTGTCAAATCGGTAGTCCGCTTGTTCAGCTCCTCAACATTGCGGTTGAAGGCAGTGACGCGGAGGTTGTGGTACTCCTGCAATAAGAATTTTTAGACGAAGATAAGTATCGGAACTCGCCAGAAGGAGTTCCGGGCCACCCGCTTAGCAGCCGGCCTGAAACTCGGGGACTACACCCAGTGGGTGCACTGGCGCGCCCCCACAGAGAAGAACAAAGAAAAGCAAAGTCAAAAATGAAGCGTACTCGGACGGCTACGCGCGACGCCAGATGCGCCTTGGTGCAGCTCTGGATGGCATCGCCTTCGGCTCGCAGCTTCGCCTGGACGTCCAGAAGCGTCGGGTTCAGCGGGCCCGTGCCGCCTCCTCGCACCCACCCAATAGGCGCGGCGCTCGTCGCCTCAGCGTCTGGGATGGCCGAGCTGGCGGCGCTGGTCTCCAGCAGGCGTGGCGCCGAAGTCGCCTTCTCGAGACGGCAACGCACTGGCGAGGCGACTTGAAGGAGCAGCCTCGCTAGGGACTCGTCCTCAGTCGGCGGCACCGGCGGGCCTGCCGACTGTATATCTTGCGCACCCCCAGACGGCGGTGGAGGCGGCGGTGGCGGCACGATTGTGTCCGACATAGAGCCATCGCTGCTCTCCCTCTCCATGACGGGGTTCTCACCGCCGGCTTCCCCAGTCTGCCCCATGAACTCCAGGGGCGGTTGCGCGGAGTTCAGCGGGGTGACGAGCAATGCCGACTGGAGGAGCGCAGCCTCCTCAGCTCGCCGCCTTGCCGCCACGGCGGCTTCGGCCTCGTCCAGCTTCCTCTGGGCGGAGGCAGCCGCCTTCTTGGCCTTCGCCTTCTCCAGACGGGCGGCTTCGTCCTCTTCACGCTTCTCCCGCACATTCCGCTCCGTCGCCTCCCGAAGGTCGGCGGCGGGATCTATCCGCCGAGTACTGGCGGTGGTCTCTGCCGACCCCATGACGGAGGCAGCAACGACCCTCTCGAATGTGAGGGGAGCCCTGAGGCGGAGAAAGCATGTAAAGTTTTGGACAAAAATCCACCAAGAGCGAAATAAGTCAAGAGCGGAGGCACTTACGCGGAGACCAGTGGCGGTTTTTTCACTTCCTTGCGGAAGCGGTTGGCCTTCGCGATCGCCTCCTCCCTCTGGGTCGCGGCGGCTCCTCCCTTGAGCTTCTTCGGCCGGCCGGAAAGAAAGCTCGGCCCGGCCCGACGCCTCTTCGCGCCGCCTTGACCACCCAAGCCGGCGGTGGAACTCGCGCTCGGCTGGCCAACCCTTGGTTGGTGGCGTGGGGCGGCTTCCCCCTCGGCATCATCATCAGGCCAGTTGGCAAAAGTGGCCGACGGCCTGAAGCCTCCTCCTCCTCCTCCTTCGGCATCAGCCTCCATCGCCGTGGCCCCCCAAGTCCGGGTCGTTGATGTCGCTCTCTGCTCGATCAGGGACGAATTGGCGGGCCGGACCCGCGGTGCCGACTGAAGGCTGGAGGAGGGGGTTCTGACTCAAGAAAAACCAAAAAGATTAGAAGTCGAATTCGGCTGCAAAGAAGACAAAAGAAGAAGAAGGACGACTTAAGATAGGCGGGGGGTTGGCGCGTGAGTACGGCTCCTTGCCGAACTGCCAAGTCGCCGCGAGATTGCAGTTTGAGATATAGTTCACCATGTCCGCCACCTCTGCGTGGGGCATGTCCTTGGAGCAGAGCCGACTCGGATCCCGGTGGCCGCTCATCTGACAGATCAGATGAGGTCGGCCTTGAAGCGGGAGGACTCGGCGCGCCACGAATGCGGCCAGCAAGTCGGACCCGGTCAAGACCTCCGACTGCGTCAGAACTCGGAGTCGCGTGACGGCGGCGGCACCGGCGGGAGTCAGTGTTTTAACCCGGTGGGACCAGTTGGGGAGCCTCTCAGCCGGTGCACCGGCTTCAAAAGGTGGCAGGTTGACCCAGTCGCTGTCTGCGGCGACGTTCTTCACATAGAAGTAAGAACGCTGCCACATCTTCACCGACTTGATCAGCGGGATGGCGGGGAACGGATTGTTGGCCACCGACCTCCGCATCGTGATGAAAGCGCTGCACTGGGCCGGCACGCCGGCAACGTGCGTGCCGAGCTTCGACTGAAAGAACTCTCCCCACAGTTTGATTGTGGGGAGAACGCCGAGGAAGCCTTCACACAAGGTGGCGAAGGCGGCCAGCAGCACCACCGTGTTCGGGGTGAGGTGGTGCGGCTGGAGCCCGTGGAACTCCAGGAAGGAGCGGAAGAATCCGCTCGCCGGCAGCCCCAGGCCGCACATGAAGTGCGAGCGGAATACGACCTGCTCGCCCTCCTCCGGCGCCGGCAAGATTTCCCTCTCCGGTGCGGCGCGGGCTCGCACTAGGTCCACGCCGGGGAGGCGACGCGTCTTGCGGAGGAACTCGATGAGGTCGTCGTCCACCTCTAAGCCGTCCCACACGCCGGAGCGCACGACAGCAGGTGCGGCGGCGGAGGAAGAGCTCATCGTCGCAAGCGTGGCGTACCTCGGTGCGGCAGCGACGAGAGGAAGAAGAGGCAAGAAGGAAGCAGGGGAGCAGGGGAGATGGGCGCGTGTGCTTCGCCGCTCCCTTCCTCCCGCCTACTTATAGGCTCATAGGGCTGAGAAGCCGATGGGGCGGGCATGCGATTAACTGCGCCCCGGCCCCCACGCCCCCCACGATTTACCACACGCAGTAACTGCGTGAAGTTACAGCGTGGGAACCCCAACTGTCTGCACGACCGCAGCAAATCTGCTCGCGTGCCGAGGCACGGTAGTGGCGGGCCCCGCCTGAGGTCCTGTCCCGTCGCGCGCGTGGGTGGGCAGACTGACCCCGCGACGTGGTGCCACGCGACGGACCCGCAACGGGCGGCTGACCGGAAGCTTATCAGGCACACCGCCTAGACCCCGCCGCAACGTTCAAATCCTCTAAGAGGCAAGACGGCCTTCTGCGAGTCCGACTCCAGCTAGTCAGCCTGGAGGAAGACATCGCGCGAAGCCGAGATTCCACCCCCGGAGAGATGAAACTGTTGAGGTTCCCCGGCACGCCTCCCGTGGCGCCTCACCAGCTTCGGGGACTACTGTCGGAGTAATGGGCCACGGGTAGGCTAACCCGAGCCCAGAGCCTTTTGAAACATCAGGGCCGACTGCACCCCTCAAGACCCCACAATGAAGAGCCGCCTCCTGGGAGGCGGCGGCGATCGTCCCTCACAGCTGAGTCCCAGAGACGGTTTCAAGACAAGCCGACTCTTGGCTGGCGACTTCAAGATAAGATGACTATGCGAGTCGGCCCATGACTCCAACCCTCTCCTGCCTTCGCCACGATGGCGGGGCGGGGGATGGTTATTGCATGGCCGTCTCTACCCCGCCTATGAGGGGCTGGCATGGCTACAGTGCGCCGTATCGCTGGAGATCTCCATTGCGGCGCGGCACTGTTGCCATGCCGGCCCTGACCTCAGCCTTAGTGGGCGGCGCACTGTGCCCACGACGCCTACCCGTACGGCCCGAGGACGGTGGGACCGCCTGTCGGCGGGAGTACCGAAGGTGGAAAGAGCGCCACGAAGACGGCCCCATGGGAGTCGGCCCCCTGGAGTCGGCCGGCCCCTCCCACGGGGCCCGCACGCCATTAATCAGACAAGATGGGGAATGGCGACAGTGATCGCCCGCCAGACGGCGGCACTGTTGCCATGTCCCCGTGACCAAGCCAGCGTCATCAGAAGCACCGCTACAGTATCAGGCCTGTCCATGGGGCCCGCCAGTCGGCGGGCCCCAGAAGTCGGCGGAGAAGGCGGCGGCCTAAGAGACAGACGGC